>NC_070579.1:29303542-29611876 GCF_027409825.1 Scomber japonicus | reverse complement strand
CTTCAAAAGGTCTGTGCACGCCACTGAAACCAAGTATAAGTTTTCTAGAAAGCAGTTTGGCTCAAAACATTTCACAGCTGCTCACTTGTCACTGGTAATCAGCAGAAGTGCAATCACCTGGAAGTATAAGAGGCAGCATCTTTCTGAGGAAAGTGAACTGCTAAAAAAGTAAGGTAAGAGATGTGTGTGAGGTCATCACAGAGGCATGTTATCCTGGATATCTGTGCACCTATTGTGTTGATCATGATGCACACCGGTTACATTTGCATGTGATTAAAATGTTTGTTTCTGTGGCTAAAATATGAAAATAGCACCCAGATGGCTTCCAAGTTTGGTGAGAGGCAGGTGGGAAGACACCAGGACTACTCAGGTAATAATGTATTTATTTTACCTGAAATGTAGATACATGAGCTAAATGAGCACACTGCTTCAAACAGAATAAATAAAATATACACTCACAGTCTCATCCTCATTTTCCCCTGATCACCACTGTCATCCTGTCTTAAAGTGGCCATCTTCTCCTGGCTCATGTGCTCTATTACAGAATACTTTCTGCATAGGGACCCCAGCCCCGACCCTCTGACTGAGCTCTCTCACAGTGCCTCCTGGTGGGCTGACAAGGAAGAGTACAAACACCAAGGACACATGCTCAGGGTGAGTTTAAAAAAAAAAGTGACTCAAGTAGATGATCAGTGCTTCTAAGTCTGAAGAAATCATATCTTGTAGAAGCAGATAAAAGAGAGTGATGAACATATGGCCCGGCTTCAAGACCTGCTGCGATGTGAACAGGCCAAAGTGAGGCGCGTATTGTGCAATATACATATAATATGAAAACCTTCACACTATTTCCCCTCCTTCTGAAAAATCCTCTTCCCTCTTTCCAGTGCACCCGCATGCAGCTGCGGTGTAACCGCCAAGATGTAGAGCTGAAGCGTCGAGAGCAGCTCAGCAACAGATTGAAGGAGCGATTGTCACAGCTGACTGATAGACACCGAGAGAAGGGACCCTGTGAGGCGCACTCTTCCTGCATTTGCCTCTCACACACTGACAACACTCAAAATTTACCACCTTGTATTTCTCTATCCAGCCATCGAGGTGCTGAACTTTCCACCTGGAGCTCGAGGCAAAAGAGAACAGCCAGTCAAATCTTTGAGGCCCAGTGCAAAGTAAGGTGGCTGTTGGTTATCATGCAGTGACCTCCTCTGCCTCTTTTTTTAATTTTCAGTTGCTCTTTCCACTTTGTAGACGAGAAGAAACAACACTACGTGTGATGTTGGAGCGCAGAGAGGCAGAGCTCAGAGAGGCGATGAAGCTGCGCCACAACCTCACCACTTTACTTCATGCACTCAGAGTCGACATGGAGCGGGTGAGGAAAGAATGAAGAGCCTTTTCCTGTGCTGGTCAATAAACAGCATCAGTCTGTGGGCCAAGGAAACATTAGACAAATACTAAGAACAACAAATTATGATTTTTCAAAAAAGACAGCTGTTCTGATGTTTGATTATATTTCTATACGTACATGTTCAAATTTCCATTTTCCCCTACAATTTAAGGATTTTGAGGTTATGTTGGCCTAAAATTGAGATTAAAAGTTCCTTCTTGCCCCTGGAAACTGCAGTCAATAATCTACACAAGGTCCATTTTGGTGGCTGATCTGGATCTTTAAAGTTAATTCAAACATTGATTCACTGAAACACCAACTTTGGATGAGAAGTCCTGTAAGTATCCTGAAAAATGGAAATTTGAACGTCTAGAATTCCCTTGCTGTGAAATGGATCAAAAGCTCCAGAATGACTACAAAAAGGACCCTGTGGTCATGAACTCTCAATGTTGGAAGTTAATGAATGTATCCTACATATCCCTTTTTAAGACCTTATCAGATTCTGTGGATGTTGAGGATGAGGCCCAAAATGAAGACATGAGGCTGGATGAAGCTGAGGTGGCCCTTGGTGACCATGTGACGGGAGGTGTGGTTCAGGGTTGGAAATTGGTGCAGAGGAGACTGTGCGAGGTCTTATCTGAAGGTTAAAAAAATCCACACTGTACAATAAAAGTGACTATTTGATAATGATATACCATTTATGTAAAAAAAAAAAAAAACCATAACAAACTAATGTAGATTTGTCTTCAAATTCCCATACAGTCTTTTCTTCCTTCTGTTATGTCTAAGAAACATCTGTATAATGAATGTGAGATCTTTCATCATTGTGTGTAGGCCACACTGGTGTTGGTACGGACCATGACAAGCTCCTGGCTCAACTAGAAACCGAACTGAAGGCGAGTCAACAACTTGTCAAACTACAACAACAAATGTTGCAGGTGTGAGTCTTTATTAAATACATACTTTCTCATAGGGATCTATTGCTACTGTTGGACTTATTCTCCATGGCTTCTGTTTGTAGGATAGCCTCATGTCACCTGTCCCCTCTGAGCTGGCTGATTCCTATTATTTAGAAGAGTGGGAGCGCCTTCAGATGCGCTGGGCAGAGCTCGAACATCAGAGGAGAACTTTTGAGAGGGAGAGGCAGTCATTCACCGATGCTGCAATACGGTTGAGCCATGAGGTGAGAAGAAAAGGAGGAGGAGGAGGAGGAGACTGTTGTTGTCTTAAAGTGTAATATGACTGCTACTTGGGTAATTTTGTCATATGGTGTGAGTTGAAATACCACAGAGGTAATGCAATGGACAAGGTAAAGCTGGGGGGGGGGGGGGGGTACATTTTAAATTTTGATCAACTTGTTCAAAAAGTCTATTGTGCATTTACAGAAGTTTCCTCATATGAAAAGCATTGTGGAATCAAATGCTGCTTATCACTTTGTAAATATGTGGGGGGTTTTTTGTGTCTACAGCGTCGTGATTTTGAGCAACAGAAGGCTTTTCTCCTGAGGCAGCAGTATTTATGTGACTCGCCTCAGTCTGGTAAAGAAGCCCTCAGTGAGTATGAAGTTCTGTCACTGTTATTTCACTCATAAATCCATAGAAACACTGTGTATTTGACTCAAGATTTCTCAGGTTTGGTGCCCAACAGCATCTCTGGCTGTCTTCCTATTACGCCATCGTCCACCAAGTCGGGGGCCACTTCTGTTTCAGGATTACATCAGGGAAGAATCAGAGTTCAAACCCCCAGCACTCCTGAGCTCTACTCTGCCCTCAACCTGTCATACAACTGTCGGTTAGTCAAGAAACAGATTTTATAGCGGGTGTATCTATATCCACATTTAATAGCAGTATACATAAGCAAACTTTACCTATGTTAGATTTTCAAAGGTTCAAATCAGCTGCTGAGATGTTGGTTCGCCCTTTTTGTTGAGGATAGTTTCCCTCAAATCTTATTCCTAACTATCTTTATCCACACTGATTTTAATGAGTAAAATCTGCATGTGTTGGTATGGGGAGAAAAAAACACTATGATTTTAAAATCTGGCTTAATTTTCTTTTAAACTAACTCTCTTATTTTAAGCTATTCTCATTACTCCCGCTCTATCATTGCCATCTCTCATTCCTCTCTCCTCCACCAGAGCCAGAGATGGTGATCACCAGTCGGAGACATGGGATGGCAGGGCAGACAGGATGATGCACCGACCTACACACTTGGACTGGTCATTTTAATAATATTTTAATGATAGGTGGTGTTTCTTTTCAGTTTGTTCTATTTTAAAATAAGCAATAAAGACTTTTTTTTCAACCTGCTATTTTCCCATTTTAACAAGGTGCTCTTAAGAATGGATTTTTGGCTTGCTATGAACTTCCACTGTCAATAAATAAGCTTTCTTATAATGGCTGATTGACTACTCTGTTGGGCAATTTATCCTCTGGTTAAAAATAATTCCTAATCCATGGTGATTTGTATGTTACTTGTTGACAAAGTGGAGCAGAATATAAAATGTAATCACTGTTTTATATACTGTTTGCTTGAAATATTGTCTGTTATTTATCTCTGTTTAAACCAGAAGATTTAAATGTAGAATAATGCAAAATTTGTCATGGTGTCATGGTTTTGGTTGGCATAATAATAAGTAGTAGGTGTATTGTGGCCGTATGAAAATAGACTGTTTTCTTCACACACACTGTAATCAGATGTAACTAGTGAATATTTTGCCTTAATACCCACCAGCCTTCCGATCAGAGTGTATTTTACATGATGGGTTTCATTCATCTTTCTCAGAAGCTGTCTCCTTATCCTTCCTGACTGATTCTTCTCTAGGTTTGTGTTCTGCTAGTGTCCTTGTCACTACTGGTAGCATGAGACAGACCTGCAGTCCAATCAGGTTGCACAGGTAGTCTAGCTCCTCCAGGATGGCACATCCATACATGCAGTTGCAAGAAGATTTGCTGTGTCCCCCAGCACAGTCTCAAAAGCATGCAGAGATACCAGGAGACCGGCTGTTAGACGAGGAGAGCTGGACAGGGCCGTAGAAGGGCATCAACTCAGCAGCAGGACCTGTATCTGTTGGTTTGTGCCAGGAGCAGGAGGAGCACTGCTAGAACCCTACAAAATGACCTCCAGCAGGCTACAGTTGAGCATGTGTCTGACCACACTGTCACAAACAGAATCCATGAGGGCCTGACATCCTCTAGTGGGACCTGTGCTCACAGCTCAGCACCGTGCAGTTTGATTGGCATTCGCCTGATAACACCAGAATTCGCAGGTCCACCATTGGTACCTTGTGACAGGCGTGAGAGACTCTGGAGATGCTGTGGTAAACGTTATGCTGCCTGTAACATCATCCAGCATGACTGGTTTGGCAGTGAATCAGTGATGGTCTGAGGAGGCATATCCTTACTGCTGTTAGGTAACAGGATGAAATCATCAGAGCGACTGTGAAACGTTGCGCTGGTGCAGTGTACCCTGTTACATCATTTTGTATACAATGTACATCAGTAAAGATTTCCAACTTGAATAATTCGTTCATCAAGATCCGATGTGTGATTTAAGTATTCCCTTAATTTTTTTGAGCCATATACAAACAAAACACTGTGAGCAGCATAGCTGATCTGCTTCACTGACAGGACAGACAGACATACAGATGAGTGACCACGGGAAAACCAACAATAAGTGTCTAAGAGTCCATCATGAGCCTCCCCAACAGTTTTAATGCTGCTTGACATAGATTTCCAACTCTCTGACTCTGCTGGAGAACTTTTTTTTTCTTTTCTTTACAAGATACTCTTTTATTTATTATTTTTGCTGAGCTTATGGTGAAAAAAACTGTTGTCTATGTTGGTCCAAAATCTTCTCTGTGTTCGGTTGCAATCTAGTAACTGTGAAGACAAATGCATATGATTCACATCATTTTCTTACTCATCAATTCATTCAGTGACCCATCACACCTTAACATCTGCATTTAGTATGTTCCTCCAATTCATTACATTTTTAACTTTAATTCGTCTCTGGAAGACAATTTAAATCCATATGTTTAGTTAAAGTATACCTGTCTTCAGCAGTAAAGGTTATTTCCATTCACATTACCTGAAACTAAACAACGTCATTATTTTAACTGTCACATAAATTAAATGACATTTTGCACAGAAATACACTTAAACGATATTTAAAGTATTCTTAACAACACCAGTATGAAACCACATACTGGTTACAACTTTAAGAACCGACCTGCATGTGTAGTGCATGAGGTCATGTGATTGGCTGCTGGCACAGTGAGGCGTGTTCCTGGGATCACACCTTGTAGTCAATTACCAATCAAAGGTTCTTCAGGCTCGCACAGCGCCGTGCTGTACTTAACCTTATTGAGAAGTCGTCTCGAGCATCACCCTGAGAGTTTGGCAGACAACAAAAAAAAAAAAAAAACAAACAAAACGAAACAAGACTTTTGCCTGGAGCAGTGAGAATGAACGATGTGGTTTGGGGGCTCTGCTGTCATCTGCGTTTCATGGAGTCGGATAGCAAAAGTTTCCAGCCCTGGAGAGACTACATGGGACTTTCGGATGCAATCCGAGAGATACTGTGCCGGAACCCAGATACTGAGTCATCAGTGGCAGCCTCCAGTGCTCCACAGTCACAATCTGATTCCCTTTGTGAGGCTTTGGGGTCCGTGCGCATTAACGCACTCTGCCAAAGTGGCGACCTCGGTGCAGACTGTGGACCAGATCTCCCCGCTGAACCTACACTGCCAGGCTTTTTCGCTCATCAGCAGCCAGCTGATGGCCTATGGGGCGCACCACACGCTTGTTCTGCTGATGGACCAGACACAGGGAATTTGAAAACAGGGCCAAGACCGCCGGGTTCTAGGGGACCAAAGACCCGCAGGAAGACGACTCGTTTCAAAACAAATGAGCCGCCTCCGTCACATCCACCATCAGAGCGCATGTTCTGCAGTTTCTGCAAACACAACGGGGAGTCTGATTTGGTGTATGGGTCCCACTGGCTGAAGAACCAGGCCGGAGACGTTCTGTGCCCCTACCTGCAGCAGTACGTGTGTCCACTTTGTGGGGCCACGGGTGCCAAAGCTCATACAAAGCGCTTCTGTCCTAAAGTGGACAGTGCTTACAGCTCCGTGTACACCAAGTCCAGACGCTGAACTGGCAGGTAACAGAAGGTCACTGCACAGAAGGCTTACTCCTTAATATTAATATTAATATTTTACTCATTAGCACGTGTGCGTTTTTGCTTTTGTGTGTTTTTCATTTGCATGCTTTGGCACGTTTGTTGTGTAGCCTTCTAAATGTTTTTGAGCAGGTCTTTTTGCCTCCTTATGCTGGATTTTGTGAAGTACTTAACGACTGCCAGATATTATGTTTGGAAAGAGGAAAAAAAACGTTTACTTGAAAGATGTGTTTGTTTAACATATTTTTAAAAGCTTTATAAAACAGTCATCAGTAATGACTTTAGTATAGTATGTAGCTCATCTGACCTGGTCAGCATTTTATATTTTTAAATTATGAGTGACTTGTTCTTGTTCTTCTGTGTGTGAGTATATCCCTGTTACTGAGGCATGTTTTATGTTGAGTACTGTGCATGTGGCTCCTCTAATTCATACTGTGTGGATATTTCTGTAACTCTTGTACAACAAAGTTATAAATGTCTGAATTGACAAGATCTGTTTGTATTCATTGTCATTTTTGAAATTGATGACAGAATTAGCCATACATGGAAGATTAACCTCCAGATATGTTGAGGCTGGAGTGAATGAAATGAGGACCAACATCTGGATTTATTTAAAGAGAAGAACAACAATGAAGCCATAAAACTGAACATTCCAGCTGTTATAATACAACTTTGAGATCCCCTGGATTCATAGTTAAATATTAAGGGTTTGCACCATGGCACAAGTGTCTGCATTACCCATGAACCCTTGGGTCAACAGTAAGATCAGGAGGTTCAGGTACTTGGACTAAACCCTCAACGTGTGGTGCTCCTTGAACTTTTACTGCCACGTCGCAGGTTTTCAAGCTCTCTGTGAGTGGCCATTACAGTTCGACTGCAAAAAAACAATGATGGAACAAATTCAGATTATTTTGTCAACATTTCAGTAGCTTTCTGTGCAACCGATTTTTACATAAAAGGGGTCAGTATGAGAATGTTAAAAGACAGAGGGGGACATTTGAAAGACTTGGAATTCATTACACAGAGGTAAAAGCTGCTCCACAAGTTTTTAGTTAATATTAGGAGAATTTGTATCAAACTATATTTTATGCACTTTGAGATTTAATTATCTATCATTTTAAATTCCTTCTTGTATATATTGCCTATTTTAATAACAACCTTTTCACAACAAATAAGACAATTTCATACTTTTATTGTCAGTCCTCCCTCAGATCAGCCAAACATAACAGCTGTCTCATACCTACATATTCTTTCCCTTGACTGATTTTTATTCTTTGCTAATAATTTGTAAATCTAAGGAAGGATTTAAAAAAAAATGGTTCCAATTAAAAGTACATCAATTTAATTCAAAGCCAAGAGTTTCTCTGAACTTTACCCACCCATCAACACCAAAGGGTAGATTTCATGGCTGGACTAAACAAGGTGCACTGACCCTCAGCTGGCCTCAGGAAAAGGTGCCAAGAAGGCTAGAGCTGAGAAAGCTGACACCACCCACCAGCCAATCAGAGCACAGAGGTGGGCGTGAAGAGGATGGAATTGACCAATAGTATTATGAGTCAAAAGTTCAACTCAGAGTGGAGAGACATGCAGGAGCTGAGGGCAGAGTGAAGTTTGAAGAAAGGAAGGAGTTGCATAAAAAAGGGAAGTAAAAATAGATCAAATATGAAAGTGGACAGTTAGTTACTGACTTTAGAGAGGAAAGTTCTCTGATGAGCCCACAGATCAAGTCTGTGGCATCTTCATTACGGTCCGAGCAACCGAGACTTCCATTCTTATCCGTCAGCTCCTCCTCACTGAATGGTGGGAGAAAGTGAAAAGTTGGTGGTCTACATGCTCGTAATAAATCCAAAATTTTAGCAAAAAGGAATGAAAGAAAATTAACCAGGTCCATCTGACAATCTGATGTTTGTTCAAATGTAATCATTTTCTGTGACTTTCATTGTTTAAGACCTGTGATGTGTGGATGGTGCTGTTTCTACTCTTAGTTTATACTGGGTATTTATTTTCAGAACCAGTCTGCCTCTCTCACGCTCCCCTCCCTTTCTTCACATTACTGTCAGAGCTCTTGTAGGACTTAACCCCATTCCTGCCCTCCTTACCTCCAAACAATGGTGTTCAGCTGTGAGTCCGACACATAATCTAAGCATCCAGATCCAAACTGGTCAGTGGTGTCGCATATCTGAGGGTCTTCCACATTCATAGCAGGAGGACAAGGGGCGGGTTCATCATCAGGACCACACTGCATGCCACAAATATAAACAAACATACATATTCTTCCTGTTTTAATGCAATAAGATACATTTTAAGTCACTTGTAAAGGGTGGATGAAATCATAGAAACACACAATATAACCCTGCACTATCTATCATTATCTATATTTGGTGATGTTTGAATGTTGATATGAGTGTCAGTGTCTCATCTGTGTTTCTATAAGGTGCCATATTTTATCTTAGAATTAAACTCATTAATTAAACTTACTAAAGCTAACACAGCATGAGTAATGTATGTTACAGCATTTGTATTTGTGATTTGCAGTAAAGTTGCATCTAACCATTATAAGATTATTCTGAGGATTTGTTGTCAGGAAATAGTCAACAAGTTCCTTCACAATTTAGAGAGCCAATGGTGACAATAAATTGCTCATTTTGTCCAAACAACTGAACACAAGTCATAACAGATCAGAGCAGCCAATTGTCACATTTGAAAAGCCAGAGCCGCAAACTGTCCTTAATAAATTATTTAAACAACTACTTAATTGTTGTTGTTTTTTAAACAATTTCCCTCATGATAAATTGTTTCAGGCCTAATTTATCTGAGCAACACTGACTGGAAGACATACTTATTTGCATCAATACTTTTGTCAGTCAACAAAACTTCCCTTCCCCTATCGACCCTGTTTTTGTAGGTTGTGGTACTACTACTCACACTGGCCTCTCTCTCTGAACTACCAGGGGTCACCGTAGCCTGGCAGAGCTCCACAGAGCCACCGTTGAATCCTTCTGGCTGGGTGTCTGCTGATGAAGCCCCTGCCTCGGCTCTGTCACCGTCCTCGGCATGATCAGTCGTCTCTTCCTTTTTTTCATCTTTTGTCATGGTCTCACTATGCACCTGATGAGGTTCGGCCTCACTCCCACCCTTCTGTAACTCGGTCTCCTCATTCTGAGATGGATCTGTGTGACAAGTTTCTACTTCTGCCCTCCCATCTTCCCCGTCTTTGATTTGTTTCTGATGTATTTCAGCCATAATCTCAGCTGAACTGCCCCCAAGCTCTTGTTGCTCTGTATTCCCCAAATGTGCCTCCGCTTCCGGATCTGACCTTGAGTCACCAGTTTGTTCTGGACTAGGTATGATGTCTCCTTCAGCCTCACAACTTTCTCCCTCTGAGCAGCCTGGATCACAAACAGTACTGGTCCCATTTGAGGTCGAGACTGCAATATGGACTTCCGTGTCTGACCTGTGTGTTAACAATGTTATTGTCAAACAAGTTACATTCACTCATGTTACTTTGATTGTAAATTTTGGAGGTTTTTAAATCAATAATTTCATTTTAATTGTATTTAAGAGTTAATTGTTTCAATTTAAAACAATATAAATTGAATTGAGATATGAAGGGTTACAATCCTTCATACATTTAAAAACACTCCTTAGTATCCTTAGTTCTGTGTAAACTTTGAATGAGAGTTTTACTTAAATAGCTTTTTAAACCTTTAACTCTACTAGGGTAGAATATCATTGATCTAACAGTACGTGATGCAGTATAACCATTGACACCACTGGTGCTGTCATGACAATGCAGAAATTAAACTTATATTAAACATTCCCCACTACATTATCCTGACCTGTCAACCCCTTCACTGGGACTGGACTGAAGTTTTATCTCTGCCTCTCTCTGCTCTGCGACACTGGCTTCTGGGATGGGTGGAGGTGAGGATATAATCTCTTCCTGAGCCGACAGGTCAGCTTTATTATTGCATATCTCTGTCTCAACTCTCCCCACCTTCTCTTGCCCATTTTCACGCTTCTGTGTCTGTAAAAAATAACCCCGCTCCTTCTCTGTAAGACCACACATTCCCATCCTTCGCTTCTTTCTGACTGGGAAAGCCACAACTGCCTCCTTTGTGATTTCCTTGACATCAACCATGCACACATCTTGGCTGGATTCCTCTTGGCTGGTTTCATCTTGGCTGGTTTTTGCTTTTCTCTCCAAATCACAGTGAGCATTTTCCCTTTCACCAAGTTGTTCCTCCTTAACTGTTGCACAAGATTCATCACCCTCTTCAGAGGTTGGGAGGAAAACCTGTAGTTGGTCAGTGCATACTGGGGATGCTGACTGGTTACATTCCTCTGCCATTATTTCCTCCTCGTCCTTCCCCCTCTTGATGGTATCATTTTCAGTATGTACTGTGAAGCTCTCCAGCTGAGAATCATTCTTGGGACTGGTGACTGTTGTCTCTTCTTGCCCTTCAAAAGCTTTAACGACCTCATTTTCTGAGTACAAACTTGGTCCTTGGGCATGTTTTTCTTCTGTGGTGGCATTTTGTTGCTGTTCTACTGCCTGATCCTGTTGAGCTGAAGTCATAGATTCCTGCAGAGAGGACTGTAGCAACGTGGCAGCCACTGCTCTATTATTACCTTCAGTGTCCTGAAATTGAGAAGAAAGAAAGTTAATCACAGAATCAACATTATTGTCATTATGCAGTAAAACAGCACGAGATTTGTTTGTGCGGCCTCTAAAAACAATGCCCACACTCGCACACACACTCACACATAATTAAGTGCATCAGAAGCACATGATTAGAACAAAAGCAATGGAATATTTATTGCACAACTCTTACTGCCCTGCCTAATCCTGCTACACTATGTATTGCACAGAGTTCATACTTTATCCCATCTAGTTAAAAGATGAAGCTGTGGTGCCTGGGGGGGGGGGCATGATTGTTCAGCTCTGTGATGCACTGATTGTGAGATTGTGGGTCAATACCGATACTGATTTTTAAAATAAGATAACCAATATAATGATATTTTTTTGGATGATGTTGATTTGTTGTTATTTATTCCACTGAGAAACGAAGGAATCATTGAAAAAAAAAAACTACCTGAAGTGTTTTAAAGTAATTCTCCCCATCTTTACACTATCTGTGAATGAGCAAAATTCATTTAACAATCTTAAATAATTTTCACAAGAAATTCTTTTTTTTATTTGAAAAAACACCTACTTCAAAGTCCTTTTAGCCGGCTATACAATTACTTACCTCAAAAGAAGAAATTTCTGTAGTTCCACAGCTGCTACTGTTGCTACTACTGTCTGAGTCTGAACATATGACCGCAGATAATCAGCCACTGACATCAGCAACTGTCTTATTTACGGATAGGCCAATGTACTTTTTTTTAATCACTAAAAATACCTGTTGATGGACAGAAGCCTGAACATCATCAGTCAGTGAATCCTCATCAGCTGGACGTTCCCTCTTTCTTGACCTGAGTGACCGAGTCTGTGGTGGTTCTAAACTGGCTTGAACTTGACAGAAAAATAGATAAATTAAAAACTGTGATGAGGAATCACTGTAACATTTTATTGTTTACAACTGGGCCTGACACAATCATACACTTACTTCTGTTTAGAAGTACAACTAGGTCTCCCCTACCAGTACTGCTGACCTTTGCTCTCCTCTTGGCCATCTCCTCTTTAAAAAGCATCAAAACAAGTTAAATTAATAACATGTAACATAACAACATGTAGCAACAACAATTGCCTACTGGTTTGATAAATAACTTATAGCCAGCTAACTACTATTTCTGACATTTTTTCCTCAAAACGGTTAATTTAGCTAGTTAGTAGGCAGCTAGCTAACATTAGTTAACAAATTACCCTGACTGGACTGAATGAATGAACAAAAGTGAAGATATGACCTGTGTACTTGGTTTTTACAACCTTTTTTCTTTTTTTTAAAAACTATAACTGGTGGACAAACAGTCAGAAAACATAGTTTGTCCTCCTTACACAACTAACCCACCTGAGCACGATGCGCGTGGGAGATATTTTTTCCCAGGATGGTGAAGTCATGACCCGCCCTGCTGTACTCTGATTGGCTTACTGTCATCCAATCATAGCGAGCAAACCTTCTTGACGTCAAACTTCTCAACTATTGACCGACCAGGCAAGGAAGGTGTTAAACAAAAAACGTGGTTAAACCAAGTTAGCTTCTTCAGTGACCGCAATTTCAAAGGGGATAAGGAAAATACTCTTTATATTCACTTAGCCGGCATGTATGAAATGTCAGACGGCACTGTGTATAAGGTGTTGCTATACTCTGATAATGCACGTATGTTGCCTGTAGGAGAAGTTACAATTTTTCAATTTTCATAATTCATTTTCAGTGAGTGTATTGTGACCAGGCTAGGGGCTACAGCAGCTAATGTCTTATCATAAACACCACTCTGCTACTCAAGCTGATGGTGTCCAGCCCCAAAACTGTTCAAAACTTGCCCAAACACACACAAAACCACTGTTGCTGTTCAACATGTATTTCAGTGACATTATTTTAACTGGCATCATTACTTAATGAACATACCACACTTGAAAGCAATGTACACTGGCAGCCAAAGCACACACAAATAATTCTTATAGCAGCAACAGCAACACCTTCTGGACTGTGACATGACAGAAAATATGTCTGACATGCTGATCTAGTGACTGGGTGTGGAGAAAAATATTTTTTTAAATGTAAATTTGACCATAATAATACATTATAATTTGAAATGTAAATACAAAAGCACCCTCAAGGAATATCAGCCCAAATTCTGTTGTCCTGTCCAAGGCTATTATTTCCCCTTAATCTTTAATGAGGGAGGATAAATAGATGCTACTTAAGGATTTTATCAAAGCAATTATACTGTTTTGTGGAAAAGCCATATCAGAACCCACATTATAATTCAAAGTATTTTTTTTATTTGCATCTGATTATAGTTCTGGGCAGTTTGGCTTGCATCGTCCTTCCAGATAAAGAAATAAAGACAAAAGTATTGTGAAACAATATTCATTTATTCTCCACATTACTTCAGAAATTAGTCATTAAAAACAAAATGGGCAGTGCTGAATAAATCAGAATACCATTCGTTATATCACTGTGGTTGTTTCCAAAGAAACACAGACTCTCTCCATTTGTAAATGGCCTTTTCTAGTATTTACAATTTGATAACTCAATCCACAGAAGAAGACCGCTAAATAAGGAACAGACTGTACTTTTTTGGCATGAACAATAAGTTACCATTACTCCCAAATTTTTCACCATATATTAAAAAAGTCTACATAAATTACCAAAAAAAAAGAAGCCACAGTGGTGACTCTTTGGGGGTGTGACGTGTGCACCAAAAACAAGACAGAAGGTGAGTCACAAAATATGACAGGGCTTGTATGGGCGGGTCATGACTTCGCCATCCTGGGAAAAAAAATTGTTGCCAACCGTGGACCAGGAGAGCTGTGACATACATTGATGTTTTACGTCAGTAGCCGTAAAGCTCGATGCGTTGGTTGCCATGGGAGACGCAAATGTCGGAAGTAAATCCCACTGCTCACCGTTGTTGTTTTACCTGCTCTTACTAAACGTTAAAACACTTTTATCTCTTTTCTTTTCTGCTTTTGTTTCTGAGCCGTGCTCGACCTGCTGACGAGGTAAACAACACATTCAGTAGCTGTTAGCTGTACACACTTACATTGAATGTTATATTAGCTGATAGCTAACATGAGAGTTGAAGCTAAACAAGACATTTAAAACTGTGTGAATTGTTAATTATTATTACTTAAACCTAAATGGCACATAGCATGACGCTGGAGTTCAGGTCCGGGTCTGGGTTAAGGGGAAAGTTAAGCGAACCAAAGCTTAAATAATAACATTTAGCGGCTCATGGTAGCAAATGTCTAAACGCTGTTTAAACCCACTTTTAGATGTGTGAAATCTTTATTCAGTTAGTGAAAACAGAAAAAAGGGCGATTTCACTGCTTTTTTCCCCTATCCAAACTACATTAGACCAGGCCCCATATAGACCAAGCCACTACTCTTGAATTCATCAAATGTGGGCTAGATTAACAAGGAGACTTCCCATTATTTCTCCTTTCTACATCACTAAAACTTGTCAACTCTGGCCTAGATTATTCTTATTAATATTTGACAAGTATAAGTGAAGTGTTTTTTGAATGAGGGAAATCACCATTTTTCTTTTATCTTAAGCAAAATAAAGGTTTCACAAATCTGAAAGTGGGTCGTTGCTGCTGCTGCTACTACTGCTGCTTTAGATTCTGTCACTCAACTTTAATGACTTCAATGAATGAATCCCCCGTTAACTTTCAGGTAGTAAAACTCCATGAGTCGCAGTCGGAACCCAAACCCTCCCCGGGGTCAAGGGGCAGCGAGAGCCAAACAGGTAACACCCCTCACATCTGATTATAGGAAGAAGTAAGAATGATTTGTACCTCTAGTTGTCAACACCAGAAATGATTCAGCAGCTCTCTCCATGTCGTTCATGGTCTGTCTCAGATGGGGCTGTTGCTTGACCTGTCGCCGGATGGAGGGATGGATGATGATGGGAATGATGAAGAGCTGGAAGCAGAGCTGCTCAGTCTGATGGGAGGTGGAGGAGGAAGATCACAAGGGAAGAAGGGTGAAGGCAGAGGTGAGAACGACAAGACTTTTCATTTTCTTCATTTTCATAGTGTAAGCCAAAGTTTCTCCTTGTCTCACCCATATGCTACTGTCATTCATTTACTTGTCATATGTTCAGTTCCTGTTCCCATGACTGAAATAGAGCGGATGGCAGCTCTTTGTATGAAAGACCTGGATACTGAGGATATCGGGGATGAAGATTTGGATGATGAAGATTTGCTGGTAACACACACACCCTTTTTATGCCTGCTAGAGCTGAAAAAATAGTTGATTAAAATTAATTTGCAGTTTCTTTGGGGTATGTTTGCCTTAATTGGACGGTGAAAAGTGAAGTGACTGACAGGAAACTAGGGGACAGTGATGGGTGTGACATGCAACAAGGGTCCCTAGTTGGAATCAAAGCAGGAAAATAGCAGTTATGTGGCATACACATTTTTGTTTCATTCATTTTATATAATACCAAAAAAAAAGCCAATGAATACATTTGAGTTTTGGACTTTAGTCGGACAAAACAAGCAAGTTTAAGACATCATCTTATGTTCTGACAAACTGTTGCTGACTTTTAGACTAAATGATTACCTGATTAATCAAAATTAATTTAAAGATTAATTGATAACAACATATAATTGTCAGTTGCAGCCTTAAACCCTTTATTTCACTTAGCTGTTGAATTGCTTAAAATGTTTAATGGTCTGTACTGTAAACATTTCTGTGTGTCTGTAGGCAGAATTGAATGAGGTTTTGGAGGAAGATGAGGAACAAACTCCTGCTCCCACACCTCCCGCCGTCACGCCGACTGTTCCCAAAGTGAGCGTCACGTCCCACGCTGCTCCTCATGCTTCTCCCAGTGGTGCAACTGGGGTGGAGTCCCTCCTATCTGAACGCATTGAAATGTATAAGACTGCCATTTCTAATGCTAAGGCTGCGGGGGAGACTAGCAAAGTCCGAAGATATGACCGTGGGTTAAAGGTAAAAATGGAGCAGAAAACAGGGAAACACCTCAATACGAGCTGATCCCTAAACATTTCCTTCATTCAAATCTTTTGGAATTTCTTAATAAGCTTCTTATATATTTATTCTAAAACTTTGCATATTTGTTCTCGCTAATAATTCTTATCTTTTCAACTCTAGACATTACAATCCATGTTAACATCTGTCAAGAGAGGAAAGCCAGTCAATGAAGAGGAGATCCCACCTCCTGTCGCTCTCGGTGGAAAGCCCAACGTCGCAGCTGAGCCTGAACCGATCAAGGAACGGCCAGAGCCCATGCTGATGCCCTCGCCTCCTACCAATCAGAAACCTTTGAGGGAGGCTTCGCCAGCAGCTCCCAATAATAAGCCGCTCCATCTGACCCCACCTCAAAAGCCTGCTGCTGCCATCACCCCAGGAACACCTGCCATCTCTCCACTCACCCCCAGCCAGCCTGATGCACAGCACTCAGGTACACAGACACATGATGACATACAGCATAATTAGAGGAACTCTCTCCAACTTGCCACTTTTTATCTGTTTATACATCTATGTACATGTATAAGTAAAAATGTGGTGATGTGGGTCCACTCTAACAAACACTATGAAGTAATCTGGAATGAAAAAGTCACAAATTTCATTAAATATACACTGGCACTCAAAGGGATTTAATTTATTTAATTTTTATTTATACCATTTGGGCAAAATAGCTGAAATCCTGAGGTCTAGCTTAATATATTTATTTTCCTCTACCAGAAATTAATCTTTAAAATTTGTCACACTCATTGTCTGCTCCCAGTAAACATATGCTCACTGTAGTTGCTATTTTAAGACTTGTTTGCCTTTTAACTGCTGATCAGGCAGCAGTTTTATTATTTAATTCACTAAACACCTATTTGATGACAGTCATTAGCAAAAACAAGAAGAAGCCACCACAGAATCAGTATTCCTCATTTAAAACTGTTCAGACACAGTCACACGCAGATGTCCCTGCTGTGATCCTCCTCAACTTTTAAACCAACTATTCTTTCTGTTTTGCTTTCTATTTTATTCTTCTCGCCATTCTATACAAATATACATCTATGTTTTCACTCCTTTTAGAGCTGAAACAGGCCGTGCTGTCCAGACAGAGGGAGTATAAGATGGCTGCCATACATGCCAAACAGAGCGGCGACATTGACCAGGCCAAACAACACTATCTCATTGCCAAGGTAACAGGCACAGCAACAACCTTATATCATGAATACATCTTCTTTGTGTCAGTGTAAAGTTTACAGGTCAAACTTGTGAGAAAATAATCATTTCTAATGACCTCCTCTATTTATGCAGAAGCTGGACAGCCTGGTGGAGGCAGTGGACAGAGGCCAACCAATAGATCTGAGCTCACTGCCGCCACCTCCTGGTCAGTATAATGACTCTACACAAACTACACTTTACCTAAAGTTTGAACTGTTATTTTGATTACTTACCCAACATATCCTGAAATTCTTAGGTTTTACTCAGGCTTCCTCATAGAGAACGGAGCTCCTAAAAGAGGTATCAATTTCTTGATACAGTAAATTTGATTAAAGACCGATTTAAAGAACTCACAAAAACTCCTTAAATGCTTTTTCCATTTTTTTAAATCAGTTTTGTAACTATAATCCAGTTCTTGGGTATCCAGTTGCATGAATGTCCCAAACACACATTTTTACTCAAATAGAAATGTTCTGATAAATACTGTAAGCATGTCACACGCCTGATTCCACACATGCACTATATCACAGACTCACTTCCAGCTCGTCCATTGGTCCTCGTCAGCTCACTGAATGACATTACGTTGACTTACATTTACTTGAGCTAGAGTGCCAGACAGATTATTTAAAGAAAGACTGCTAATTAAAACCATCAGAATCCATCTTCAATTTGTTTTCTTTCTTTTCTCCTGTCTTTTTCTTTCAATTCAATCCCTATGTGTTGATCATCTTCATGTCTGTCTGATCATTCACAGGAGACGTAGTAGCAGAGCACCGTGCACCTCCTCCTCCTCAGTCTTCCTCTAAACCAGCTGCCCCCGCTGCCTCTGCTGCTCCTGCTGCTGCTGCACCCACTCAGGTGGTCCCTGCCAGTAAGACTCGGGGGAACCCTGATCCTTTCTTCAACACTTAGTTAGTGTAGTGCAGGTGATTAAAACTGTATTATGTTTATTTTTTTTAATAAATAAATGTGTGTGTGTGTGTGTGTCCTGCAAAGACCTGCCTGCTCCTAGCAGTTTGGCAGAAGCCCTGCAGCAGAGGATGGACATATACAAGTCAGCAGCAGAGGGAGCCAAGAGCAAAGGAGATGACCGAAAAGCTCGCATGCACCAGCGCATTGTCAAGGTACAAACCATGCACTTAAAATTTAGTTATCGTTTAAAAAAAAAAAAAAGAAAAAAGGCAATTTTTCCAAAGGTGTTAGACAATATGTTATTGTCAGAAATTCTTAAAACAGCTATTTGCAATCCTGCATTTTTTTCGTGGTGTTTTTTTATTTCCCCAAAATACTGTGACTCACTTTATTTTGACTGGTAATACCCTCTGTAGCTGTAACCACTACTATTGCTCATTTCACTGACCAAAATAACTCACAATAAGCCCTGCGATGTTCTCTGAGGATTGTTGAAAGGAACCGTGCAGCTGAGAATGAGGTAGAGGATGAAACAAGAACAGGGAGACAAGAGCATGAAAGAGTAATAATAAATATAAAAAAAGATAATAATTATAATAAACAAAATATGTGTCTAGCTTTTTGTAGGTATGGTAGCACACTGATGACATTGATTTCCATGTGGGAGTTGGATCAGTATTGTATTGCTTCTTTGTTCTATTTTATCTTTATTTGTAAGAAAGTCACTTTTTTGGGGTTACTATAGCTATTGTTGTTTCGATTGTCTGGGGTGGGAATGGGAATATGTTGTATTTTAAGCAATTCAGGAATGCACTGTCAAAGACTAATTCTACCACTGCATGAAAGCATCTGAATGTGGAATATCCCTTTAAGTAGTGATAACAGAATAATCAGTCATCTTCTCCTCTCTCAATAGCAATACCAGGATGCTATCAGAGCTCACAAAGCCGGACGACCTGTCAGCTTGTCTGATCTACCTGTGCCTCCAGGTATGTTTCTGAATACAGGCGTTTAGCACTGGATTTTGCTTCTCAGATATACTAAGTCGATTCTGTTTGTTGCTGTTCTAGGCTGTCCACCACTCCAGGGCTCAGAGGGGGGTCAGCAGAACTTCATGGGTGTCCTGGAAACAGCAATGAAAATAGCTAATCAGGACGCAGACGCAGAAGATGAAGAAGAGGACAGTCCAAGAGAGGCTGCCAAGGTAAACAAAAAAAAATAAACAAATAAAGGCACCGCCAAATGGTCAGATAATGCAGCCAAGGAGTCGGATTGGTTACCTTTCAAACATATAAACCAAAGCTATCAATGATTTATTGTTTATCCTGCCAGCTTCTATGTTGTACTTGAATCATTATCATTGAATTAACAGTTTTCTCTTGCCTATTGCATCATCTTCATGCTCATAATCACAGTGAAGTATAATACTGTTGTAATTTACAGGAACAGTGATTTTATATTGAATATAATATATTAACTAACAGACTTAGTTTTTTAAGATGATTAAAAATATTAAATGGAGCTCACATGTCTCAAGATGTAGCAGTTTACTGTACGAGGACAATACAGGACCGTGAAATCTTGTTGTGTACTGCATTTGTCTCATGATTCTAACCCAAATATTTTCTGTCTCTGCAGCCAGCAGCACGTCCACCCTCCCAGACAGCAAAATCTCCAGCTCCTCAGGCCCCTCGAGGCTCCTCGGCTCTAAAACTGGGACTTAAAGGTGTGTTCAGATTGTGGGTTTGTGTAGCGACATGCACGTGCTCACCTGCCTGCCTTCATGTACAAAGCATTAAAGTGCTACATGAGGCAGAGTTTCACTTCTTTTTCTCTTAATTATCCTTTTAGGCCAGCAGCAAGTAGATTTCTTGTTGCTAAGACGACAGGCTTTTTTGCGTGCAGCACTGCGCTCCAAACAGATGAAGGTGAGCTGTCGACTTTTTTCTGTGTTTTTTTTCTTTTCTTTTTCTTTTCTGTAGATTGATTTCCTGCCATGTTTGTGTTCTTGTAGATACTGTTAATACAGCATGTTGTTTTATTGGAGTCTTGAACATCTGTTTCTGTTTATTGGTTCTGTGTAGGACATGACAGGAGCAGCGCAGCACCTCAGAAACGCCAAAGGACTTGACCCCATGATCAATGCTGCCAAATCTGGCCTACCTGTTGATATCACCAAGGTGTTAAATATATTCTCAATAACTAATGAAATGCAAGAAGATACAGAGCTAGTTTCCCACTTACAAACTCACAGCTGTTACGTGTGTGTGTGTGTGTGTGTGTGTGTGTGTGTGTGTGTGTGTGTGTGTGTGTGTGTGTGTGTGTGTGTGTGTGAGCGTGAGCGCAATTGAATGTGTGAGGCATGTTAACATGAAATGTGACAGAAATACAAAACAGAAGGAAGGCAACATGGAGTGAAATACAACCCATCTTCATGTTCATGGTGGTCTTACCTTCTGTATGTTTGTGTTTATTTCTCTGTGTGTATGTGTGTGTATGTGTGTGTGTGATGTGTTTCTTCCCAGTGTGATTCCATTACTATTTATATCTCATACAGTTGTCACTTGTCCCCTGTGACTTTCTTTCATTTTGCTTCATATAACTGATGAATTTCTCTCTGGCTCTGTCTCACTGTGTTTACAGAGAATATTATGCTTGTGCCTTTGTTAGTTTGTCTTCTCGTGGGTGTTCACACAAGCTTAGAAAAGGATGTTCATAATTTGATGTTCAGATTTGAGATTTTGGTGCATGCTTGATTTAGGGTTCTCAAAACTATGTTGCAAATCATAAATGAATATGTGTAAGGCTTATTATTGAAGTGGTACTCATGTATTTTGGCATAATAGCAAGTAGATAGATATTTCCACCCTTTGCCCTACACACATTTTTTGTTTATCAGCACATTTGTAATTGTCTTCTTCCTAACAGATCCCCAACGCTCCAGTCAGTGAGGATGACTATTCCATGGCTCGTTCCCGTACCTCCCCTCTCTCCCCTCGCTCCAGTGAGCAGTACCGCGGTCTCATGGATCTTGTGCGGAATCAGCACGAGGTTAGGATACACCCCTCCCTCATGCCGATGTGGATATCATACAGTAGTTGCAATTATGCCCCTAAAGCTTCTTCATCACTTTTCTAGTGGTGCAACTTTTTAAGCAGGCACATATTGAACCAAGATTGTTTTGTGTGGCTGTGATCTGTTTTCTTCACCACACTCTGTTTTGTTCTCTGTCTTCATCTATCTCCAGAAATGCCTGAACTACTCTCAGCAGACTGTAAAGACGGGCAATGTGGCTGAGGCTCTCAAGTAAGAGACATCATTTGTCTGTGTGTGTGCCTGAATTTTAGTATGACATCTGCAGTCATGTTGGAATATAAAGCTCTCTGTTCTGGTGACTCAACTTGAGCTTTATGCAGGTGTCAGTTACACTAGTGTCACATTATTTTTTAAATTAAAATTGTAATTGATCATTCGGGTATTCAATTGAATCAATTTGTTCTCACAATTAAGGATCTCTGCAATTTTTGTCAACATAAAAACATCACAGGCAGCTACCGAAAACTTCAAAACTTCTAGATCAGTTGATTCATGCACACAATAACAAATAATATGACCAAATACAATCTGCATTTACTAGAGCCCAATATATTGTCTTCAACTGCTTTTCCTCTATAACTGTCAAACACACAAAGCAGAAAAACACTCCAGTTCTCACATTTGAGAAACACATGATATTTTTACTCACTAAATGATTTTAAATATATTCTTAAATGTATTAATCAATGAATTTATGCTATTGAACTTTCATTTACTCACTTCGGCAGTGTTGTGTAGTGTGATCTCTTCATCGTAAGGCAAACAGTGTGACTCTCATGTCACACTACATATTTTACACATTTTTCAGATAGATTAACAAAACCTGTTATTGTCACATAATGATGCTCCTCAAACAAATGCAGAACTACATGCGGTGCTTTCAGCAAATACAGCTTTATGGCAAACTGTGACCGCTGCCTGTGCTGAAATCAGACCTGTGACATTTCAGGAATAAGATCTCAATATGAGAGATGTGTTAGCCTTTGTGTGTAAGGAGGATCTCTGTCTCTCCACCAGGTGTGAGAAGCTAGTCGAGGAGTCTTTGAAGAACATTGAGATACTGAAAAACGCCCACGCCAAGGGCCATCCTGTCCCCAAATGCCGCACTGAGGAGAGGACCTTCAACACCGCCAAGTCAGCAACAAACTCACAGAATACATTTGAATTCATAACAGATCATTTATCATTATATGTTCTTTCTGAGTTACTTTTTGCATTCCACAAAAACAGAAAATTTCAATACTTTTGTGGAACAGTTAATTCCCAAAATAGTCATATTCTCATTCAGTATTTATAAAACATTGTACTTGGTGATTCAAACTGTTAAAAAAAGAAAACATTTTTTTGGAGCCTTCAGCTAAAATTGGCAATGCAATTCCAAAGTAGCAGAAGTGGTTACTGGGTTTGGAGTCATATTTATGTAATAATAATAAAATTATTTTTTGGTAGATTTTTAAGTTCCTCCAAGAATTATGGCAGAACCAGCTACTAACAGACCACAACATTAGTGCAACCACACTTAATGTATTCTGCCTCCAATCAACAAGAAAGCCACTGATATCATCTTATATATAGGTAATATAATATAATATAATCTGGGTAATATAGGTAAATAAAAACGATTTAGATATATTTTGGAAACTATCACCAACACATTAAAAAAAACAGTATTTATTTAACTGTGAAATGTTTGGCTCACTTCCTATCTTGATGTCAGTTCTTTAATAGGCAATTGTTATCTTCAATAGTTATTGTTATTATTAGTGTTATTGTTATTATTATTATTATTATTATTAATTGTCTAATATCGATATACATCAAATTAATCTAGTATTTGTCAAGCTCTTATAAATTGGTCACAGCTAAAGGATGCCAACAGTTGATTTTGGTGTCAGTGTCCCATCCCAACATGAAAAATACATCAATCAATAGATCAATGGACGAATCAATAAACCTATTTTATTGTGATTTTAGGGATTTCCAATCTTCCCTGTTATGAAACACCGTGAAAGTTGTCTTTTATATTTCGTTATTTAGATTTTCACCATTTGCATCAGTCACTCATTTATGAAAACATTTTTTATAGACAAGAATAGAATTACTTTGCCCAACTAGATCTGTAGATGAGTCAGAGTGACTCACTGTGACTCACTCTGGCTCTTCTCCAGTATCATACCAAGCTTACAGCAAGGTGACTCCACCAGTGAGTCATTCAGCAGTTGGGGCTGTTTGGCTTTCATTGATGCTGACTGGTTAATGTCTGTCAGTCATAATGCTGCTTCTGAATGGTCATGACTCCTGTTTCCCCCCCCTGTAGGATCTACCCCAACCTGACACTTAATGACCTGGTATTGTACATCATCAAAGGCATCAACCTGCCAGCGCCTGCAGGTAGGCAGTTCTTTGAAATATCCTGGCAGTAAATGAGTTTAATTGAGGAAGATGGACGGCTCCGCAATTGGCTTCAAGTTGTGATGGAGAGGAGGATATCAAATAAACTCCTGACCACCCCCACCCCCCTCCATCTCCTACTAGACAAACAACGGAGCACTTTCTCTAACAGACTGGTCCAGACTCACTGTCACAAGGACTGATACAGGAAATCAATCTTGCCCTAAGCAATTACTCTCTACTACAACACCTCACCTCTCAGCTTTATAGCTTCTGTCACAACTTTACACACTTGTCTAATGTTCATAGTATGTTATCATATGTTTATATTATTATATTTATAGTGTATGCTAAGGTTGTATCTATCATCTACCTACCTAAACATTCATCCATCCAATTAAGTACACTAACACCGACATCTCTCTCTTCAGGTGTCTCACCTAACGATCTGGATGCCAGTGTGAAGTTTGAGTTTCCTTTTCCCAGTTCGGTAAAAAATGTTCACACTCAAAGAGGAGATTATGAACATTTGACTCTATTTATATCTAGATGTGTTTTAATTCATTCATTTGTGTATATGTGTGTGTGTGTGTGTGTGTGTGTGTGTGTGTGTGTGTGTGTGTGTGTGTGTGTGTGTGTGTGTGTGTGTAGGAGGAGGCACAGAGAGACAAAACCAGCACAGTAAAGAACACAAACAGTCCAGAGTTCAAAGAGCAGTTCAAACTGAACATCAACCGGACACACAGAGGCTTCAAACGAGTTGTGCAGTCCAAAGGCGTCAAGTTTGAAATCATCCACAAGGGGTAAAAACCTTGTAGAGAGCCAGTAGTAGCTACCTTGTTTATCTGTTTGATTTATGTTATAAATGTAATGTGTGTTGTACCTTCATCAGTTGCATTCTCCTCTACTGTGTTTCTAGAGGCCTCTTTAAAACAGACAAAGTAGTGGGCACAGCTCACCTGAAGCTAGACGCTCTAGAAAACCACTGTGACATCAGAGAGATCATAGAGGCGAGTGGTAATCACATGTCAACACAAACTATATACACAAGCACACAGTAGATCTATCTAACAGTGTGTGCGTGTCTCTCAGGTGATGGATGGACGTAAACCCACAGGTGGCAAGCTGGAGGTGAAGGTGAAGGTCAGAGAGCCTTTATCATCAGTCGATCTCCAGCCAGTGACGGAGAAGTGGCTGGTTCTTGAACCGGTCTCACCCCTTTCTCCTCCAGAGAGGCAAAAGGATCGGGTGAGTAGATGACCTGCATGTACTATATGTGAGTGGCAGTTAGGAGCTTCTTTGCTGAACACTGAGCCTCTGTGCCATTTTAAAAACTACACATACTGTAAATGTCAGGACACAAGATACTGTTAAGGGGGCAGTACGCTACAACCGAAATACTTGACAGATCTTCAAAGCGCATCTGATATGTGACCCAACACCTTTTTATGGCGTTTAAATTTTTGTAATGTTCTGAATTCAACAATCATGGCCACCTCACGCAGCGATCGAACATGAGCAGGATTTTAGCATTTTCTTTTTTTCAGGCTTTGCAGAATTACCTCTGGCTCTTTTCATGTGTTCAACCAAACAGTATGAAAGCTATGTAGGAGAGACTGTAGCTATCCAAACTTAAGCAATTATTGCATCTCATCTCTCTCTGATAGCAGGTTTTTCTCCACACCTTCAGTATGGGCGTTCAGAACAGCTATAAACTTGTTAGACTAGTTTCAAGCAAAACAATCAACCGCCTCAGTTAGGACATGCACTGCTGCCCTTTGAATACTTACTGTCATCCTGTAGTCCCTTTGAGCACGGCCCGTAAAGGCAGTAGAACAAAAATCATACAATACTGGGTCAAAATGATTGTGACTCTGCCAGCACACTGATGTCTGTGTGTGTGTGTGTGTGTTTGTGTGTGTGTATGTTCGAACCAGGCTCCATCTCCTCGATCTAAACCCAGACATGAAGCAAACAGCCGGAGCGGTCATCCCAACAACTCTCCTCCGCAGTACAAACTCCACAGCTTCAGTCTCCTCAACTACGACAGGGAGCGGCTGGAGAGAAAGGTATTTGTTTGTTTGTGTGTACATGTGTGTGTTCAGTCCTCTAATGCTTGTAACGACCCAAAGGCGCAAAGGTCTCGTCAGTCATTTATACACCTGTCTCGCTCAGATTGCAGAATACCGAAAGAACCGACGGGATCCCCCACCTGACCTCATCCATCAACACAAAGAGGTCACACACAGACTGCAGTGGCAGAAAGCACAGCTGGAGCGAGCCTCTCCTGCTCTGCTAACAGGTAAAACACACACACGAAAACATATACGAGTACATTACTCTGGCGTGTGTATATTAACCCACATTATTCTACATAATGTACGCAGAGTATGAAAATGTTCTACGGCGCTTCACCCAAGGTCTCGCTGATTCTGTGAAGAAATACTCGAGCCAAGGCAACAGGGTGAGCTAAGGGTCATGGGTCAGCTGCTCATCGAATGTGATTGCTGCTGCTCGCTTGTGTGTCTGTGTACGTGTTGTGTGTTATTATAAATAGTTTCCATACTTTTTCCTTTTTATAGGAAGCTGCCAAGGATGCTCTGGGCAGGTTGAAGATGGTAGAGAATGAGGTGACTGCTGCTATGTTCTGTCAATATAGAACATTTATCATTTTCATGTGTGTTTATACTATGTGTTTTATATATATATTTGTTTTTTATCTTCTTTAGCTGGAATCACTGACAAGGAAACGTACTGGATAAGAGGAGCGAAGAGAGCAGAGACTTGGCTGGAGTACTGTTATATCATTTCTGTCTCTCTTTCTGTCTCTCACATACACACTCATATACAAACACTACAGCCGGTTCCTTCAAGCACCTTTAGCATGATTCTATGCTGCTTATGTCCATGACAGCTGCATGAAACTACCTGCTAATTCTGTCTGTTGACTAGACAACTTAACATGTGGCACTTGTGGTTTGTTGCCAGCCACAATAATTAAAACAAATCTGCGACTACAAAGGGACACAAAAATGAAAGCGAGCATTAAAACGTGTTAAAAAGCAAAGGGAGACGCAGGATTATTTGCACTTAAACAAGACGAGCAATGCAGAAAACTGCTGCTTTATAGAGTTTTCCTTTTACTCTGTTAACTGCTTTCTTCTATTCCCATTTTTCCTTTGAGAGTTGTTGGTGAAGAGATCTGTCAGAAGATTTTACATTTGACAGTCTTTTGGTGTCTGTAGATGACCAAAAATATGTGTGTGCGTGTGTGTTTGTGTATGTGCTCTGAAGTGTGTTTAACCAATGGACTGAGGTGTTTTTAACCCCTTTTCCCATATTTTATATGTGTAATGAGCTTAATCTAATCTGTCTGCTCCAGTGTTCCCAGATTACAGTAATCTGCTCCATTTGGAGTGGTGTGATATGGGAATAAAAAAACGGGGCTTCGGGGCGCAGCAGCCTACATCCCATAATGAGGGATTAGTGTTTTTGTGTCACCAAGGAGACGACTAGATCAGACGTAGAGTCGCCTTTGGGGTTGGGGAGGGGAGGTGTTAACAGCGTGCCATGAATGTGGTGGAAGCTTAGCTCTGCTAAAGGATTGCTTCTTCTTCTTCTTCATCAGCTATTTCCTCTTTGTTGTCTTCTTCATCTTCACTTTCTTCACACTAATTCCTTTACATATATTCAGAGATTATTCAGAGTCTCCAGTAATAGGCTGCCCTGTATGGATTTTCTCTAAACTCTTGAACAATGTGGTGAATTGTGCTGTCAATTAGAAAATAATTAACAGCAGCTGCATCAGTGCAGCATTTTCCACGTTGATCTATGAGGTTTAATAAAACAGATTCTGTCCCACCGAGCTCTCCAATGGCAGCACAGTGGGCGCTGAACAGTCTGTCCACAGGAAGATAACCCAATATGTGTCAGTATAGCTGGCTAATTGCTCATTTCTATTTCTGTTCCCCCATAGACATCCCTGTCACTCCTTTCTACCTGACACTTTAAAGGACAAAATTCAGGTCCAGTAAAACTTTTTTAAGAAGTGTATTTCAGCTGAGGCACCTTGAAATTCATAAATCACTACAACAGCAGCAAATGTACAAAAACAGACACATGTGTTATAGTTCAGCCATATGTTCTCTGTATGATCCGTTTCATACTCTGGACAGATGTTTGACAACCTGACAGATTGTGTCAATGTAGATCCATGTTGATTGCAAACAGCCAAGATGTAGCAGACTACATAAAATGAGCCTTACTGCATATTTGACCCTTGAATGTGGATGATGTCCGTTAACTCCACTAATAGTTTTTTTTTGGTCACGTGACAGAGCAGAGAATCATGTGTTTGTCCTAATCCACCCACTGCCTCACTCCATTAGCAAATAATCCTGGTTAAAGTTGACCTGATATGGCCCTCCATAGTCTGTGGTGAATTTATGTAACACCCCTCCCCCTGTTTTCTTTATCATAAGAGGATATCTTCTGACTCTTTATAAGTGCTACATTTTGGTGCTTTGACCAGATGATTTTTTATTGAAATATAAACTATCTTAATATGAGATGAAATTTAACAAACTTTATCTGTGGCTTTTTAGCTCCTGAACTATAAATCGTTTACACTTATATTTTGTTGACAATTTTTCAATTCACGCAATATTGTTTCATATTTCTTTGTATGTATTTTTTCCTACTGTTCCAGGCAGCAATTTTCTTCCATTCATTTCCACGCACTAATCAATTAGCAGACTCTTGACTCCTGCTTGAGTTTGAGCCAAACATTTGGCTCTTCAAGTTGTGTAATCAATCTGTCAGTCAAGGCTGCATTAATGTTTGTCACTACTGTATTATGCAGTTTAAATGCAGATTTATTTGCAAAGCTCTGCAGTAACAATAAATATTAAGGGAATGTAACTGACAAAAATGATGCCGACACAAATTCCTTCACCATTCCACTAATTGCACAACAGACACTACAGTTGGGAAATTAATGGCTACGTTAAAAACGGCACAAAATATTATTACTGTTGTTGCTAATAACAATTCCTTTTTTTTTTCTTTAAACACACAAGGGCATCTTCAGATTGCTTCTTTTTTTTTTTCAAGACGAGCAATTAAAACCCCAAAATATTCAGACAGAGACAAAGACAAGCAACACATCCTCACACTTTAGAAGCAGGGGGCAGACAATGTTTGGTATTTTTGCTTTAAAAAAATGACAAATGAGTAATTGATTATCATTAACATTTTTATAATACAGCAACATGGTTTGCGGCTGTGAAGTAAACTGTGATTTGTAGTAAAAGGACTAAAAATGTAAAACCATTGGTATGAAGCATAAGAAATCCAATTCTGATTTGAACTGAAATCAATTAAAAAGCGACTGCCACTGCGTAGCTCTGATATTACTGTGGGTTTCAGCACTCGCACTAAAAGCACGCACACAAACTGAAACTATAGAGCACTCCTTTCATTCACCCCAAAGCTTTAACCCGGCATCACCTTAGTCACACTAACGCACACAAACACTCCTGTCACATCACCCCACTCCTCCAGTAACCTCCTGGCCTTTGAGGCTGTCCTGTTGTCATGGAGACAAGCTCATCAGCATTCAGTGTGGTAGTTGGGTGGTCAGTGCCGGGCAGAGGGACATATTGTTAAAGTTTGTCCTGCTGGTGACTCACACTCCTCTCCCGCATATACAACATACCACACACACACTCCCTCTCACTCGCGCTTTCTTTTAAAAAAAAAATCCTTCTCTGTATCTGGCTGCACTCCATTTAAAAAGGAGAAAGTTTGGTGGTTTGTGAATCATTATTGTTGATATTTCTGTTTGGTTCAGCTGCAGTATATTTATTCTTCTGGGCTTAGGAGAATACTATTGTTTAATCTATGACATTTTTTTAATCTGTTGAGTCATGTAAGGGCAATCAATATAAATGTCATATTTATATGCAGTATATAACCAGCATCATATGCTCTGTCTCTATTTTTAAGTGTAAGTCATGATGATTTGTGCAGCTCAAAGTGGGAATGTATGAAGGCCTGATTGTTTAGGCTTTATTATCCTATGTAAGAGGTTGGTGTTAACATGAATAAAATGGTGAAACAGCACTGGGTTTGTGTCATTATTGAGCTGTTGTACCAGATGTTTCTCATTACAAGCATTTCCCTTAAATCATGAGAATTGCTCATAAACATAATATTAAACTGATAACATCTTTTTAAAGTCTGCTACAGAATATTAGCATTACCTCTGTCTGTAGTCTCAGAGACCCCAGAAAAGGATTTAAATACTATGGGGTTTCATTTGATCTATATCTGTGATTAGTTTTAATATCTTTTTATGCAGCATTACTCCTCCCAAACCTGAAAAAGTGTGTATACATGCACAAATTTGCACTCTTGTGCAAATATGTGTTACAAGTCTTGCAAACACAGGGGCGGGTCTCCACACACTGCTTTTTGTGTAGAAGATCTCAAACAAAAAGAGCATATTTGTTCATGCAAAGCCAACATAAAACATTAAATATGTGTATTTGGTGTAAATAATGCTAGAGATTACCTTTTGGCGCCATCAAATGAGCTTGTTTAGTTTGTGGTTACCAATGCAATACTTTTCTACACATTACTGCGATTTAAAAAAAGATCAGTGAAAAAGAAAGAAACAGTATTTGATGGATAATATCGGTGGTTTTGCTATAATTCAATCACATGCATTAGTGAGGTGCATGTGGGGGGCCCCAACAATGACAAAGACAAAGTAAAGACAAAACACAAGGAGTAAAACAATAAAATCTCAGACCAAAATAGACATATTTTTGCAGACAAGGCTTGCAGTTTTTTGGGGGAGGCTTGAGGCTTTGGTGTTATGCTAATAATGCATTTGAATGAGAAATTTCCCCTGACAAAGGGGGGAAAGATAAGGGGGGGATGGTGCACAGAAAGGCAGAAACAGCGGAGGGAGTCTTGATACATTTGGACACCCGGCGACAGTAGGTGGGCGTGGACAGAGAAGCGAGGGCTTCCTGCTCGGAGGACACGTGGTTCCTGCCTGTCAGTGTGTGAAGGTTTCCAGCCCTCCTCTCACTCCTCTCTCTCCCCCTTTTATCCTCCCGTACAATACAGCAGACCTTCTCCTCTCTTTTTTACTCCGTCCGTCCCACCCGCACCTCCTTCTCCCTCTCTCCTCCTCCTGCTACACTTTTCCTGCTTTTTTTTTTGTCTCTCTTTCTCTTTGAAACGGCTCCCGGGACTGCCGACAGCCAGGCCGCGGTCACTTCAGCGTGTATCCGTTCAGGAAGAGACAGAGTGTGTGTGTGAGTGCGTGTGTGTGTGCATGTGTGGGAAAGTGTGTGTGTGTGAGAGAGAGAGTGTGTGTGTGTGAGTGAGTGCGTGTGTGTGCGCACCCCGCCCGCAACCGGCCCATCCGTGTTATTTTTTTTACCCCACCATCCCACCTCCGCTTTTCGGTCATGACGCTGGAAGCGATCCGCTACCGGGCCGGGTCTCTGCAGATCCTCAACCAGCTGCTGCTGCCTCACCAGACCGTTTACGACGAGATCCGCTCGGTGCAGGACGCTTACGAGGCCATCAAGTCCATGAAGGTAAAGAGCAGGACTCTCTGTTCCACCATCACCCCCCTCCTCCTCCTCCTCCTCCTTTTCGCTCCGAGATTTCACCCACTTCCACGACGTCCTGCATGCCCCCCGCCGCCTGTGCGCTTATTCCCGTCGTGCATGTGTGTTGGTGTCGGGGGTCTTTTGTGCTCTCACCGCTGCATGCATGTGTTACCATATGCCTGCCGCGCTCCCGTTGTCGGCCTGTATTTTTGTTTTGGATGCACCTGCAGCAACCCACCTGATTCTCTACCCCCTCCTCCCCAAAAAAAACATTCTTAATTTATAGTTTTCACATTATCATGTACAAGCGCGACTGACTAGGTATCTGCACACAGCCACCCACCCATGAAATGTGCCCCCCTCCTCCTCTTTCTTTGGGAGAGATTATTGATGAATTATTAATGACCTTTGCCAGGGTTTTTGTTCGCGTTTTGGTCTTGTGCTGCACTCAGCAGTGACACCTCCTCTTGATTTATCTCTCCATACCTGAAGCCCTGACTGATTTATAAAATAAATAAATAAAAGGTAATTAGACAGTTGTTTTAAGTTCACGTTTCTAGATGTTAACTTGTTAAGGCTGCATGGATGCTCACTCTTTTGTCTTCCCAGTTACACACTCACAGCTGCTCCACGTTGGGTCCTCTCTGTGTGTGTGTGTGTGAGTGTGTCAGAGTGAAGGAATGTGCCATAAGCAGAGAGGATGATGTCATGATAATGGAGCCTAATGGTAGAGAGAGAAATGACTCCCAACACAGAGATGATATCATTTCAGTCAAAGCTGTCGTGACAACTTTTGGCTCAGTGATCACCCACTTGCTTCAAACTCAGTAATGGAGAGAGAGTGATTGATTACCCTTCTTAAGTAGCAAAGGGAGAAAGAGAGAGAGAGCTGCTAGAAGGTGGTATAGAAACCAGAGGAGGAGGCCCATGATGTGATGATGACTTTCCCCTGTCCTCCCTTCACCTCCTCCAGGTGCGAGGAGCCCCGGCCATCGCCATCGTCGGCTGCCTCAGCCTGGCTGTGGAGCTGCGAGCCGGAGCCGGCGGTGACGACCCTGTGACCTTCATCAGAGAGTCTCTCTGTCAGCTGACCTCAGCCAGGCCCACCGCTGTCAACATGGGCCGCGCCGCTCGTGAGCTGATGGAGTTTGCTGAGAACGAGAGCATGGAGAAGAACTCGGAGCAGCTCAGAGAAAGGTGAGCTGGTTAGAGGGAGGTGATGGCCTCAGATCTAAGGCCAGTTTAACAACCAGGGAGCTGTAAAGGGTCCCAATGGCCACAGACTCATGGTTTGTGGTCATTTTGTTAATTGGAAACATGTGCGTGGGAATGTCTTGCCTACTTGTGCCAAAATTACCACGTTGCATATTTCTAAATATATTTGTTTAAGTAAGTTACCACAAACATGTGTTATTAGAGGCCTACAGTAAGTTTTTTTCGTCAGTGTGCACAGCACCAGTAATTTAGTTACAGGTACACTGTGGAGGTTTTGATCAATAGTAGCAGTGTGGAGTGTGACACCACCATGAAGAGCAGAGATGTGAATTGTGAATAAACATGAATATAAACAGTGCAAGCTTAAAACTTTTCAGAGGAAAAAAAACATGCAAATGTTCAGGATGTAAATGCATTTGCATTTGAAAAACATCTGTTAGACCTCCAGGATATATAACAAACACACACACACACACACACACCCACACGCACACACACACAAACAGTGGGTATTGGCGCAACATGTTAAATGTAAACAGAAACTTTGTTGGTTTTCTAGATGGACACTTGCATATGTAACTAGTCATATCAGCAAAATCTTGAACTGTAAATTGAGATGTACACTTTTGATACCAAGTTTGTTGCCCTAGTACTTCCTCTTCAAACACCAGCTGCAGGTGAAATGTGAAAAAATGTGAAAGCCCATATTTAGTTTAAATTTGGGGAAATTGTTGTCGGAGCAGGAATTGATGGATGAGAGAGAAGAGGAAAATACAGCAGTTATTGGAGAGGTGCTGACCATGATGAAAGGGCAGGTGTAAAGGAAGGCAGTCAGAGCAGGACAGATAACAGCAGATATCTTGATGTGACATATCTGAATTATTGAATAATTCGGAGAGGGAAAAAGTTGGATGGGTGCTTCTGTATTTTAGGGAGATTGAATGGCTCACGCAAATGGTGACGAAAACAGAGTCAAAATAACCCACTCCTGGTCACTCTGGTGCTAAATTAGACGCAGACATGGTAGTGATTGTGGATAACTAGTATAATGTTCCTCATCAACATGAGGGATGCCTAGCATAGATAATGGTTCTACTCAGGTTGTCCGGGTCCGAGATGTTGGTGCGTTCAAGTTGTACTTGGAAGTCGAAATATCCAAGTTCCCAGTCAGATATTTCAACTGTAACGCCCCCTGAAGTCAGATTTCCAACTCAGAAGGTTGGACGTACCCCACCAGCCCCGAACTCAAAATCCAAGATGGCTGCCCCGTGTATTAACAGTTTGAAAGTTGTAGTAATATCATATGTATTAACAGTTTTGTCTTGTTTGTGTCTCATTAAATCATTTGTACACACAGCACTGTCCAACGTCTATCTGCGGACATGTTGCTGCAATGTTTTTATGAGCAAAATACAGCGGGTTAGGGTTAGGGTTGCCTTTTAATCAACTGGTGTTGCTATCAGAGGCTAACCTGGCTAGAACTAGTTTTCTGACTAGCAGAATAGTGATGACGCACTTCCTTGTGGTCTTCATTTGCTAGCTAACGTTAATTAGCTAACGAGACTAGCAAAGTAATCTAACTTAAAAGAACCTTGTCGAAATCAATTGCTCAATAATTTCAAATGAACGTTACAGCATTTAAATAACATAACCTTTGTATTATGAATTCTATTTATTAGGAGTTAGTCTTGCTGTGGAGAATTTATCCGTTTTTCAGGTAACATAAGACAACTTACTATTGACTAGTTAATAGTTATACTTCAACTTGACTTACACAGTAGTAGTTTAACAGCTGTTTATATTTGAGATAATTACCCATCTTTTAATTGCACTTTGTGCCCATGAAAACACGGTAGCTAATGTCACATGTTTTTCTAAATTGAGGCATGAGTTAACTATTTTTAAAACATTTTTTCAAAAGCGTATATCATTGAGCTCACACAATACACTAGAACGTGTTGGTTTATCTGGCTTTAATTTAAAAAACAAATTAAAAAAACAACAAAATGATATTAGTTTTTACCATTTAATTTCAAAGAGATAATGATGGGAACATTTCTACACTGATTTAAACACTACTTGATAAGTAGTGTGTATCACAACCTCACCATCACCTCCACAAATCCTGAGAGCAGGAAGGGTTTGTGGGTTTGTGCGTTGAATTTTTTGTTGTACTTTTTCTAATAAATAATAGAGCACCTCATGTCCCAGACTGCAGCAGTACATTTATGTCCAGCACAGAATTAAATATAGAATTTAAAAATAAGGTTCTGTGTACAGATGGGTCACTGTGTGTACATTATTTTAAAAAAAACGACATTAAGATACTCTATGGTATTAAACATATCTATTTGGATATTAGAATATGTATATGTATAGAAAGATTGGATTGGGTTTTTATTGTTAGATAAATATTGGCTTTAATATTTGTTGTAATAAATTAGTCCCAGACTGCAGTATGGCATTTATGCACAGCACAGAATGAATTCAATATAGAATTTAATACATAAATAATAATGTGTCTATAATAAACATATTAGACTTTTTCTTATACAAAAATATGGCAGCCTGCAGCACAAACACATGGTATCTGTACACTTTCTGACATAAAGCCACTCATAATGTGTGACATCATCTGTAAATGCAGGACCCTGAGCTGATCTGGTACCTACAACAGAAATTATTTCTCAACAGACACAGTTTATTCTCCGCAACATAAAATGCAATCATCTTTTGTGGCACACTGATTTACAATTAATCACATTACTCCCCTAAAGACAGTTACATAGAATCTCAGGTTTCAATACACAATTCACTCCAACTCTCCCTTGAAACGTCAAAAGAAGAACATATTCAGTAATCTGACAAATACATCTTAAAATATAACACATCACATGCACACTCCAAAACACATACTGGCATACAAAGCTTTCCCCCTTGAGCTGCCAAGCAAGGTGAGACACCACCAATGCCACGATTGTCTCAGCTGCAGCACCTTGCACTAGAAATATCCCCAACAACAGAAATCATGGATCACTTTTTAAAAACTGAATTTGTAGCAGTTAAAAGGCTTTGTGTCTTGACAGTAAACTACTTGGAATATATCATGAGCAGTAAATGTGGTGCTGGATGATGAATTTTGCCTGCTATAACTCAGCATAGCTGATGCTGAAGAGTGACCGTGGAGTGATGTAGGGGGAAGAAGGACCTATCAGGGACACATGGTTGATTTTTATGCCTCCACGCTGGAGACCTCCATATCTGAAGCTACAACTTTGAGTTCATTCAGAATCAGCTTCATTGACCAAAGCATGTGAAAATATATGGAAAATACACTTAATGCCTTTTATTATATTCCTTCAGAGTCTTCACTATAAATATTATATGAGCATGGAAGGCATGGATGAAAACTGCAACTTGACTAGTTGGTGGAGGCAAACAACCTCATGGCAATATTTTTATGGTTCTTGAAACTTGGTGTGCCAGTTGAACTGTGGGCCAGTCTCTAAGATTAATACATACACTTTATTGCAAATTACTTCAACAGTGACTAAAAAGTAGGAATGGAGCAAGAACAACAAATTGATACAAGTGATGAGAGTGTAAGAAAAGGGGGACATAAGGAAAAATGTGATAGAGCAACCGTAGAAGAGCAGAGGCAGAGATGAGCTGAAAACCTCACATTATGAGACATGATTATGGATGTGAGAAATGGAGAGAGTGTCTGTAACTGAGTATCAGAGGAATGGGAGTCAGTATAAACACAAACATGCCGGCACATTGTAACTGCAGACTTGATAGACACCTCCTCTTCTCTTTTCCCACCTCTTGTTGCCCCCCTTCCTACAGTGTAATTGCCTGGATCGAAGACATGCTGGAGCGTGACGTCAATGACAACAAGAAAATTGGTAACTATGGCGCCCAGCATATCCTGTCTGGCGTCCCGAGGGACTCTGTGACCATCCTCACACACTGCAACACCGGCTCGCTTGCCACAGCTGGATACGGGACCGCGCTGGGTGAGACTGGGAGCTGTGGGTGTGAATGAGAAAAGAGGGTGACTGTTAAAATATGGCAGTGTAACTATAACTGTGTGTGTGTGTCTAGGTGTGGTGCGAAGCCTCCACGGGCTGGGCAGGCTGAAGCGGGTGTACTGCACGGAGACAAGGCCTTACAACCAGGGATCCAGACTGACAGCATATGAGGCGGTAGCAGAGGGAATCCCCGCTACACTCATCACAGACAGCATGGCTGCCCTCACCATGAGAGAAATGAACATCACAGGTGTGTTTGTCTCCTCTTCTCTTTCCTACATTTATTCAAACACTTCCTCTCTGGTTCTTAACACCCTCTCTCTGTCATGTCCTCCCTTTTAAGCTGTGGTGGTGGGCGCAGACAGGGTGGTTGCCAACGGTGACACAGCCAACAAGGTGGGCACGTACCAGCTGGCCATCGCTGCAAAGCACCATGGGATTCCCTTCTATGTGGCCGCACCGAGCACATCGTGCGACCTGAGCCTGGAGAGTGGCAGGGACATCATCATCGAAGTACGCCCTCCTGAGGAACTCACCAGTATAAATGGAGTCCCCATTGCTGCCCCGGGTAAGACGTCTGGGATGCTGTTTTTTAGAAGAGTTGCAAAAGTGTTTTTAAAAGTGTAAAACGACAGAATATAAAAATCTGTGACTTCAGTAGAGGATGGTCAGCAAGGGGGAGAATTTCAGGCCACATGGATGAGCATGACCTAGTTCCAGTGTCCGCCCTAAGCCCTAATCACTGACCCCTCGGACTTTAACTGGCGTCACATCAGCGCCAGAGTGAAGGAATGAGCAAAGGCTCTGAACACTTCATGAGGAGTGGGGCAGCCACACGTTACCTGTGCAGAGGCCATAACAGTGTGGCCCGTTTTATAAAGTGCACATGAGACTTTAGAACTATTTTGCTGTTTACATCCACCGCCTTAATGCTTTTATGAGACTGTGAGAGTAGAGAGATGACAAGTAATCAGGATAGAGAGAGGCGGGATAGAGCTGCAACGATTAGTCGGTCAACATAAGAACAATCAGAAACAAATCAATTAATTGTTCATAAGCAAAAATGCCAAAACATAGCTGTTTTCATCCTCTCATAAGTGATAATTTAATACTTTCCTTTGTCATGATATTAAACTGAATATCTTTTTGATTTTGGACTGTTGATCGGACAAAAAAAAAAGAGATCTGAAGATTGCCTTTGACTCTGGGAAATTTAAATGTTTCACTATGTATGACATTTTATAGACCAAAAGATTTGAGACAATAATGGTCAGAGTAATTAATAATGAAAGTCTTTGTTAGTCTGCAGCACTAATGTGGAATGACATGCAACAAAGGTCACAGGCCAGATTCAAACAGTTCATCATCAGTGCTTTGAACCCCAGGAACTTCACGCTGTGCCCTGCCATTATTTTTAATAGTAAAATGCAATGAATTGTGGTTAAGTCCCTCAAGCTGTTCTGCAGGCTTACAAAATGTAGAACAAAACTTCAGGCACTTTGCAGGTTTCACAGCAGGACAGACTGGTACGTCAAAGTCTGAATCTGTGGACATTGACATTTTCTCTGTGTGTTTGAGGTGAGTTTTGTGAGAGCTACGTTGAGTCATTTGATCTCTAATTACGTTACCAGAGCAGAGAGGTGCTCGGTGACATCACAGTAATTAAAATATACATTCATTTAATGAGCACACTGGCCCCTGGAGAGGAGGAGGTGTGCTGTCACATTATGTCTCTGTGTCTCTTTAACTTTCCTCTCACACTCTCTTCTCATCAGTCACATTAACAGCATTTTATAGATAACGCTGAAGTTACTCTACAGTTTTCTTACTGTTAACCACAGTAACATGCTGAGATGTAGTTGAGAACGCTGAGAGCTCTGAACTGTTATACTTAATTCCTCTGTGCCGTAGACCTCCATCACTGTCCAAAAACGACTTAAAACCACATAAATAAGCCACACTGTTGCACTCAGTGACATTTCCCTATCTTACACACACAGTGTCCTGCTGCTGTAACAGTAACTGTTTACTCCTGTTTGAGTAATGTTTGCCACAAACTACAGTGCCTTGCCTTTTTAGAAAATTACTGAGCCTTTAAAATAGGAGAGAAAGTCATTCAAGATTCATGCATAATGTATTTAATCTGTGGAAAGTGCACACAAGTAGACTCTTTCTTCTTCTTTTTTTTTTAAATGGACTCACATCAAAAAGCTTGGGAAAGATTGGACTAAGCTGACTGTAAGAAAAGGGACATACTCTTGAAACGATAAGTCATCTCACATGTATTCTTCTGTTGGTCGCAGGTATCGAGGTGTGGAACCCTGCTTTCGATGTGACCCCTCACCAGCTCATCACAGGGGGCATCATCACAGAGCTGGGAGTCTTCCTCCCCTCCGAGCTCCAGGCGGCTCTCACCGGCCGCCTTACCGCCCTCTAGAGCCCCTCCTGCTGGTCCGTGTGCGCCACTGCACCTCAACATCACACACAAAGACACTCTCATTTCAACACAGGACACACGCACAGTCATTGTCGTGGTTTCATTTAATTTTGGTAAACGCACGGTCACTGTTACATGTCAGTGATGCACAGCTGAAAAATAAGATGGACACACACACACACACACACACACACACACACACACTGCAGGGAGTCAAGCAGACACACACATATCAGATCATAGTCACTTTTGGGGACATTGCAAAGACTTACATTCATTGCCTGGAGACCTACATAATCCTAAACATAGCTTTTGTCCCCAATTGGACAAGTTGTCCTTTTATTAACTGGCCCGAAGTCTGAAATTTGTCCCCAAAAGTTGCAGATGACAAACCACATGTGCAGTCTCCCCTTTCTTTTCCATTCCTCTTTTTTTTCTCTCCATTCCTACCTTTTCCCAAGTTTTACATCTCATCTTTCATTCTCTTCTGCCACCTTTTTTCTAAATGGCTTCTGCGACAATGAATAGCGCTCAGCTGGACACCGATCCTTAAATTCTATTTGGCAAACAAATTTTACGAGTCAGTACTGAGTTAAATTTTCAGGGCTTCTTCAACTGCAGACAAAAACTACCATAGCTGTGACATGACTGATATTTCAATTTGAAAGTAGTGATTTTGATCAGCCATGGTTTCTAAAATGCTGCTACCCACTTGTAAATATACATGTCCTCATTGGTAGTGTGTACATATGTAGAAAACCAACCCCTGCTAGTAAAAATAAAGTACTGTTATTTTAACCAAATATGTGGTTATTTGAAATTACAAGCTGGCATCAAAAATGTTATATTAACATTTAACTTCTGTTTTTTCTGTGTAGATACTTTTGTAGGGGTATAATCCAAATTTATAGCTCTCAGTGAAATGAAAAAAGTTGTATTTCACTCACTTTTTACCCTGCGCGGAAAAATTTTGAACAAGCGGAATTTCTTGATGGGCCCTCGTTAGTCAGCTGAAGCCTATAACAATACATGGCTGTATTTATACCAGTTGTACTCTATCATACCATACTCTTGTATTCTCATGATGTCGATATATAAATATAGCCATACTTATTTCAGCACCATACTGATATTCACTATACTGCACTGGACACTGTAAGAATGAAGAATCAAAAAAGGGGGAAATTGGTATCATTTTCACCCAAGCAGCTCTTGCTTGAGCTGTGATGTCTGTTACATTTCTCTAATATAGATAAAGCTAATAAAGGAACAGTTCACCCGAAAATAAAAATGTGGTCATCTGCTCACTTGAACATGAGTCAAGACTTCTCTAATGTTTGTAAACCACAAAATACATGTGCAGCTTGTACTCTATGTCAGGCTAATGCCAAATTATTTTAAGTAACAAAAGTGTACAGCTCAGAAAAATGCCCCCCCCCCCAAACATTAAAATAATAACTAAAATAAATGATATTGGCATCTTTATTTCATATGTTTATATCAACAATAATTACATGTATACATGTAATATATAAAGTGTTGCTTATAGTAACAAACCCACAGAGAATTAACAGCCAACACTGCACTTTACCATCTTTCAGCTAATTGTTTTGGTTCTGCAGCCCACAACTTTGCTGTTGTGTTTCAGTCTCATCGCTCTCAGTGGTGTGGCTTCCAGCAGCAGCAGGGAGCTGTTTTCAGCAAAAATACTACTTTACCATCACCAAACTGCAGACAGATAAAGCAGTTAGCTCATAAACATAGTGGAACATTTATTGAGCCAAATATTTCCCTCAGGGATAGATGGAGACCAAAACTGCTAACAAGGAGAATAAATATTAAACTTTCTTTTGTCAGGTGGACATAAACATGACTCCAAATAAAACCTAATATTAATCTGTATGGGCAACTATTTACTGTTTAACATGTCCACCTAAACCATTTTTAAGGAAATAAAATCTTTGTTGTTTTAATAGGTTGTTTTGCTGCCCCCATGTGGTTAAAAAAAAACTCAGTAAATGCATTTCAAAAGTAATGCAAGTGTAGAGTATTTAAAGTGTTTACTATAACTGAAGTCTAAGACAGAAATATGACAATGTTTGTCCATACAAACAAAAGCTAAATAGAGTAGAGGACTCACTCTTCATTTTGGGGTGAACTATTCCTTTAATATTTGTGGGGTGTTTTCTGCAGAAAGCTGTGTGACTACAGCTGAAGGGGACACATGGCGCAATGCCTCCAACAATCAGAATGTAATACTCAACTCAGATAAACTTGCTTTTGTTAGGGCTGCGATCAGGCAACACTCCAGACACTCTGTCACGTCTTGCCTTTGTGCTTAGTTCAGGATGTGTTTCAACTGTTTGTATCAATCTCTCTTCATAAATGAAATGCTGTTTTACTCCAGACTGACTTCCATTAGAAGTACCCATACCTGTACAAGCAGACACTAAGGACTATAAAAAGTTTTTTCTCTAGAGCTATCGGGAGATATGTCTTTCCCTGTCATCCACAAATTTGTCTCTTCTTGGTCCTGGAGATGGCAGGACAGGATTGTAGATCTGTGGCAATGATCCGATTCATCTAGTAAATAGATAGAATAGAAGATATTTCCTTGAGCTCTGGGACACTGGACATTATTGCTATTGTCTTACATTTAATATTTTAAAGGAGTAGTTGGTAAAATAAAAAATAATTGCTAGATTAATGAAAATGATCATTAATTGTCACCCTACCCTCATAATTCGCAGACCCGACGGCGACCTTGTATTTACCCATAACAAGTAGACTGTTACCTATCTTCTGGGTGATACCCAGGTTTGTGTGTGAAAGGTGTTTAACTGAGGTCTTACGATACGTTTGTTCTAAGATGCCTCATGAAAGAATCCCAGATATATTGATCTACTCGCTGTACTGAATGTCACAGGCCCAGACTCGGGGCCAGCACTGCTCACTGCCTTACAGGTGCAGCACCAATACATAGTAATAGGTGAGACCGCAGCCCCTCAGTCCTTCCTACACCCTGGTACATGTTATGTTGCCAGACCTCCTTCTCATTAAGCCTCAACAGATCTGGAGAAAATCTAATTGAAAAAGGTGTGATAATGAGACTACTGAGACAGCGTTTTTTTTGGTGTTGCCTGAAACGACCACACCACTACAAACCTCTGTATCTCCATCCTTTTGTAGTGTACTATCCCAGTTATAGGTTGCTCATGGAGACGGCATATCCTAGTTTAAGAAACGTTCACTAGATAGGACCTCATCCAAGTTTCTGATCATGCCATGTGTTCAAATATGTCTTCAACCAAAGTCATGTAATTAGTCAATTTAACAACAAAGACATGATGATTGTTGGTTTTACTGGTGATCAGATGACCTAGCTAATTCAGACAACCAGAAACCAAATGATTGTGTTACGATTATGTATATAGGGAAATGTCTAAACCAGGGTAATTATGCGTATGTTAATTCAACTATTGTTTGAATTCGTCAGCGAGCTTGATGAGACAGATGTACAAGGTCTGGCAACACAACATGTCAGCATACCTTCTTAACACCCCTTTATTGACCTCACACACACTCAGTGACCTTGTGGACTTAACACTTCATTCATCGTAACAGGTGACAAATACACAAACCCCCTTTCTACTCTACAGGACCATCATGAGGTCCAGAGAAAACTGAAACCCTAAAAAAAAACCTTAATGTCAATAATAATTGCAGTATCCATTGTGTCATAATCCATATCTTTAACATGCTGTAATATAAGCTCACTTTTTCCTTCCTTTTATCTTCTTCCTAATCCCTCTTCATTCCTCCTCTGTCCACGCATCAAACCTCTACTCACAATGATGCTGTTAGGTCACACACAAGCATAAAAGACACTTGTGTATTTGGATCTTTCTTTCTTTGTTTTGTACAGTTAAAGACACCAAGTGTTTGGGGGCAGATTTAGATAATGTTCCAGACATATGTAGCAATTTTTGTGGCTGTCAGACCCGCCACACAATATTTCTTTTGAAATCTTTAAGAGGTACGAGATTTTTTTTGTTTGTTTGTTTTGTCTGTACATCATGATGATTAACTGTTTGGCTGTGATTTGTTGTTTTATTTCATGACATTGTGATTCCTAGTGACTAGGCCATTAGTACACCACACTGGGGAGGCCTCCTCAACCATACGCACTACCTCTCCGTCTGCCAACACAGACTCAAACACTGAAATGCATGAACACAAGCGATTCACGTGCCAGGCTGCAGCACAGCAGATTGAGAGACTGCAGAGGAAAATCTGGACTAAAATTCTCCATATCTCACTAATGTTTGTATCTTGAATCCCAAAGTGACAAATAATTTGTGGCAGTGCATTTAGTTTGCCAAAGTAGCCTAGATTGAGGCAGGTGTGTTAAGTTGGGTTGTAGCTGAATTGTGTCTGCATTATGCTATGTTTTTACACCATGCTTTAGAAGCAGCAGCAATATGGTACTGTGTTTAAAAAGATGTTACACCCCCCCACCCCCCTTTTTGAGAAGCCAGACACATGCCTAATAATCAGTTGCCAAAATTCAATGCTGCTTGCCACGTCTTTTCCACATTGATTTAATAAATCAAAGCAGGTGCTTGTGTGTATTATCAATGATTAGTATGGCCTGCAATTACCATGGAAGGAGTGTTGTTCAGATGGCCTCTTTAAGTGCAAGTATGTTATTGTTGTTATTGATAATCACTTGATCTGGGTTTCATTTTGTAACATGTGGAAATAGTTCAAAACTGGATTTTTTTAAATATATATGTATATGAATATAATGCTGTAAAGTGCAGTCATGAATTAAGAGATTTCTCTTTCACATCAATACAGTAAAAATAATAAAACCACAATGAAATTAGTTGCTTGTGTCTGTCTCAAACTCATATTATATTATATAATAATATATTATATATTAGTCTGTCACTGAGAAACCAATAGATGGCGGTAATGCTGGATAACTGCTGTGTCTGTACAGTCTATGGTTAAAGCACAGGAAGGAGAGAACTGTTTTCTAGGATGGTGACGGAAAGCTGCACGAAAACCCGCCCTTCTCTACCTCTGATTGGCTCTGGTACTAGTATATCCTAACCCTTACCAATCCCACTCCTCATCCTTAAATCAACCAATGACGACACCGAGTACGAGCCAATCAGAGGGAGAGTAGGGCGGGAGAGGGGTATGGCTCGCTGTGATACGGACGAAAACTCTCTTCCGGTTAGCAAAAATGGCTCAAGGTACAAAAAAGTTTCAAGCTCAGCGGCCAGGAGCCTCCAAGAAACACCAACAAAACAAACAGAAAGGACCGAAGAAAGGAGGTATGAATTTAATATGTTATCTGCTGTTTGCTGGCATGGTGGAAAAAACGTGGAAACTGTTCTTAGTGAAACAAACAGCGTCAACATGTGACGTGCATGAAAACAGCAGAGCACGTTGCTGAAGAGACTGGTAACTGTTTCATTACTGCGCAACATCATCGCCATGCTCTTACTACAAAATATAATTGTATTTATCAGTCAGAGTAACTTATCAAAATAAAATATGTGAAGTTATAACAGTTGTCAACATTATGGCCGCTGACAGACGCCTGAGGAACTCAACGACTAAATCTACTTTTAGTCAAACATCATAATTTAATTTCAAAGCAGTTTGTAATGGCTGTTAAATTTTCAGTCTGTGATTCACTCTGATTGTATGTCTTTCTCATAGGGAGGATTATTGCACCTAAGAAAGCTCAAGTGGTCGAACAACAGAAATTGAAGAAGGTAAGGCGAGCTTCATCATCATCAACATCAGAGAGCTCGTCTCATTATTTAACTGTATTATTTTCTCCTCTGCTGTTCATTACAGGGTCTAGAAATTGCCATCAGGAACAAGATTGAGCAGGAGGTGACCCAGCGGGCGAGCTCATCCCTCCACAAGCCGCTGAGTGTGGTCAAAGGGGCTGATGGTAAAGGCAAAGCGGGCAAAGCGGGAACAGCCAATCCAGGAAGCAGCTCCAAATAGGACCTGATACACAACTGCACAGCTGCACACCTGAGTCTGAGGGTATTGCCTCAAAAAGCTGCTGAAGCTGAATGACTGTCCAGTGATCACTGAGCTACATATAATTTCAAATAGATGCCATCTTTCCTTTTTGTTTCAGCTGCCGTCAGGCAGGTAGAACTAGTCAAAAGTTGTTCTTGTACAGATGTAGATTTTACAAACAAATTCTCAAAGTAAGAGATGAGATCTGCAACCATTGAATTTACATAAACCTCCAATGGAGGGTACCAAGAGACCTGAAGGACTCCTGGAGTTTGTGATTTCCTTGCTGTATTTCTTATTGTAAAAATATATTTCAAAACAGAACAGAAATAATTATTTGATGTACAGAAAACAGTTAATGTTTACTGTTTTTTATTTAATAAGTTACAGAGCCATACAACTTCATATAGTGAACATGCACCTTGTGTTGCTACATAAAACCAAAGGATGGTAATCCTGAATAATGAAGGTGGTGTATACTTCACTTTGTCCAGTCCAGCTGTGAGAATCACATCACATCACATCACGTGAGCAGCATCTGTGTGATCTTACAAAGGACATTTGGTCATAGCAGTGAATAGAGGTAAGAGTTTTAGCTTTGGATTTTGCACCTAGCAGTGTCAATAAGCCTAAAGAATATGTTTGACACTTTTGTGTAAGTCTAAGTTTCAGTCATCATTTTTGTAAATAATGAAAGCTACATATGATATTGAATCTGTCTCTTGTGACCAGAGCGGGAAATTGACATGGAGTAATGGCCTGGGTGAATGAATCTCTTTGGTTGTGACTGGCAGCCTAAAGCTGAAAAAAATTGAATGGGAGGGAGAAAAAAAACCTTGAGATCAATATTTTAAAATAAATCAGATTTGCCTGTATTCTGGACACTGTGCCAAAGTTTGTTTTCTGGTCCTTGAAGGGTTTTTAAAGCAATTTTTTCTTTTTCTTTTTTATAATTAAATATATCTGTCAAAGGGAATTTTCTTCAGAGTCCTCTCTATTTTCCCTCAACGTTACCTATAGAATATTACATCTTTACAAGACTTACAGTAAATCCAGGCTAAGGGAAGCCCTAACATATTGTGGACTAGGAGCCAATACTCCATTTTAGAACAACCACAGGTTTATCTGTGTAGGTACACAAAGTAAAGAGCCCAGTGCTTCCACAGATAGCCTGTTAATGATAGTAACATAACATAACCACCACAATTGCAGCTTGAATCACATTTGACCAAAAAGCCAAGGTGAAGCTGTTTGTCTGAGGTCTGCCAGAGGTTGTTTATCTAGTCAATGTTAACACCATGATCACTGCAAGTGGCAATGAATTTTCTCAAGGACACTAAGGCCACAGACTGGCAAAGTGACATCCGCTGATAAGCTGGAGCATTGTTTTAATATCAACATACACCCTCACGCTGCCTACGCTAAGTTTGGTAACCTTGTATATGGACAAATACAAATGCATAACCAAAAGATTCCATTAAATAATACATAATGAGTGATCTGTTATGAGGTATTTATTTCAATCTTTTTTTTTGGATAGAAGTTGTAGGTCACACAGTCCAGAGGTGCAGCTTAATCATTCTTTTTAGGAGTTTCTAACTACAACATGCATTTTCTATACAGTGCAATACCACGTGGAAAACAATCACAAAACAAGCTATTGTTAAAGTAAATGATGAAATACAATCAACATGTCAAGCAGTAAAGATTCACCAGCATTTATTTCTAAAGCAGGTCTGTAGTGATACACTGGGTACATTTAGAAATCCTTAATGGGCCTCCATGCAGTGAGAGGAGCGCAGGAAACGAGGGAAGGAGTCTTTGGCCATCAGAGTATAGATTCTCTGCTGTGCCATGTTGAATGTGTTGGCACACGGAGAATCCATCACACTCAACACAGCCTCACGGGTCTCAGCATCCAGGTTTACCTGAGGGGAAGAACAGATTAGTTTCTACAGTCATTCCTCATGTATCACACTCTCCTATCCACTGACCTCCTGTGGGGCTTCAGGGTTGATAAACTGGTTGTAGATGCTGCCAGCCTTAGTCTTCTGCATGTTTGAAGGAGAAACCCTGTAGTCCTCACAGGCCAGCCAAAACTCGAGGTTCTCCTCACTGAACTCCGAGCGTAAGAACTCGTGAAATGCATGCAGACCACCTGAAAGAAAGAGAGAAGAAGACATCTGAGTATGAGACAAATTAAGAGGAGATGAAAAAGAAGGGCAGGCCTGTTGCAGCTAACTCAAGATTCAAGACGTTTATTGTCATATGCATGGTAAAAACAAAGAGTTTCAGACAATGAAATTAAATTATTACTTTGCTGCTCTCCTTACACACAACAATGACTCATACACACAACAAACACATGACAAAAAGATGCATACAACAAGAACATATTCAAGTTTAAAAAAAGATAAAAAGGCTAAAAAATAAGATTAAGCAGGCCACATACTGCACATTTGACTTCAACATCACATCAGAGCATCTCGTGCCTGCTTGCCTGCACAGCTCCACAGTATGATGCAGCTGTAATGGGTGACTCACTATTTAAAGATCAACTCTAAAAGCACCTCTGCCATGTGGTTCTGTGGTGAAAAAATGTCTGTACAATTTAAATTCTGAAGCTATTTTGTCCACTGCTTAAAGGGCAAGTTCACAAACGCTCAAGTCTGTCTTAAAACAATAGCCAGGTGTCCATATAACATTGCTGTAATCATTCCTCTTCTCTTGCTCATACTGACCATTCCCTTCATAGTGCACTTTCAGTGATAGGGAACAAATATGAGGAATACATATTTAATTTGACTAACTCAGATTACTGAAGCCTCAAATTAGCTCCTGATAAACTTTGGAACCTATTTTTATACAAAACAAGGATTGTGGGCTTTGTCCCTCATCACTTGAATTGAAAGCCCATTATAAAGGGATCTTCTTCTAATGGTCAGTTAGAAAAGGGACGAATGATTAGAATGAACAAAATCTGTTCCATTGTGTGCTTTTACATCTTTAGCAGACTGGAGTCCTCTGTAAGTGTGCCCCTATGTAAGGTAGTAGTCAAATAAAACAGGAATATGCCAAGGCGATGGTGAAATGATGAAAATATTTGTTCACATATCATTACAAAGTGAGTAGAAATAATCAATATGGAAAATGCATTACAAATCTGTTTTCCACTGTAAATTAATGAGGCGTGTGAGCCAAAATAATCAAACCAAAGCAATATTAAATCATTACATTAAATAATTATGTAATAAATGCTCTGCTATGCTACCAACACAGGGTTCCTTTTTTGTATTCTGATATATGTGTGATATTGTATATTGAAGTGGAAAAAGACAATCAGCATGACAGTGAACCAGCATGTACTATACCAGGACCCTGAAACTGACGTAAATAATTGGAATTCAGCCATCGTTATACATTTTGTTATTTACATTTGTGCTTTTCCTATTACAACATGTCAAAATGTCTTCTCGCATGTGTCATTGACATTTTTTAAAAAGCATTTGGAAGTGGTAACAAAAAATGAAATAAAGAGAAAACAATGTCTTACTTTTCTTATTTAGCACAGATTCCAGGTCGTTAAGAGCTTTTCCATCGTGACCCCTGAGAAGAGACATATAAACATTCAAAAATCAGCACCACAGCTGGTAGATGAGTGGATTTACTTCTCATTAAGAAAGTTTTAATACCTGTGCTTTTGGTGAGTCTCAGCCAGGTGGCTTAACCTCACCCTCATCTCTTTTGCCCTGAAACACACACACACACACAAGAAATCAGACGAGGCTCTGCATACAACACTTGATAACACAAACTCTGCAAACATGAGTAGTATACTTACTTCTCCAGGCATGATGAAGGCAGGGAGGACAGCCCCTTACACATTGATGCCTGTAGTCGTCGAAAACCTGGAAAGGGAAAATTAACAGTGTCACAGTGTCGCAATTTATTTGGAGTTTTCCTTCTGTTGATCAACCTCCCAAACTACAGCGCTCTGCTCTTATATAGTCTACCTGCATGCTATCTGATCAGCCAATCTGGGCTCCGCAGACCAGCAGGTGTAGAGATATAAATGAGAGAGGTGTTGTACGTGCTAACAATCCATTTAGTCCTGTCAACAGGGAAATAGGAAAGAAAACAGCACATAATAGCACAATTACAGCAAGGACATCTGGTGTGTGTGTGTGTGTGTGTGTGTGTGTGTGTGTGTGTGTGTGTGTGTGTGTGTGTGTGTGTGTGTGTGAGTGGGTGGGTGGGTGGTCATTGTTGTCATAAACATAAATAGGTCTTTATCATAAGAGAATGAAGTGATGAGGGAGCAGCAGGTGCGCCGCTCACTCATCACTCATCTCTGGAGGGAGTCAGAGATCTGCAGGATGGAGAACTGTTTGTTGAATGATGATGGACAAGAGAGGACCACCTGACAGGAACATTTACCTCTGCAATAACAATGGTACCACTGTGTTTCTCTTCTTCTCCCTTTTCCCTCTAATTCTGATTAAATCTCTTCCAGGTGACAGTGTAATATGCTGTCCTTTTTTCTCTTTTTTTCTATACCTACTTTGTAAACTGTTCACATCATCATCTGCAGTCAAATGCTTCTTTGCAATGCCACATCACACTATATTAAATCTAATTTAAAAAGAATAGACAAAATAGCAAGAAATAAATAATATGATACTACATAATGAATATAATTCATATAATAATGCAGGGTCTGACTCTGGTGGGACTTTTCCAGCAGGTATACATGTTAAACAGGTGTATTGTGAACAGTGTAACTGCATTGGAAGAGCAGGACTGTACTTAGCCTGCATGTGGAGAAGGGAGGGGGAGATTGGATTGATGTGTGCCTTGTAAAGAGGATTGGGTTCAAGTCTGAATCCCTTGTCCTGCCCTTCAGCAGAACACTGAGCTCCCTAGGTTTGAGGACAGTGGCTTGACAGCGTAGCTATGTGAGTTACCCTTGTTCCTTTTCATGTTTAAAGTAGCTTTAGGTTTTGTAGTTCAGTGTTGAAGTTTGTTGTATCGAATTGTTTGAGATTATGGCTGTTAAAACAATCCATTGGTATTTATTTGATGATGCATATTGAGCCCTACACAATAAACCTGGTTGTTTTTGGGGTCTCTAACAATCTAGGGCAGTTATGTGCTTTTCCTAGTCAAATCTGGTTGAGGATGTCAGGACTGAGGACACTACTCTGTATTTTGGGGGCTTTTTGGCAACATGGTTGTGTTCAACATTTAAAGGATTACACATTTAATCCCTTAACAAGCAGTTGCAGTGGATATTTCCAAAGATACCAAACAACAGTCTGAATTTTAAATGAAATGTGAATAAAATGATGAACATGACTTATGAATGGTGCAGCCATAAAAACATGGAAGTCTTGGGTTTGAATATTTCACTCAGTACAGACCTAAACATCATATAGCATCAATGTGGAACAAGATGGGAAGAATTATAGCTATATATATGCTGCATTATTATAATAACCTCAGTGCTACTTATGGTGAAACAAAAATGGTTAACTGGGTGAAATATTATATTTCCTGACCAAATATTTGTCCTATTAGTAAGGATGAAGTTTTCAAAACCTTAACAATAAAACAAAACATCAGTTAAAAACATGCAAGAGACTTTCAGCTTTAAGTCTAATCATTTTCCAATGGGGGTTGGGGGTTACATTACACTTATTATCATTATCATGACCTCAGTATTTTGTTATCCTGGCTGCAGCCCTGATAAAGGGTGTAGTGTGATGTCATGGACAAAATAAGTAGGACCATTACATAACTACGGCTATGTATCAATAATTATCAATAGTCAAGAGGCTGACACAAGACACAAGCTACAGCCAACCATGGACTGCATGTATGTTGTGTGTGGCCCTGCAGAGTCCCAGCCTCACACAGCCACTGTCGTCCACACACCCGGACCTGACACTTGGCCGCCAGCAGGCTCCACCAGCGGGCTCCTTCAGGTGGGGAACGACGGCGTCTCTCTCGCTTCCTGGTTCCTAAACAAGAGTCGCTGTGACATCTACCAGACAGATCGACTGAAATCCTGACACTTTGGATTTAACAAAACAAAACAAACGGTGTGATCGTTCACGGACCGGTCCGATCTGCTTGTGTGGTGTCAGATTTTGGGTTTTCCGGACAAGCTGAGCTCCAGAACTCCGGACGCCGCTGGTTCCTGTACAGTCCCGATCTGCATCTCAGCATGATCGGCGGGTCGGTCTGCAGATAAACAGCGAGTGAGTCACAACATGGTCTCGTTGTTTTTTTTTATTATTAGACCATAATAGCGTCCATGGGTGTGTGAGCATCAAGATAAACGTGATAAATGGAGGCAAAAAAACATGTTTGTATGAGACTCAATCTGCGTCAGTCTGCAGTGTGAGCAGCATGGATCAATATGTCAATAGCAACCAATCAGTTTGCCAATCAGTTATTACTATTATGTTATGCTAATCTAAATCTTACAGACCTCGATCAGTTTGATTTTTGCCAGTTTAACAACCGTTTTATTAAAACAATCATTGCTCAATAGCATGGACACATTTAGAGTCGCTATAATTATAAAACAAACCAAAACAAATTGTCCTCAAACACAATCTGACCTTGTCGCCTTGCTGGGCTGGATACTGTTTTTTTTTATCTATGCCTCCCAAAATAACAGGGACATTATATAATACAGGAAACCCAATGTAACCCAGAGACATATTCTGTAATCTCTGACATGCTTGAAATCACTGCTTACCCCGTTTTACTTGTGACCTGTGACCCCTCAAAGACAAGCTATGTTTACTTTATGATCCCTTGTGACCAGTTGCATAAATCTATGTTGATGCCAGTTCCCCTGAGGACATTTTAGATCCTCAGCATGTAAAAGTGACCACTAAAGACTGAAATCAAAGATTAGGATGTTATTTTCTTAATTCCTCTCCTTTTTATGACCCCTCAGAATCAGCTTTTGTGAGGTGAACCACTGGTCTAAGTAACAAGTTTGGAATAGAATTTTTTTCCTTGCATGCAATGTATGTTTGAGGCCTTGATAGATGTAAGAAGAGTGTTGTGTCAGGCTGTGGCAATTAACTTGATGCATCTGCCTTCCATCAGCTGAGTGGCACCAGTGATGGGGCCTCAAAGGATTCGGTTCCCCTCGGCACAGTGCCAGGACAGCAGATCGCCTGGTCCGGAACAGGATAGAGAGAAACGCTGGGCTGAGCTGTTCGATCAGCTGGACCTCAACAAAGATGGACGCATCGACATCCTTGAACTGCGGATCGGGCTGGCAGGCAGAGGGATATCCAGAGCCTCCTTGGAGAGGGTAAGACAGACATCACACACAGAAAAATATGAAAGCTAATAAACACACAGACACACAGTCAGTTAAAAAAATAAGGCATCAGCATCACCAGTCAGATGAGCCGCTCTGTTAATGACCCATCTGGCCTTCCGAGCAGGTGGACATCTGGCTGGACCAGCATCTCTGAAATAGACTGAAGCTAGAGTGATATCAGCTGAAATCTATCATCTACTCTCCACTTTGGTTTGTCAGCGCAAGGTGTGTTAGATTACTCAGCAGGACTAGTCTTTGTGTTTGGCCAGCGTCATAGAGGAGACTATGCACAGGTTGTGACTTTGTAACATTGTTGCTTTGTTGCTTTTCTGGTGTGTTCGCAGTCATTTGTTGACAGACCGCCATTGTTTAAATCCTATCCTATGGTTTAACTTGTTATACATACAGTATGTCTGTCTGTGTGTCCACATGAGGGTGTGTGTGTGTGTGTGTGTGTGTGTGTGTGTGTGTGTGTGTGTGTGTGTGTGTGTGTGTGTGTGTGTGTGTGTGTGTGTGTGTGAGAGAGAGAGAGAGAGAGAGAGAGAGAGAGAGACACACACACAGAGAGAGAGAGAGAGAGAGAGAGAGAGACACACTCACACACACAGAGAGAGAGAGAGAGAGAGAGAGAGAGAGACAGAGAGAGAGAGACACAGAGAGAGAGAGTTTTCAGGGATTTCCTTCTCTATTAATAAAACAGAGTACTTTCCTTTCCTCATCAAAAATTCACTGGCGGCCTGTGAGATCATTCCAGTTTTTCACTGTGTAAAACTCTCCTGTTCCTTCTGATCGGCTGTGTTGGTGTTTGTGCAACAGTAGCATCCAAGAGTATCAACATCATAACTTTATTGTGTATACACAATCTGTCTCTTCTCGGTCTATCTGTGACTGTTTATTGTCGCAGAAGGTGTGAGGGTCATCCAGTAGGCTTGCCTTCACTTTCTCTTATCCTGCATCTCCCTCTCTCTCCTCTCTGTGCAAGTTTCTGCGTGTGTGTCAAGGGAAACATGTAGTCTATTTTGGTACAAGGAGCAGGACTTTGTAAGATGAGCATGGTAACCTTTTGCTCGGTTCCACACTTGATTGCTTTTCACATATAGATCATTGTCCAACATGTCAACCTTTTCTTTTGTACCATTTCTTATTGGTTGTGTTTATATTTTAATTTTCACTGAACAACCTGCTGTTATTTTTATGTTGTTTTTTTTTTAAACTCCACATAGTAATCTGTAATGTAGTCCAAACTTAATTCAAGTCTACTCTTAATGGATCTTACATATTGATACGCGGTTTTAATGCTGAGACATGATTGACATTGTGTATAACAATGACATCATATAACCTCATTGTGCATTTAATATACTTTGCATTTTTATAACATTTAGTCACATACTTTTTTAAATGTAGTTTATTCCTCAAGTAGTTTTAGTGTTGTTTGTCTAACAGAAGGCAAGGTAGAGGTGTGTTTAAAGACAGCAAGCCTTGACTCTGTAATCTTGATCTTGTTGTATTCACACTGATAGACTGGAACAAACTCAAGCTGTTGAAGAGAATCATTCACAGACTGTATTTACTTTAATCACCCGCAACATCATATGTTCATTTATATACTGTACAATGTTTCTGGTGCGGACAGGCTGAAACAAATCTGCCACCAGTAATAATGAGGGGATTAACAGCTCTCGGAACAGAATGAAACAGGCATATTTGAGTTTCAGACTTACTACAGTTTATAACCTACCTTCTGAGAGATTGTAACTTTTTTGGACAATGTCGAATGTTCAGATGACTGTTTTTTTATTGCCCTGGCTATCTCTGCTTTCAGTTGGTGGAGGAAGGGGACACTAACCGGGATGGAGTACTGGACTTTGAAGAATTCACCCAGTATCTTCGCATGCATGAAAAAGAGCTCAAAATTATGTTTCGTAGCCTGGACAAGAACAACGATGGTCTGTAGCAGCCCAAAGAAAAAACCTGAAATATTAATAATAATGGAAATAAAATTATTAGTTCAAAATGTTCAGATTAAGATAATTTTCCCAAATATGCTAATTTTTCTCTCTTTTACTGTGGGTGGATATTTGCAGGTGAGATTGATGCAGCAGAGATCCAGCACTCTCTAAATGCCATTGGTGTGAACATTAGCCTCGAGGCTGCTACCAGGATTTTACAAAGGTCTGTTATCAATTTGTCAATATCTTATATCACTTCATATTAGCGTCTGAAGTATCTGGAAGTGATTTATCTGAAGATCTGATAAACCTTCAGAATATTAAAACCTTGCATGGTAGGTTGAAGGTAAAGTGTTGTAAAAAATAAAAATAAAAATAAAATTATTGTTCTCTTGTGTTTGATAGTGACAGCAGTTTTCTAGTTCTCTGGTAGATATTGCTAATTGATGGAGAGCCCTTCTTAATTCTCTTGTAGAATCACACAAATTGGATGTCGATATAATGCCTGTCCACCTGGCCTTGACTCACTCTTGGGTCTCTAGTAGATCTAAGCATGATCTGAGCAGCTAAATCTGGCACATGACCTTGGCAGGGAAAGTGCTGACATCAGTAAGACTGGGACCGAGGGGGGGTGAGGGGGGTGGGGGGTAGTGTTAGCACTTATGGCATAACACCACCGTTAAGAGGCTTTTAGTTAAGTATTGGTGAAGGGTCCAGGCACATCATCTGGCCCTGATCTAGACTTTTGACACACCAACAATTGAGGCTGATAGTTTTTAATGTTTTTAGACTCGAGTTTAAACACCTCAGCCAATCCAAAGATTTAGATACTCAGTGACTTTAGATGGCAATGTAAACATCATACATCTGAGCTTTGTATCTTGATATAAGTCAATGTGTCACTGTTTAGAGGTCAATTTGTGTTCTTTTACTCAAGAGCATGTGTCATGTTTCCAACTTTTGTGTCTTGAACTTAACTTTTGTTTTGCACATTCAGTTCCTCTGTTGGGTTAGATTGTGGTAAACCAAGATTTGTCTTCTCATGCTTTGTTGTTAAGCTTTAAAGCACTGAAGGACTACTTCTTGTTATTTCGAAACACGGAAAAAAATAAAAATATCCCTACCTTCTCTAATCTTAAAGTTACAGATGAATAAATTCTACTTTTTTGTTTGTGTTTGGTTTATGTGTTTGTTCCTCAGTATGGACAAGGATGGTACCATGACCATTGACTGGATTGAGTGGCGTGACTACTTCCTGTTTAAACCCCTCACTGACATGAAGGATGTGGCACGCTACTGGAAACGATCAATGGTGAGGTTACACACCTTCAACAACCAATAACAGCATTGTGTGTCTTAAAATAATGACATGGTTGGATTGAAGGATCAATTGCTTGGGGTTTGATATGTGTAAAACCTTTTTGATGTTTAAATGTTTTATTTCTTCCTCACTGCTCTTTATTAACCCCATGCTGCTCACTATGGTTTCAGTAGATGTTGGATACCGGTGAGCAGCTGTCAATCCCAGATGAATTCTCGGAGGAGGAGAAGAAGTCTGGCTATGTGTGGCGGCAGCTGATGGCTGGAGCCTTGGCTGGATCTGTATCTCGGACTGGAACTGCCCCCTTAGACCGCCTCAAAGTTTTTCGGCAGGTCAGTCAGGAACAGTTGTGATTTCAGATTAGATCAGCCTGAACCTAGTCATTATTAAAGAGCTCATATCTCAAAGTTTTCTGTTCATCTATGGCCCTGTTCACACCTGCATAAATTATTACATACATCAGTTGAATTGGCAGCTCTTCAATGTGGCCCAGGACACATTTGCATACACATTGCTAGAAGAATGTAGCAGTTTGCTTCCCAGTCCACCTCTGAATGTGGTCTGAGCGTTGAGATCTCAGTGTGTCCACAACAAGTCTTGGGTGTGTTCAAACCTGTCTCAAGATGAATTTTAATGCCAGGTGTGAACAGGACCTAGTGGCAGGGAGCCTTTTGTTGAACTTTCAATCAGCCACTCCCCAACTATTACTGCCTCTCACTTTCTTGTTTGGTCTGCCAGGTTCATGGTTCATCTACTTTTAAAGGGAACGTGCTTAGCGGTTTTCAGTACATGGTCAAAGAGGGAGGAGTGCGGTCATTGTGGAGGGGAAATGGAATCAATGTGCTTAAAATTGCTCCTGAGACTGCTATCAAGTTTACAGCTTATGAAAAGGTGAAGTAAACTCGAGACCTTCCCTCACTGTTTTGTTTTTCTGCACCTCTGAACATCCACACATCTTTGATCTCTCCCATAATTTTTCACTCTTCTAATGATCTCTTATTCTCTAGTTCAACTTTTTGGGAAATATGCTTATTTCTTGTAGGGAGTTAGTTATAAGACCGGTACCGCTGTCATTCATGTGTTTTGTGTGTCTGTTGGGACAATTTCTTAACCAAGAGCAGTGACTTCCTGGAGTCTTGTTGTCATGGTGAGGCTTCCATGCATTAAGGAAGTTACAGGCCTTCCAGTCAAGAAAAAGTCAGACACAACCACTCATAACGCAATAACTTGTCATTTTACACTTAGTTTTTTGTGCTAAGCTCATGTTGGCTTTAGCTTCATATTTATCATACTGACATGATTTCTGTATTTGTCTATAATTACAAATTGAAAATTGTAATTTATTTCCTTTGCTCTGTTAACTCTGTATAGATCAAGTATATGATTCGTGACAATCATGAATCAAAAACTCTGAGGATTCATGAGAGGTTTGTTGCCGGATCCTTGGCTGGGGCGATAGCTCAGACAGCCGTCTATCCAATGGAGGTAATATCAGGGTAAAACATACTATACGTAAAAATATTCATATAGCATCAAGAAAACACACTTTTTGATTTGGCATCACCAGTGAACTGATTGACGTTTCTGTTTCTGTCCCTCCTTCTCTCATCTTTGTTTTCCCGGCAGGTACTAAAGACTCGTCTCACACTAAGGAAAACGGGCCAATACTCAGGAATAATAGACTGTGCCAAGCAGATGCTGCAGAGGGAAGGGGTCATGGCTTTCTATAAGGGCTATGTACCCAACTTGTTGGGTATTGTCCCTTACGCTGGTATCGACCTAGCTGTCTATGAGGTTAGAGGGACACAGTCCTTACAACACGTATCTCCTCTGTGTGCACTTTCTTCTCACTCGCTCTGTTCCCCTAGACTCTGAAGTTTTCCTGGCTGAACAGGAACAAAGGTTTAGCCGACCCAGGAGTGATGGTGCTGGTTGGCTGCGGTGCCATCTCCAGCACCTGTGGACAGCTGGCAAGTTACCCACTGGCACTGATCCGCACCAGAATGCAAGCACAAGGTCAGAATACATGTACTTATACAAATATGGATAAAGATGAATGAAAAGTCAAAGGAAAATCATAATAATGGTTGGTGAAGAAGGCCAGAAAAGTAGCAAAAGATCAGATGTTGCACACTGTCAATACAGTGTATAAGAATATGAATGTGAGATTGTGGTAGAAAAGTGAGTTAAGGAAAATAGTATTGATATGATGCCAGATATTTTCCTTTTATTATACATCAAATGCCAGATTGTTTACCACATTTTAATGAGCTAAAAAACCAAAACCACCAGTGACAATAAGACAATAAGAGAGACTATCTGAATGAACTACAACTTATTACCGGCGCTCATCTCTTTTCTCTCCACTCAGCTTTAGAAAAGGGGGCCCCTAGGCCGTCTTGGTGGGCCTTGATTCACAACATTGTGTCTAAGGAGGGGGTGGTCGGACTTTATCGAGGAATTTCCCCCAACTTGCTTAAAGTCATCCCTGCTGTCAGCGTGTCATACGTCGCCTACGAATACACGAGGATCGTCCTGGGAGTGGACGTTGAGGGTAGGAGGGGAGAGAGAGGGAAACGGTAGCAAAAAGGATGGACGGTTTGGTGTGGCTTTTAACAACAAGCATGCACAGATCTGTTGGCAGTGCATGAAGAAACGGGCCTCGACTGTCGATGAATACATGGTCCTGTGATCGTAAGTCCTGTGTTTTCAGAATGAAGATAATGGGATGGACAATAAACCATGGAGGGAAAGGAAAAAACGTTATTGTGAAAACCTCACATTTGGATGACCTCAACTGACTTGGCAGCTGCTGTGAAGCGTTTCACATGTGATGTATTGCATTACAATGCATGTGTGAAAGCTAACCAATAGTCTCCTGCTACTGCATTTACTTGAACAGATGGAGACTTGCATGAACTTGCCTGAGAAGCAACAGGTAAAAGGTGAAAGCAAACTTGGAAGCCATGTTACATCCCTGACACAAGAGGATTATATAACTTTGTTTTCCCTCACAGGTGAAATGTAGAGAAGATAGAGGACTGATCAATTTCCTGTTCTCTCAGTGAGGCAATCATGACATCACTGCGCAACGGTGGAGTTACGGAGTGACATGTCTTCAGAAAATGTTACAAATACTAAAGCACAGGAATAATCATCAAACAACAGACAATTGCTGAACATAACTCTTGGAGTTGAAATGGTGGATGGTGAAAAGAATAATAGGCACTGTCAATCATCTCTTTCCTCGTAGGGTTATTACTGAGTATAGCACACCAAAGGAGTTCATATTTATACAGGCTGCCAAAGCCATGTCTAGACGCACAAAAGGCTCATTTTTATGAGCATTGCTGAGAAGAGTGTTTGTGTTATCTTTTAAAAACACTACAGTGTCCAGTGCCACATAGTATTTTCATTAACTATATTTGAACAATGTACAGGTTTAACACTATGAGTTCACTTGATCTGTATCAAGAAACAATAAGAAATATGATGATGAAATATTTAATGCCAGTGAACATTTGTGAAGTCTCAGTATTTATTAAGGGAGCTTGCTAATGGATGTATGGTTCAACTTTTGCTAAATAAATGCAACTGATTTTTGTTTTCTGAAGGAATTTCCTTTTTATTTAACAATAACCAGTCGCTTTCTGTAGACCTTACAGCCAAATGAAATCACTGCTAATAATAAGAACACAATATTCTTACTGTAGCTACTACTACACTGCTACTAAACCCTGTAGGGTTTGTCTATTTTGTGTATGTCGGTTTACTGAGTAGCTCTGGCTGTGTTTATACCAGCAAATGCAACTATAATGAAAAAAAAGGACAGCTCATGAACTTGAGTCTCTTGGTTTCCCAACAAATATAATTAATAGTTTTTGGTAGTGCTTTATTTTACAGGTCAGTCATTTTCAAATGATTTCCAATATGTTTCCTCGAAAGAACAATATCATTTAGTGCATTTTTTATGGAGAATGGAGACAGCTTCAGTTGTTACTTACTTCCTTTTCAAGTTACATAATTCCAATGGATTGCTAACATAACCTAAGGAGAGTCGTATGTGTGTGTGTGTGTGTGTGTGTGTGTCCAATAATGAATGAATACTAACTTGGGTTTAAATGGAAAAACACACAAAACAACAATGCATTAACAATGTGTAGTCATCAGTTATCCAGAATGGGATGGGGTCTTAATGTGAAAAGTATTGGCATGCACTGGGTCATAGTTAGCCAAAAAGTCTTTATTTTTGTACATTTTGAACAAAACCCCATGAATGATCTGTCTGAAAATGTGTCACATGATCTTGCGACCTATGTTATTATTATTATTATTATTACCGACAAATGTTGTGCATTGTAATGCAGTGAGGTAGTACAGCCCTTTTCATTTGCAGTGAAAGTGCCACAGCGTTAAAAACACATGACAAAGAAAATGAAAAATTGAGATAAATATAAAACTGTTTTTAGGCCTGTTTTAAAGGAGTCCATGGTCTGCACTGGGCCAGTAGAACATAAGGTATATGGTGCTTAATGCAAGATTATCTGCTGCCACCTCAGATGTGCAGAAAAGTATGATTCAAGCAGTCTGATGTAGACTCCGGGCCAACAGACGGCGCTGTTACATACTTATAAGGCTGGACTTCGACCCTCAGAAGTCCCAGGAAGAAGAAGAAGAGACCTGAGGGGTGAAGATGCATTGATTGGTCATTTTAAGCAGGGAAGTTTGCCGGCGTGGTAAGCAATCTCACTCACATTGGTGTCCTCCGTACGCTCTTGTTTAGCCTTCCCGCTTCCGCGCAGCCCGACCCGGCCACAGCCATCCAGCCTGCCCCCTTGTGAGTCAATCTGCGCCCTGTGAGCAGCATGTCTGAATACGGCGCTCTGCCGACTAACGGAGTCGGCGCTGGGATGAAAAAAGACGCTTTTGCAGACGCAGTAGAACGAGCCAGACAGGTAATTCAAGTGGTCTGCGGCCGGAGAGGACAGCCGGCGAGCGGGTTAGCTACTGGGGGAGCCGCGGCTAGCTTAATTACCCGTGACGTTAGCTCCAGTTAACGAGCTAGCCCGCTAGCTCCTAGCACACGCCATTCATTTGTCTTAAGAAGCTCGTCGGGTTGAGGGGTCAGATGAAAAATGTTTGACGGGGTGGACTGAGCAACGGCAGTAATGTAGGTCAAACCTTCGCGTAAATAAAACGATGTGTCGCCACCGAGGTTCTCCGATTAAATTAAACGGACTAGCTTGTAATGCTAAATGTAGCCAGTTAACGGTTTGCTCATCGTGAAGTTTGATCCTCGTCGTGATTAAACTCGTCTTTACAAAGGTTTGAACAATGATTTTAAATTACATAATGACCCGCCGACTCAACTAAGCTGGCTTTATTAGTATTTTATTGATAGCTAGCCACAAAATATAAGTTATGGACTGTATTTCAAAAGCTAGTCTCTAAATGTCAATATCCGTTGGCTTTGTATTGCATGTTGCAAGAGTGAAGCTAAAATTAGTCTGAATAATTATGAAGGTCAATAAAATGTCAGAAAATCGTTGTATTTAAGACACAGTGATATAACACAAAATTACTAATACATTTGGATGTTTGGCACCGTTGCCTGATAAATGGCTTCAATATGTAAACAATTATCGAAATGAATGCAGATTAATATTGTGTCGATTGATAAATTAAAGTGCTGGGAAGGAACGATTGTTATAATGGTTGTATCAGATTATAAACACCCCCCACCCCCCTCCCCGTGCTCTAATTGTTAGAAATGAACATGGTACTCCTGTGGATTAAGTATTGTGGAGTTTAGGGATGAATGATTTTGGAAAATGCGATTATTTTTGTCATATTTCAATATGATTTGCAAAATTAGGGGGAGGGGTCATTTTTATATCACTACTTTAATTTTCATTGAAAAACATTTTTTCAGGGATCTGTACCGATCAAAGATGTTTTCCTTAGTCTGTAGTATATGATTTGTAGGCCAGTTGCGTGTGCCTGCAGCACAATATTTAACTTTAAATGGTATATTGACACACATTTCACCTTTAACAAATATTGCGTCTTTTGCAATTTGAAAATTTCAGTGTGATATTGCGATTTTGATACAAATTCAATCGGTTGTTCATCCCTAGTGGGGTTAATCAATAAATTGATTTCTGAGTCAGGTTAAAAAGAGAAGAGAAGGAGATAACATCATACTCATGATCAAACTTCAAGTGTCTGTGGAATGCCCCTTTTTTAAATGTGATTGACTTTCTTGGTAAAGTCACCAACTGATGGGGATGCTGAAATACTCCTACCAAAACTTGCGCGTCTGAAAGTTAAACTGCTTTATGGTACAGTGCCACCACCTCTGGCTTCATCCAGTGTCCTCCTCGTCCTCTTCCTAGATCGCAGCTAAAATCGGTGGTGACGGAGTTCCCATAGTGAGCAACAACGGAGGAGCTGAGAACTATCCATTCGCCTCACAGAAACGATCCCTGGAAGAAGCAGGTTGGAAATCAGCACAAATGTTCAGTTTGTCTTGATTTGTTTGTCCATGTGTAGACTCAACTTTGCTTTTGTTTTTTCAGATGAACCAGATGCCAAGAAGCTTGCATCACAGAGCGAAAGAGATTCTGGATTGTGTACGTTTAAATACACACACTGATCCTACTGCAAACACTTACTCGGCTCGGTTTCTCACCAATTTTTCCTTCTGTTACAGCTATTGAAGCTCAGCTGGCTGCCCTGTCCCAACAAAGGTACAGAGTGATTTTCAATGTTTCTTTTACAACACTTTTTGTGCTCAGGGATGAGATCCTTTTGTATATCTTTTTTGTGTGACCTGTTTGCAGTGTCAGGCCCTCCACAATGACAGAGGAGTACAGAGTGCCTGATGGCATGGTCGGTCTGAGTGAGTACATGCACATACGTTTCTTAAACCATTCTTGCGTTGCCGCGTCACATGTGCAAACTAAAATTTAAATGTCTTTGTCCCCAAAGTCATCGGCCGAGGAGGTGAACAAATTAACAAAATACAACAGGATTCTGGCTGCAAGGTCCAGATTGCGCATGGTGAGCTAAATGCCAAATCGTCTAGTCTAATAGATTTTCCAGCTCTTCTTGGTTTGAAACAATTTTTCATATAAATTCACAGACAGCGCCGGTCTTCCAGAAAGAAGTGTTTCTCTGACAGGGTCACCAGATGCCATAGAGTAAGTTGGTGTTTATATTCATTTTTAAAACAATGTATTTTTCAGTTGTCAGTATGCTCAACTCTTAACTAGTTTTCGTTTCTGCTGACTTTTGGTTCATGGACATCTATGGGATTAAGTAGCAGCTCTGCTCAAATGGGGAAAATTAACATGATTAAAGTTCTCCAGGGGTTGATGGTTTGCCTAATCTGACTATACGTCTCCATATTTTAACAAATTTATCTATCTGGGTTTGTTTTGAGTGCATCAAAGGAAAAGATCTCCTTCGATGCACTCTATGAATTGTCTTTGTGCACTACCTGTTGGCAGCTAAGCCCGGACTCAAACTTATTTTTATGGCACTTGTGGTGTTTTCTCAAGTCTAGATATCTGCTTGTGTTGTGTCAGTTCTCAGACATACGTCGCTTAATGAAACTGTAAATTGTACAATGCCATTTGATCCTTCGGAAATCCATGAATTGAGTTAAGCTAGGTGGAGTTCATCATTCAACAGACTTTTTAAAGTGTACGGGGGTAGTACAGCTAAACTATTCGTTCCTCTTTCTATCTTTTTTTTTTTTTTTTTACTTGCAAGACAGGTCCAAGTGGATAGCAAGAAAAATGTTAGCCCCCACTCAAATGTCAACTCTCAACTATGTTTATAATTTCGGTAGGAAGTGATTAGAGCAGTTCAGGCTACCCACGATATCTTTCAAGGTTTTTTTATTTGCTAAGTTGTTTAAAGCATTGTCTCGTAATAACTCTGCAGCTGCTTGAGACCATGACTCACTGTAGGTGCAGATTTAGATTATTTCACTGCCCGAAATTAGACACCATTATTTGACCCATTAACTAAATAGCTTTTTATTCCATCTTCATCATTATTTCAATTATATATGCTTCCAGGAGAGCCAAGGCACTCATAGATGACATCGTGTCGAGGGGTCATGAGTCGACCAACGGGCAGTCGGGTTCCATGCAGGAGATGATCATCCCTGCGGGCAAGGCCGGTCTTATTATAGGCAAAGGAGGAGAGACCATCAAACAGCTGCAGGTGAGGCTCCTTCATATACTGTAATGACCACTTTTGTTTTATGCAATTCAGAATATTTTACTATACTGCACAAATGTTAGAAAGAAATGAATTATTAGAAAAAAAGTTGTATGCTGATTTCAAGTATCAGCAGTTAGGAAAGTGCCGTACAATGAGTGAACAGCTTTACTTGATTATGTAGAGATAAGGTCCTGTGTGTGTGTGTGTGTGTGTGTGTGTGTGTCTAATATACTGCTTCTTGAAATTTGTAGGAGCGAGCTGGAGTCAAAATGATTCTTATTCAAGATGGATCCCAGCCACCCAACATAGATAAACCACTCCGCATCATTGGAGACCCCTACAAAGTGCAGGTAGCTTGCTGCAGACGGGTTTGTGTTAGTGGGAAATGCTTTTTGCTGCTCTTGACCTTTCAACTCACTGTGTTGTCCTACATGTTGCTTTTATAGCAAGCAAAGGAGATGGTCAACGAGATTCTACGAGAAAGGGATCATGCTGGTTTTGGAGATAGGGGTGATTTTGGACCGAGGATGGGTGGTGGAGGAGGAGGTGGCGGCGGCGGCAACAACGGGGGTGGCGGCGGTGGCGGCATTGATGTAAGTATCTGTGTGTGTGTGTGTGTGTGTGTGTGTGTGTGTGTGTTTTGAATATGAAAAGCTGCTGCTGGAAGACCATTTTCATACCAGACCACAGCAGAGCTTAAAATAACATTAAAGGGACATTAATTGATGTTTTCCATAATTCTAATTGAAGGTTGAGACTCAAAAGCTCTGGGCAGTTATCCAACATTTTCTGTAATTCCACAGATAGCTGTGCCCCGCCACTCTGTGGGAGTCGTAATTGGCCGAAGCGGGGAGATGATCAAGAAGATCCAGAGCGATGCTGGAGTGAAGATACAGTTTAAACAAGGTGAGCTAAAGTTGCATCATAAATCATTACATTTCATACATAAAATTACAACTTTATTATCCTCTTGGACTGCCAAGTAGTGTTTATGTAGGGATGAGAATAATTGTATCATCCACTTTTAAATAAAATATTTTAAAATATGTTGCAATGGCTTTATAGTCAAATAAACAGGCTCATTTTAGTTGTCAGGAGTCATTTACAGTTCTTTCTCTCAAATGTTTAACATGTACAAACCTGTAAAACATAACATGTAACATAAAATGTAAAAGTTTCTTGGTCAGGAACAGTAACTTCCTGAAGTTTTTCCTTCACTTTGAGATTTGCAGAGACTCCAATCAGCATCATATTTTCTGTAAAGATATGAGAGTGACACTTCCCAAAATTTCTTTCAGTAAAATTCTTTGTAAATCAGTCAATTGGACTGTTCAGGATGGAAATACCTCTCTCCCTCCATTTTATTGTTTTACTTTTTGTTCTCAGTTCCCACAATGGCATGTCTTCCTGTTTTTTCCTTGCAGATGATGGCACAGGTCCTGATAAAATTGCCCATATTATGGGTCCACCAGACCAGTGTCAGCACGCTGCCTCAATCATCACTGACCTACTACAGAGTATCCGCGCCCGAGAGGAGGGTGGGCAGGGGGTAGGTACAGACTGGAGGGCCAGACATTTGATTTCTTTCAAGTGTTTGTTGTTGTTGAAGCACACAAACAGAGCTTTGCTATTGACCACTTTAACCTGATGTGTGATGCATTTCCTCCCTAGGGCCCCCCTGGCCCCCCTGGTGCAGGGATGCCACCTGGTGGACGAGGACGAGGCAGAGGCCAGGGCAACTGGGGTCCTCCTGGAGGAGAAATGACCTTCTCCATTCCTGCTCACAAATGTGGGCTTGTAATCGGCAGAGGAGGGGAGAACGTCAAGTCCATTAACCAACAGACCGGCGCGTTTGTGGAGATATCCCGTCAGCCCCCACCAAACGGAGACCCCAACTTCAAACTGTTCACCATCCGAGGGTCACCGCAACAGATTGACCACGCAAAGCAGCTTATAGAAGAGAAGATTGAGGTACAATTAAGTGACACATGGAGGAAAGAAGGACTACACTGTCTCATGTTGGGTTCACCTCCTACATATCAGTGACTGGAAAACATTTTTTTGTTTTATTTTTTTCCAGGGTCCGTTGTGTCCCGTGGGTGGTAGTCCTGGTCCAGGAGGCCCCGGTGGTCCTATGGGTCCCTATAATCCCAATCCTTATAATGCAGGGCCTCCTGGTGGTGCTCCCCAGTAAGTACAACCCATATAAAAACCTTGGATGCAGAAATTGTGAATTGTCCCTCAGAGGGGACAGCTTCATTTAAACAAGCACTTAAACTGTCCTCTCTTTCTTTAGTGGAGCTGCACCTGGTGGTCCCCAGTTCTGTCCTCAGGGTTGGGGGAACACCTACCAACAGTGGCAAGCCCCAGGACAACATGACCCCAGTGGGTACCTTTTCTTTATTTTTGTTTTTTTAATTGAATATTCGAGGTCTAAAAATTCATTCATTGTTATTTTTCCCCACTCCTGTCATTAGGTAAGGCGACAGCAGCTGCCGACCCAAACGCAGCATGGGCAGCCTACTATGCACAATACTACGGCCAGCAGCCAGGGGGCGCCATGGCGGCCCAGAATCCAGGAGCCCCTGCAGCAGCAGCACCTGGAGACCAGAGCCAAGCAGCGCAGACTTCTGGGGGCCAGCCAGACTACACAAAGGCTTGGGAGGAATACTACAAGAAGATGGGCATGAGTAAGTGGGACCTTTGCACACCGAGTTTTGTCAGAATGTTTTTGTGTAAATTGTGAGTTTTGAATTACAAGTCTGAGTGTCAGCATTTTTTTTTTAAATCACAGATTAAACTGTTGAGCAGTGAAATATCAAAATCACTTTTAAACATACAGAATCTTTTACCCAGAGTACAGTAATTATCTGCAAAATGAAATGAAGTTAAAGGTGCGTTTTGTGTGTATGTTGTGCTTTTTCAGGCCAGCCTGCTGGAGGGGCAGCAGCTGCTCCAGGTGCAGCAGCAGCAGCGGCAGCGGCAGCAGCAGGTGGAGCATCTGCAGCCGGAGGCCAACAGGATTACAGCGCAGCCTGGGCTGAGTACTACAGACAGCAAGCTGCCTATTATGGACAGGGAGGGCAGGCGCCTGGACAGGCTGCTGCTCCACAGCAGGGACAACAGGTACCACAGGCATGACTACACATAAGTAGTGTCTGAAATTAACTTGAAACTGGCTTGTAGAAATGTTTCACCACACAGATTGCAGTTGTAATTTGATACTTGCTAATTTACATTGTGAGAGAATTGTCACTTTTCTTTACAAAGCAGTGAGTACATTATATTAACTCTGTGATTTCTCATTACAGGCCCAGTAAAGAAGTGTTTCAGTGTGCTGGACGGTTGTGACGGCTCTCTGGACTTATTCTCTTTTTTTGTTGTGTTTTATTTTATTTTGTTTTGTTTTTTCCCCCTGTCAAGAAATTTCCATTTTGGCTTTAACAAAGCAAGAGCACGGTTCACTCATCTACTCTGACATTTTCTATTTCAACCTTGTACTTGTGTGTTTTTTAAAGTCAAAATTGAAGAAAGGAAAAAGGGAACGCATTTTTCTCATGCATTGGACAAAGCACTAAATAACTACTTGGGTTACTATTCAGTTTGCTTCTTCCCCTCACCTACACCTTGTAATAAATCTGATACTTTTTTAAAAATGTGAAATAAGCATCTTTGGTTGCAAGCTAGCATAACCGCATCCCCACAATGATTCACGTTTCAGTAGTCTTTCTCCCCTTCAGTTTCCTGAGGGTAAAACAGTGCAGTATTTTGAATATATCCAGAAATTATGTTTGTAAGAACAAAAGCAAAATATTTAGGGTTGGGTTTTTTTCTTGTTCTTGGTACTTTTTAACCTTTTTTTTTTTCCTTTTTTCTTTTTTTTTTTTTTAACATTCCCAGTGGTTAAGTTGCAGGTGTATTTCTTCCTGCAGTCATGATTTCTGATTTTTAATTTTATTCATTGTAATTATTTTCTCTGAGGGTTGTGTGTGTGTGTCTGTATACAGTGTATGCTACTGAACAGAAAAACGTGTGTGTGTTGGCTGTAATAAGGCACTGTCTGTCCCACAGTGTGTGTGTGTGTGTGTGTGTGTGTGTGTGTTAGTGCCCTCTGATTATTTCTACAACTTTGTTGTTGTTGGACTTTTTTTGTTCCTATAGGTTCTGTCATATTTTTTTTTAATGTTATTTTTTTACAGCTTGTTTTTAAATACTTAAGAATAAAAACATTCAAATCTATCAGTTTCTTGTGTGGTCATCATGAGGATTGTGTCTAAGAGTTTCCCCCCGTTTTAGACTAAAGCCCCATCAAATAAAACGTCTTGTTCCATTTTTATATCGAACGCTGGAAGTGACTCATATTTACAATGTGGTCCAAACCTTTTTCGACCTCACTGCATATGACTCCTACCTGAAGGTTTAGCCGTGTCCTCCTCTGATGTCCCCTCTTGTTTTGGTTTTGCCGGGTGTCGCCTCCGGTCCGTGAGGCGGTCTCACGCCGCCTTGCGGACCAATCAGGACGGCTGTGAGAGCAACGAGAGACAACCGTTCAGTGGGAGATGGCGCCCAGCTCGAAATCAGAAAAGGACGATGGCAAACACAAAGCTCAAAGAAAACATAAAGACCATGTCGTGAAGCTCCTCATGCGGGGGAAGGTAGGCAAAACAAAGTACAAGATGTAAGGCAGAAAATATGAACAGATGGCCTCAGACAGCGCTTGTTGAGATCCAGGCTCCTTGTTCAGGAGCTTCTGAGGCTAGCTGCTAACTAGCTCGACGGCTAACTAAAAGCTAACGGCAGGCAGGTCGCTAATTAGCTAATGCTACAAAGTATGAAAGTATGTTCGTTCTTCCCGCTTTTTAGCAATGTCTATCGGTGTGTCTCTCTTAGTTTGGTTTGCTAATATGCCCGTAGTCGTCTGAATGGTGTAAGCACACTAGCCACTAAAGCCAATGGTAAACATCCTTTTCATTAAGCCCAGTCCGACGTTAGCTTTTGCTAAACGCTGCAGAGCCTTCCAGTATCTCTTACAGCTCATAAATGCGTTTGCACCTTTACTCCACAGACAGCCGGTCTACTGTGTGAGAGTGCTCAGGTGATGTCTTGTGTAGTGTGTATCCAGAGGCATCACCAGTGATTAAAGCTTGCAGTAAATCATTTTTATCCTACATACACTTTTTATGTTTCACTTTCCACCATGTATGTGTTTATGAAGTTGTCTACATCTGTTCTCACTCCCTTGTCTTTTCTGCAGCTGTCAGGACAGTTTTCTCAGCGCCTATTCAGGAAGCTCCCACCTCGGGTGTGTGTCCCATTAAAGAACATTGTCAGCGAGGAGTTCCTGAGAGCAGGGTCAGTGTGTGTGTGTTTACTAAAAACTACAGTAGACTGAAATACTACTGGCCAAGCACACAGAGAGCTTCTCAAACCAAATGAGGTCTTTGGTGTGTGCTTCCACATAGGTTGTGTTGTTAAAGTTTCCAGTAGGGATGCTGTAATCCAACATTTTCTCCCTCTGTTACACACATTTCAATAAATCATGATCTTTGCTGATGCAGAGTACAGAACCAATATCAATGCAGCCTTTTTTTCAATTTTGAGATGACATTGTGTGGAGCTCATTGGGACCATTTTTATGCAAGATTACAGGCCAGGGATTGCTGGATCATAAAAACACAGAGTCGGCAGCCTGCTATGACTGAATGAACGTAACTGATAGTGGAAACACTCCATTTTATACTGATACTGACTACAAAACTTAAATATGGAGCTGTCACATCATGCATGTCAGTATTGATCAAGCATACTGGATTGGTCCATCCCTGCTGGTGACCATTACATTCACACTAAGAATTAATCATGTGATATTGTTCAATGAGACATGTGGTACAGTGATGCATCACTATTTTGGTTGCAGACATATCTTTCTTGGCTTCACCAAATGCGGCCGCTACGTTCTGTCCTACACCAGCGACTGCGGAGAGGATGATGATTTCTCTTTCTATACTTATCATCTGTATTGGTGGGAGTTCAACCTGCACAGTAGACTCAAACAGGTAAAGGAGTTGATACTTGTAGTTTGCTACCTGGAAATGACACCACTATCCTGTGTGGTTTATAACTGGAGAAACTTGTTATGCAGTTGTTATCTTAGAGGAATAAACTGAATGTATGGATATCTGTGTCTTCCCTCTAGGTCCATCATGTGCGACTGTTTGCAGGCGAAGAAATCTACAGTGACCTGTACCTTACTGTGTGCGAGTGGCCAAATGACCACTCCAAAATAGTCATTTTTGGCTTCAAGTAAGAAATAATTAACACAACTATCAACCATGTGGAATTGATTGCAACTCAGATAGAAATATGTAATATATATACCGTTGCAAGTAATTTTATGTGCATGTGTGGTTCAACCTGCCAGTACACGCAGTTCAAACTCGGTTCTGATGAACTTGATGATGAGTGATGAGAACAACAGGGACATCTACATCACCATCGCCTCCATGCCTCCTCCTAAACCTTGCTCTGTCTGCTGCCCAGTTCCCTCAGCCACGACAATACGCACAGGTAAACACACACACACACACACACACAACAGCACTCCTCTACCGACCTCACTGCCTCTGTCGCTCTCTCATCTGTCATCTCTGTCTCTCCTCAGGGAGTGGTGAGTGTCTGGAGCATGGCTATGTGCTCAACAGCAGGTACCAGGTGGTGTACCCGTTTCCCACTTTCCAGCCAGCATTCCAGCTGAAGAAGGACCAGGTCATCCTGTTAAACACTAGCTACTCTCTGGTGGCTTGTGGCATCTCACTCTGCCAAGGTAACACACAAATTAATAGCCGTATTAGCACATTTCTGTCAAGTTAGAAGTGATGATGAGCTCTTGCTGTGCCTTCATCTCCAGAAAAGACAATTGACATTCATGATGCTCATTTTCTCATCTCCATATCTGCGAGATTGTCCAATTATCGGGTTATTATCTTCGCATGTTTCTTGCAGGTAAGCAGGGTCAGTCGTCGCAGATCCTCTACACAAAGAGAGCAGCTCTGTCAAGTCAAGCTTCCGTGTCGCTCTCCCCCACCTCATCAGCCTCCTCTTCGTCCTCACTACCTCAGGGATCTCCCGAAAGCCGGCCGCCACCTAGCAGGCCCGCTCCGTTACCCTCGTCTCCCAGCCAGTCGCAAGCGGCTGCACGAGCCCGAGAGTTCGCGGCGGACCTCTTCAGGCGAGCCCAGGGAGGAGCGGGAAAAGAAAAAGAAGGCCAGGTAGAAAGGAGAACTACCGACACTGGCGAAAAAGAGGCAGCGCAGACTCCAGCAGACAAAGCGTCAAACATAGAGACTCGGAGAGAGGAGCAGGACTGTAGAGAGAGGCGGGAGGAGGAAAGACGGACTAGTTTACCACAAGCGTCGACATCAGGTGGGAACCACAGTTTGCCGCCCAGCTCTGAACAAGTGATGTCTCCCGCCTCCTCCTCTTCCTCCTCGTCACCTTCGTCCCCTTCAACTCCGTCCTCATCCCAGGATGTCGGCCCCAGCGAGCCTGGATATGTCAACTACTCATGCCTGCACTATCGCCTCCAACAGCCAGGGGCAGCGGAGCAGAATACAGGAGGTGCAGCAGGTGGGACAAAGAGAGACAGACAAGAGATTTAGAGAATAAAAAGTTTGAACATGTCAAGTTCTGAAGCTGCTGACTGGCATTTTCCCCTTCATTTCTGTGCCTAGGTTACGAAGACGATAAAGTTCAGCTACCCTTCACAGTCACTGATCTCAAAGGACGGAACCTGCAGCTGGTCACTGAGCCACACGATGGACAGGTGTGTGACAGGCTGGGAATATCATCACGTCAGCACATCAGCAGCAGCAGCAGTTTAAGTCCTCTGTCTGTGTTGACACAGGATGTATTTAGTGTTAAGGTCACCTGTGTCTCAGCAGCGCTCAGAGAACTATAAAGATTCACTTTCTTTAAGTGTACAAAAACAGAAAGTAGACTCAAAGTGTAAAACTATGCTTCATATTGTGAACAATTGGTTACAAGTTTATAACACGAGAGGAATAGGAGCCGATATGCAGTCTGTGTTGACAACTGTGTGGCTTAAAATAGAAGAATATCTGTTTGGTCAAACACGCTTGTAACATGACTGTAGAACACAGCTGCAGAAAGGATCTGTGCAACAGATCAGGAGCTCTTTATCAGACAGAATCAGTGTGTTAGGATTGAGATGACCCAGTCTGAAATTCTGCTGGTTATGATGTGCTCCAGGGGGTCATTTAGAGCCTCGTGCTTTAATTACTGCTGTTTATGTATCTACAACCTCTAATATACAGTATATTGGTGCTCTGAAACTTTGATGTGTAACTTGCGGCAGTGGTTGGCTGCTGACTCAGGAATTCTGTACCAGCGCTGCTCTCTGATCTGCTTTTAATTTACTCACTAGTCTAATGAAACACCATTTTCAGTATCGCATGACTGTAACTACTTTATGAGCATGCATTCAAGATTGTGCTCTGGTTATTTCATTAGGTCCTTGATCCATTTTTAGTTTTAACTGTCAACAAAGCCTACTCTCTCAGCCACCAGACCTTTTAAATGTGAAGTAAAAAGAGACATTATTTACTGTATTGATAATATTTCTGTGTAAACAGTTATTTGTTTGTGTTTTTACTATTAGTTGCTTTTAATAAGAAGTGTTTTCTCTCTTTCAGAGTGTGTGTGTGGAGCAGTTGACTCTGGACTTTGAGTATCTCATCAACGAGGTGATTAGGAGTGACGCTGCCTGGGCCCCACAGTTCTGCTCCTTCAGTGACTATGATGTTGTGATATTAGAGGTCAATACACAGACACACACACACACACACACACACACACACACAGAATATACTTCCTCACATGTTTGCTGCAGCTGTTATTCACTTCTCCACTTCTTCTTCCTCCTCGTTTCAATGTGGAGGAAATAAAGTATGTTAGGTTGTTGAAATAATACATGATATATATTGGATTGCATGTGACAAGCCTAGACCTGCAGTCTCTGGGTTTATTGTATTTCACTTTTTACTAAACCATACAATACAGTCACTTGAATGGTCCAGTACACAGCTGGTGACTTTAGGGCAGCTGCTCTCTCTGGTCTTTTTGATTTATTCATTATAATGACACTTTCGTCAACACGTCCCAGACAGGAAAGTTCACAGAAATATACAAACATTGACATTTTTTCCAACTAATTTCACAAAATTCATAATATTTCATGTTTATGAGGAAGGAAGATTTTTTCCGTTGACCTGGAAGTAACATGTTTGATGTGTTTCAGGTGTGTCCAGAGACCAACACCGTGATGATCAACATCGGGCTGCTGTTACTGGCCTTTTCCACCTCAGACGAGGAGCACTGCAGGTGCTTGTCCTCCTCTCTGCTGTTAACAGCTGTCCTGATTAAGCCAAAGCCTCCATCAGCCTCCATCTGCCACTTGCTTTGGATTATCGTCTCATTTTTCCACCCTGTCTAAGTTTGTTTTTCATCGTTTTTGTTCTCAGGCCAAACACCTACCATTCCAACCTGCAGGTGAGCTGGGATTTAAACACAGGTGTGTGTTGCACAGTGGGTGTCGGTGACCTCACAGAAGTAAAGGGTCAGACCAGGTGAGGAATTAACACACTCATCTCTGAATGTTTTTTGTTAAGCTGTATTTGGTTCGGTCATGTTGAAGGTGACGCTCTGTGTCTCTGTCAGTGGGAGTGTGTGGAGTTCTTACAGGAAGTCCTGTGTGAACACAGTGATGAAGTGGCTTGTTCCTGAGAGCAGCTCCCGATACATCAATCGCATGACCAATGAAGCTTTACATAAAGGTACATACACATACAATGTCCTGATATTTGCCTCAGATTCAGACTCAGTAATTTCTCGAAATGTTGTTGATGTCTGCCCAGGTTATAGTCCTCATCCAGGTCATAGGGTTGGTCAGAAATCACACACAACTGGATTAGATTAGACTGCCTTTGACTTTAACTTCTAGTGTCCAGCTTGGTAAGAGGTAAAAGGTACCTCTATTTAAAGGTGCAGTGTGTAGAATTTATTGGTATGAAGCTGAACAGACTTGGCAGAAATGTAATGTAATATTCATAAGTGTGTTTTGATTAGTGTATAATCATCTGAAATTAAGAATCATTGGGTTTTCATTACCGTAGAATGAGCCCTTTATATCTACATAGGGAGCGGGTCCTCTAGCACAGAGCCCGCCATGTTGCACCACTAGGTTTCTACAGTAGCCCAGAATGGACAAAGCAAACACTGACTTCAGGAGGAGCCTTCACATTTTTCACTGGTTTTGTGGCCACCATAAGTGAAAGGGAAGGGTGTGAGGTTTATTTGGTTGCAATCTGCAACCTCACCACAAGAGGCCACTAACTCTCACACACTAGTCCTTCGATGCAAAACTAGTCACAATCAAAAAAGTCATTAAAGCAAGTTAGTGAGTAACTGCATACTTTGCTTACAGTTACCGAATTTGTTATTTATTTATTTTTTTTTAGATAGTCACCATTACAAGGCTAATGTTCTGCCAATTTTGAATTTCTGCCTAGGGAGATAAATAAAGGTACCTAACCTTACCTTAACTTAGATAGTCAACATGCATCTACTGGAATACCTAGATACCTAGATTTGTATGAGAGGTATTTAGGTTGCTGGAGGCCACAAATTGCATACAATTTCATACATTTGAGTCATGTTCAAGGTACCAGTTGCCATTAGGATCTTCCTCAAGCTTGCAAACTGTAAATAAGTGCGAAATGTAATTGAATTCTCGTTCATCTTCTCACCTGTAGGCTCGTCCCTTCAAGTGCTGGCAGATAGTGACCGATGCACCTGGATTGTATTGTGAAGAAGGAAGCGCGCCAAAGCTACTGAAACAAAAGTGACACAAACACACACACACACACACGTTGACATGGCCTCATCTTCAGTATGGAGCTCAACCTCAACATGGATAAAACTGCACGTGTTCAGCGACTGCGCTTTGGTAACAAATTAAAACTGAACAAAGATGGCTCTAGATGTGATACTGTAAAGATGAAGATTTATAGACTATCTGTGTTTAATTTTCTTATTTCTTTTTTTTTTTTTTTTTGTTATGTACTGTATTATTGCAAGCACCAAAACCAAGAGCTGGACTAAACGGAGATTTAATTTTTACATTTTGTTTTTATACATAAGGGCATACTGATGTCGTGCGAGTGTTTTTTTTGTTTTTTTTTTTGTGAACTTATACAAACCTGCACCTGTATGACGTCCACAAGGTGATTTCATCCCGAGAACAAGTGCGTGTACGTATGGGCGTGTGCATGTTTTTAATGTAAGTTGACAGATTCAGCTGCTTCTGAACAAGTCGTTTCCTCACCTAACCTGGACCCGTTCGGTCTAGCTGTGTCAATTCATAAGGCTGCAGTATTTATCAAAGCGAGACGCAGTGAAACCCCTGTACTGCATCACTGCACATCTTTTTGTACACCCGCCGTCGCAGTAGAACGTTGTTGGGGGGGTCACCTGCTTCGCTGGCATGGAAGTAAAACTATGTTCTTTTAGGATATTTTGTCAAAATAAATGTTCGAAAAATTTGTTGTGCGTCTATTGTGTTAAGATTTGGACAAATAAAGAATCTTATAACAGAACAGTCTATGGTGTAGGTTAGTAGTTCCCAACCTGAGCAACCTGACAACAGAAAAACATTCTTGCTACCCTGTATTGATCATATTTTCTAAGCTTTTCTCTCATTTTTTGCTTTATTGTCAACACTGCATTCTAAAAGGTCTTAAAATAAAACTAAATCATTATTAGCCTTTCGGTTGTAACTGGTAGGTATATTGTAGGCAATCTGTGACGATGGTCCTGTATACAGTGGACTACAGTAGACAAGTTAGAAATGATGTGGTTGAGTAAAGAACAGCGTCTAGAGTCTCATAAATGAAAGAAAACCTTGCACAAGTTTCGAGAGAGCAATCACATCCTTTTAGTCAACAGTGAGAATAAAGCTACAAACGTTGATCACAGATTTAGGTACAAAGGGTCTTCGGAGTAACATCAAGAGGACCTCGTTTATAAAAGGTTCAGCAGCACAAGATTAGTCCTTTTTTTTTTTTTTTTTAATAGTGACATTGTAGTTAGAAGTTGATTTTACTTCTCAAGTTAGATTTGGATTTCTTCCCTCACAGAACAAATAAATGCAAATACATCAAAGTTTTTAATGAGTGCTCTTTGAAAGTCATTTGGTGGCATCTTAGCGGGAAGAACGTCCCGCTATCGATACCGTTTCTATCGTTTCCCCCCCCACCCCAACACACTAGCACACTAAAATCAACATCTGATAACACACCACGTGAGAAGCTGCTGGTTGGGCAAGTGCTCTTTTGTAAAGTCACCATATTCACATGCTTGGTCCATCATCATCATCATTACCAACACCATCATCACCACAATAAAAATATAGCTCAATACTCTGGATAGTGGACATACCACAACATATTTCTTAAGGCAATAATGGTTCAACAACATACAAATAGTTTGGATATACGACAGCGTTCACAAAAAGGTACAGAATATATATATCTACAATATGTGCAACGTACAGAGTAGCTGCGACTGTTTAGATACCTGGAAAATAAACATCTAATTTTGCACTACAAAAACTTTGAGATAGCTGTAGCTGGTACATCTAGCTGGTACAAAGGTTGCCAGGGATACAGTGTTGTAAATGCTGCTGATTGGATGGGATAAGCTTTGGCGTCCTGTTGCCTGTTCAAAATAAACTGCATCTAGGAAGGTCTGTGTGGTGGGTAGCACTTGAGTAAATTACTTGTGTGTGTGGCAGGGATAATGAGATTTGAAGGATGGATGGATGGATGGATGGATGGATGGATGGATGGATAGATGAAGAAAAAAAATGGATGAAAAACAGCAAACTGGGCGGACTATCACAACGAGGCTTGACTGTCACCATCTTCATTTTTTTGTTGCAGCTAGTAAAAGTTTATGACAACACCAAGACTACTTCACAGGACCTTCATTTATTAATCCACCGATACAGAATATATAGAATACAAGCTTTTTCAGGCTAGAAATCTCTCAAAGGCACAGGGTATCAGTTAGTTGGCCAAATTATAAAGAACCCACATAAAAAAGTAAAACATGGCATCCACAAATAGCTGTCAATCTATTTTAGTGCCAACAAAATTCATGGTGCAGTATGAGTCCAGATGCTACTCTGAGATTTAAAAAAAAATGTATTTCAGACAGTGTCATTCATTAAAGTCCAGCTCCCCTGCATAGTCATTGCTTTAAAAGGCAATGTGAGTGATATTTATGAGTATTTTGGAGTCTTTTCATCTCTCCACAGCAATCAGGTCAGTGGTTAAAGCGGGGCAGGAGGGAATCAAGAATATATATATATATTTATATTTATATATGTATGTGTTTGTATATACTGTACATATAATAGGCTGGACAGGAGCAGCTATTGATGTGTAGCCGCTAGATAGTCAGGGAAGGCACAGGGAACAAGGGAAGGATTGTAAATGATCAGGCAAAGGCAAAAGAGAAAAGAAAAAAAATGGCAGCACAAAAGTACATAACATAAAAATTGGCAAAGCGCTCTCCCACTTTTCTCACATGCTTAGACGCACACTCAACATCGAACATCATCTGTTTTCGAACCACAAGCATACACAGGCTGGGTGTAGAATGAGATGACATGATGTTAAAATTAAAGCAAAGGTGTGTAATGTGTGTGTGTGTGTGTGTGTGTGTGTCAATTATACAAATGAGTGACTACGGTGGTGTGCTGTTCGTCTCGGTCAAAGTGTGCAGATTTAAACTGGTCCTGGGCTGCTTGGTCGGCGGCTCCATTCCATCTTTGTCGTCGTCCTCGAGTGCGCTCAGAGCGTTGGACTGTAGCACCAGATCTCCGCTCTCCTCATCGCTCTCCTCTTCCTCATCGTCCTCTTCCTCATCTGATGGAGATGACAGACATTGATAGGACAGTAAGTGACCTGGCGACAGAGGCTCAGAGAAAACTAAGATGTAAAACTCGAAACATAAACCATGCCTTTCTCACCTTTCTCCATATCCGGAGAGATTCGGCTCTTGACAGTGCTCGCGAACTGCAACACAGAAAGAACGGGACATTTTTAAACACATTACAGTAGTAAAGTTTGGACACATACATCAAATGCAGGCTGCATTATGTTACTTCATGTGGGGACACATACTTCTCCCATGACTGCAATAGGCGTCTCTCCTTTAGCCTGGGCCACCCTGTGCTCTATCAGGTAGTACATATACTCATCATAGAGCAAGCGGATCAGGTGAAAGGAGCCAAAACTGGCGGCACTGCGCAGAGTCAGGTCCCGGATAACCATTGAACTGGTGAGAGAGAGGAGCAGATGCACAATGTGAACACAAACGTTTCAGTTGGTGGTGTCTAACACTTCACATGCAACTTTTTCTCTCACCTGTAAAAAGACCAGTTGAGCAGGAAGACCTTGGCAGCCTTCGGTAGGGCGGCAGGGTTGTGCTCGTAAGGTTTAAGGGCTTGAGAGACAACACTGTCCAGCCAGGCAGCCCACTGCTCCAGGGAGTTTTGCTGCTGCAGGGTCAGTTTAAAGTCTTGCTCTAGCTGCTGGACCATGCGGTCTTCACATTGACACACCCAGGATGCCTGCTCCTGAAAGGGGGGGGCACAGGTGGACTGTGTCAAATGTTCTGCTCCTATTTCACTTAAACACCAAATACAGGAACAGATGGGAGGAGTGGAGATGCACAACACTGAGGGCAGACAGACCTGAACGTTAGTGAAATCCACCCGGTTGAGGTCGGAGAGCATCTGGTTGATCTGGGCTGAGTTCTGGAGGACGGCACGGGCTGCCTGAGCCAGGTGGTTCAGGCTAGTGTAGCGACGCAGTGTCTGGGAGAAGGAGCAAATGCACACCACCTGTAGGAAGGGAGGGAGGAGAATCAAGAAGGACATAATGACTGACTCAGGTCACACCCACAAGATATGAGTGGGAAGTAAAATCAGATCACACTTGGACACTGCATCTCCGTCTTGACACTGCATCAGCCTACAAACATGCAGATACCTTTATGCGAACCATCTCTTCTGGGATGTTCATCATGGCGCCTGTCAGCCAGCTCTCCAGACTCTTGGCAAAGTTACGGATGGCCTGAGTTAAGGCACCTGAGGAAAAGGTTGCATATTTACATTTAAAGATGTTACCTCTGGAATTCTATTGATTAACTGTGATTCCCTCACTGGATACTTTTCCGACATAAAGGCCCCTTAGACGCCTTACTAACTTACTAGGGATGGGTCTAAGTACATCAGGTATGAGGATCTCCACCAGAGTCTGGTAGAGCAGGTTGTCGCACTCTTTCGTCCAGAGCAGCACAGGCTCGAACTTACACAGCACCACCAGGCAGGATTTCGGCAGACGCTTCTCAGATTCATTGTGCCTGCAGAAGGAGACGGAACATTATGAGACACACAGACATTATGAGAATGTTATTTCTTCCATTAGATTGTTTTTGCGTGTTTGATACATACATATTGAGGGATTCTGTATCACTGCTCTGGCTGAACCTCCAGAAGGATTTCCACAGTGTCTCCACAAGAGTGAACTGAAGGTTGACCATCACATCCATAATGGCCTGCAGGGATCACACATGAGATCATGGAGGAGTTTTAGCTGTCTTTGCAATTGTAGTTGCTTCTTGATGATATGTTGACATGTTCATTGGAAAGTAATAAAAACAGTATTGTGATCAGTGTATGTATCCTGTCTTTGTTCATGCTGCCTACCTCGCAGTGTTCTCTGTAGAGAGTCTGAAAGGCCTTGAGGTGTTCTAAAAGGACCCCGTCAGGCAGTGTTCTATCTTGCAGATCAATGTCGACGAAGTCTGGCAGTGGTCGTGATGCTTCTACGCAAGATACAGCAGAGGGACGTTTGTAAATTTCACATGTCAGATCTGGGGGGTATTCCAGGTAGGAGGTTCAACAAACTCTGAGTCTAACCCTGAACTCTGAGTTGACTTACTCTGAGATGGGAAACTCTGAGTATCCGTTTCCAGATCTCGGAATAAAAGCACATCCAATTGAGCCTATGAATACCTATCCCGATGTAAGGCATAGCGAATTAATTCTGCCTCAATATCTATCAGATTGCGAAGAAACGGACAACCCATGTCTGGCAGCTTGCTTCAGGTAAGAGGAGACAGGTAGAAACTCTCTTTCTTGAAGAATCTATCTTCACAGGGAGTCAGTTACCATGGTGACTGACTCAGAGTTTCAGTTACCTCTCTTTCTGGAATGGATAACTCAGAGTTACCCTCATCTCAGGGTTAACTTACACTGAGTTTTCACATAACCCGCTTTCTGGAATACCCCCCTGATCTGTGAGACTGAAGTCTTCTTGTAAATGTGTGAAAACAACATAAAATTTAAACTACAGCAACAGCTTTGCAAAACATTCAATTTACATGGATTGTTTAGATGATGAGAAAATGCACTAAATTATGATTTTAAGAAAATTTGTCAACTAATTAATTATGACAGTGTTACCACAGCTCATTACATCATAATCAAAGGACAGGTTTCTCTTCTTTTAAATAAAATCATATAATAAAAGGGTTAGGGTTAGGGTTACAAAACAATAGTGAACGTTGAGCAGAGTGAGTGTTTCTCACCCAGGAACTGCTGGTACTGTTGCACCTGGGCTGAAATATCACAGAGCGCTCCTGCCTGCTGCTGACCCAGCCCACCTGATGTCCCATTGGTGATACCGTGTGTCTTCTGAACTGGCTTTATCCTGTTACACAGGGTACACATCATTAAGAGAGACAGGGAGGCAGTCACTGAAGAAGAAGTAGAAGTTGTGACTGACACAGATTTAAAGACATAAAACCATAGTAGCATTTTTAGCCGTGCTACTTACTCTAGGGATGGTCTATACTGAAATATTTCTACAATTACTGGATTGATTGCCATGAAATTGTGTAGACATTCAAGGTCCCAGAGGATGAAGTTTACTGACTTTGGTGATCCGAATGGAACAAGTATCATAAGGAAATTTGGAACCAATAACCATGGTGCCCAGATGATGCATCTTAGTGACTTTGATGATCTACTGAATTTTCCTCTAGCAACACACGAAGTTCACATTTGTGGTTTTAAATTAAGTGTCTCAATGAGTATCAGCTGGATTTGCAATACCACTTTTATTCAGACATTTATGTTTCCCTTAGGACTCATTGAAATAACTTCAGTGACTTCAGTTTATAACCAAAAACCTGCAAAACCTAGATGGAGAACATGATAAACATTGTTGTTTATGAATGACGATGTGGATACCTGTTTTTCTGTGAGAAGGGCTGCTGCCTCATCGCCATGTGCTGTTGTTCATCCATCAGCCTGAGCAGAGGGGAACCGGATTTGATCCTTAGACCATAGTAGTGGTACTTAGAGTTTCCTCTGAAACACACACACAAAGAGTCACGACCACACCCAGAGATATATATCTAGTAAAATTCATGTACCTGTGTTTGTGTATTTATGTACCTGGTCCCTAATCTCCGTGTCCTGAGCCCCATGAATACGGACCTGATGAGTTTTCCGAAAGACGCAGCATTAACAGGTTCTAGTTTTTGCTCCTGGCAGTGGAGCAGATAGTGGTAGTAGAGGGTGCAGCGAGGTAAACTCACCCCCTCTGCCCCCTCATAGTTATCACACAGCCAATGCACCTGTGGAAGATGGACGGTCACAGAATTTAATGTTCTGAACCTTTCTGTAATTGTAAACATGATGCGAAGCAGGTTTTAGCAAAGTGAACTTTAGTACTCACAGTAGCAGGTGGGGCACGTGAGTTCGGGCTGGAATAACTCTGTCCTCCTCCACCTGCTGTTGCTGCTCCAGCTCCCCCCGCTCCTAACACATAGCCTCCCTGAATGACGTAGCCCCCTCCACCCACAGCAGCTCCCCCGCTATTGGCTCCTGTTGCCACAGAGACCGGCTGTGAGGTCACAGATCCACCAATGTCTGAGTCGGAGCTGGGCGTAGCATCGTAATAGGTGGAGGAGGAGGTGGGAGGGGTCTGGGAGAAGAGGGGCGAGTCGGAGAAAGGGTAGGTACTTGATCGGCTGGATGGAGAGAGATGTAAACATACACACACACACACACACACAAACATTAATGAACGGCTGTATCACTAGTTGAGAGAGAAAGAGAGAGAGAGAGAGAGAGAGAGAGAGAGAGATATGCGCCACTGACACAGAGCAGGTTTCTTTCTACTCACATAGTGGACGTAGTGAAAGTTGCATCCGCCCCGTCAACATACTGCACCTGGCCAGAGTACACCTGCTCCACCTTGACAAAAAGATAGTAGATAGAGTGAAAGAGATAAATTTATTTATTTCATATTTTCATGTATAATATTAAACATCTTAAAGCTATTCTATTCATCTTCATCTTCCCACAACTTGTTTTATTTAATACTACTTTTCAAAAAAAATGTTGCCAAGTCAACAATTCCCTCCCGTGATAACAAGAGGGAGTTTGTTTCGAGGAGGGAGAGAGAAGCCAGACCCAATTCCTGAAACCTCTCTGGCAGCTCACCATTATCATGATTTAACATAACTTTTTTAGCCAATTTTATGTGTCTGTTTCCGTACTATCAACTTAAAAAAAAAAAACAAGAACAAAGTAGTAGTCTGAAACAGCATGAACAGCACAGCTCAGTGTTCAGGTGCATCTCAGACAGTCTGAGGAGGGTATGATGAAGGTGGAGAGACATGCAAAGCAAGAGTGAAATTATGACTTTGGTCAAAAGGCCACTTAACGGCTTTCACTCCCACATCGCTCTGATTCTACTATCTGTGACAGTACGATCATGATCACGATCATGTTACATCCACACTTTAAATGTATGAATGTTTTTCTTACATGATGAGATGAAATGCTGTGTGTGTGTGTGTGTGTGCGTATATGTGTGTTTACCTCCTGGTTAATGTGCACAGACTGCAGGTTGTTGATGTGGCCTGACTGAATCCTCTTGGCTGCCTGTGACACCGCTTGCAACACTGATCTCTGCTGGTGAGCAAACCCGCAGTTTCAGATAAAACTTCATCATCATCTATGACCTACTACTACACAGTCAAATTACAAATACTGTGTGTGTGTGTGTGTGTGTGTGTGTGTGTGTGGTGCCTGTCTTACCTGTGAGGTGGTCTGCACTGGTTGGACCACCTGAGTGGGGACACCTGGGGCAGGGGGGCTAGAGTCTGACAGACTGTCATTGGAGTGAACCGAGCCCTCTGGGGATCACACGGGAAGGACAAAAGAGAGAAGATTTATCAGATCGTCAAATAAATATCACCAGAAAATCCAACCATCAGCGCCACACGTTTAGTACTCACGACAAACTGCTTCCAAATCGTAATAACAGCCACTGCAGAACATCCTACATCTAAGTTTCTTGTTGTTTTTTTTGTTCAGCTGAGGAGAGACTGACAGTGAGGACTCTCTTTTCATCCTTATATGTTGCACACACAGGGGGACAGCCTTGGACAGCTAATCTCACCAGATGGAGAGAAATCCCTCCATCTTGTAAACATGCAGATCGGATGAAAGAGGGAAATCGAGAGATACGTGGAAGATGATGGGATAGAGGGTAAAACACATTTCCTTGGAACCTTTTACTCTAATGATTTCCTACTTTGATGTCTGTTATCCTCTCGTGATACTTCAAAACTTCATAATCCCTCCCGTTATACACTTCCACAGCCCGCTTCAGAAATGAGTTATCACTAGAACTCACTAGAAATTAGGTTTGCATCTCGAATGAGACAAAAAAAAAAAAGTTAATGTGTGCGAACCGTTCTGATCCATGACTGTATTTACTTGTTTTAAGATCACCAGGTTCATCCAGTCTTGACAGATGGGAGCTGATGACTGCAGCTGTGAGTCACCAGAAGAGACACTTTAAAACACAAACACATAACTTTTAACTGTGCGACAGGAGAGTCGTTTTTTTTGCAATTTTCATCACGCTGTATTGTACACAGTGCTGACACTACGAGGCTACTAATCAGAATGAAGGAGGCGTTTTGGATGAGACGAAACATCTTCAAGAATCTGAAGCAGGTTCAGTCCTTTAGAACTTCCAGATATACAAAGACCTGGACGACCGCAGACATACTTCATTAAATGATTAGTTGATTGACAGGAAAAGTGTCTGGCACTTTTTCAATCGCTTATTTATCAATAACTTCTTCTATCATGTAAAACTACTTAATATTCATTCTCAAAAAGGGATTTCTTAATTGATTTGATTCATATCAGTATGATGGATTTTTACACTACTATTATTTTCTAACACTACAGGCTCTATAATACATGTGATGGATTGATGATTAAAACATGAAGCTGAGCTGTATTCTTACAGTATTTAAGGTGAGTGTACAATGACTGACTTCAATAGAAATCTTGACATACATCATTTTCACGTGCTATCTTTAATGTGAACAGATACATGGAAAAGAGTAAAATACATTCTCCCTCACGAGGCTTGGATTATTCCAGTACATTAGCTGTGTAACTGTACTGCATAAAATCCAGCTCCTCTTATGTTTCTGATATGTGGAAATGAGAGGTTTTAATAAGTGCAGATATTTGGCTAACTGAGTAGTCTTGCTTCATGAGCAGGAGACGAGCTCCAGGCCTGTGAGTCTCTCAGTCTGGGTGAGAGTGCACAGTGTCACTTGATACTACAGGCAGAAAGATCTACGAATAGACCGCCTAAAATAAACATACAGACGGACATCAGTGTTGGGATGAATTCCCTTTCATTTCCATTAGTTAACACTTTATTTTAGAATAGAAAATGATTTACAGATGACTGAGCTTTTTTTTATTTATTCAGGACACTTTTTTAAAAAGCAAATTAATTTAAAGTGATATCTGGAGAAGGTCCAAAGCCTCGCAAGCTCATATTACATTGGCTACCATAGATACGGGCTTATCTCATTTTCTGTACCACCGCAGGAATTGCAAACCTTAAAGGAGAAACTTCAGCGCTGTGAATATGTTGGTTTCTGAGTAGAAATGTGCAACGGTTTTACAAATCAGTGCCTTGTGACAAGAGAAAACTGAGCGAGAAGGCTGTAGGCGGAATCCTACAGCAACCAGAAAGTACTGCGAGCATCCTGTCCAATCTGTTATTGACAGCGTTTACAGAACGCAGGCGGCCCAGCAAGGCAGCTGGTTAGCAGAGACAATTGAAATTAGTGAGATGTCTCAATTCAAATTTATCGGCATATAAGCCAGAATGCTGCCGGGGCTGCCTGTGTCGGTGGACCTCATTTTGGACGATGAGGAGCTGGGTTGTTACAGTCGCTGATGTGTATTCAGAGTTTAATTCTGACAAAATATTCTGTCAGAAAACACAGTCACATTAACCAATGCATGGCAAAATTTGTTTTAGTGCAGAGTTTTCAGTCTTTTTTCTGACTATCCTCACTGGTTGCTGGTTGATGGTGCTAGCTACTCCACCACCCTTTCAGCTGCCGCTATAATGTAGCTCTGGTAGTTGCCTTCTACTCCACACTGTGTCATGTCTGATTTCACAGTGTGGTATTAAGGCTTATATCATGACCCTAGTATTCTTACAAATATATTGACATTTTAAAGTATTTAGTTATGATATATTTTAGTGTCCGGTTTTATCTATCAGTGGAGTGTTTTGGGAGACCAACCTCTGACACCAAATGAAGGCCTGTGGCTCTTTGTTGCCCCCTATTACATCACTGTACACATCAAATGACGCCACTGGTGCTGTACATCAGCAACAACTGTAGTTTTTTAACAACATATCCCTAATTCAGATGGCTAGAATTAAGGTTGGAAATCTGCAAAATGGTCTTTTAAGTCTGATGTGATTTTTTTTAATACCACCAACTCTCTAACTCCAAAACCAGCAGAGGAGAAAAAACATCAGGTTCCATCCATCAGTCATCCATGTTCCCACGTTTGGGACTGTGCAGCCTAGCAACACCATCAGCTTATTTTGTTCTGATAATGTATGCACCACCCGACCAGGCAAACTACATCAGAGGTGTTTCTATCAATCCTGCTGGGATTTAAGCTGGGATCTGAGGACTATACATCATCACAATATAATATACCAATATATGTATATTTATAATTAAAAAGATTGTTGTATATAAATGTAGTAAAATCATTCCTCAAATATCTGCGTGTGTATCATTGAACATGTTTTGTGCCAATGGCCACTATTGACCAGCATGAAACTACACACACATTTCTTCTTAAAACTCCTGCTGTTGAGCAAGTTGATATCATATAAAATGATTGATTATATCAGATTATATACTGACGATATCAGACCATAGAATAACCTCAGTTCATTTAGGAATGATAATAAAGTTAATCTTGAACCTTTTATAAACCTGAGATGTTTATCAAGTAAAAGTGACTCATCTACCTATCATTTAGTCTATAAAAAGTAATGAAAATAGTAAACAGTAACAGTCCAAAATCCAAAGATTTTCAATTTACATTGATAAAAAAAAACAGACAAGTAGCAAATCTTCACACTTGAAACCTTGAACCAAGAAGTTGTTGGAATTTTACCTTAATAAATGACTTCAATAATTACTTGATGATAAAGTTTTTGATGATTACATTTCTGTTAATCAGGTATCCAGTTTACTGTTTCGGCACAATTTGGTAACACTTTTACTTAACTTTTTTTATACCACTAGTCGAAAAATGTAAGCAATTCATGATATCGTGAGGCTTTGGCAACTTATGACTGTGTAATTATTTTGAAGACAAATATTTATACCAACCCCCCTCTGCACTGTTCTCCAACCAGGATCCAGCCTGTTGTGTATATCATAGAAACAGCCTTGTGGGACAAATTGAAACTTGCTGAAACTGCGTGTCATATCATGCCCTTCTACTGCTTACATAAGCTAAAAAGTGTGTAATAACTGCTGTGCAAAGTATGTCTTATGTAATAAATGCATGTGTCAGTCATTCCTCAGTTTCTCACCTGTAACAGTCACTATGATGTACTGAGGCGAGTTGCTCTGACCGTTGCTCTTCTGGACCGCAGAGTGCTGGATTTCAGGGGTTACGTAGTGCTGTGTGGGAGTGGTCAGAACCACTGCTTTCTGGCTCTGGGCCTGTGTGGGCGGCGCTTGGGAACAAAGTGCATCCTGTCCTGTTTTTGAGGCGGTGGCTGATTGGTTAGCGGATGCAATGTTTCCAGAGGTCGGTGGGATCTCGGACAGGAAGTGTGCCGTCTTTGCTGATGAGGGTGTGGTGGCAGTGGGTGTTGCTATGGTTACTGTGTTGGCCTGCTGAGGCTGAAGGTCCTCTGAGTATCCAGAAGTTGCCATGGCAACCTATGCTTTGAGGCACTAGTTCTGTGGATGAAAAGAGAAAGCACACATTGATTAAAGTGTTAAAAACAGAGACACACTTTGCTGTCACATTACTTCACCTGTATGTCTCCATGTTTAGAGGGTGTGTTTGTTTGTGTGTGTGTGTGTGTGTGTGTGTGTGTGTGTGTGTGTAACATAAACCAGAGGAGGAAGTAAGGCTTTTGTCTAAGACTAAGCAGTAGTCTAAAGCCTTCCTGTTTGAATGTAGTATAAAACACAGCTAAGCACCACGAATAGATATGGATTCAATTTACAAAATAAGGTTAATTCCGTGTAACCACCGCATTTAAAATGAATTTAAAAAACTAGTTTACTAATTCAGAATGGCAATATGTACGACCACGGAGGATCCCAGACGTTACAATTATTAGCTCGCTTTAAATAAATGCATATTAATTATTTGACCCACTGTCAGTCAGTACTAAAGGCCATCCCACAGGCAGATAAGCCACTCCTGTGTAAACCAACACGGCAAACAAGACAATCAGATGATCATCCAGGCACGCTGTGTTCACGGGAGTGACTCAATGTCAGACCCAAAAACTTTTTCAAAGTCACAAAAAGACAACGAAACACACTGTTCTCATATATTAGCGTTTACTTCTCCCATTCACGTTTAAGTTGCAGAACCAGTTTCATGTGCTTTTCTGTATCTTGGGTTTAAAAAGTGAGTTGGGAAAGCGAGAGTGGTAACGTTAGCTTCCCCGGGCTAGCCAGCTCACGTTAAGTTATGACGTTAAAGCGAGCTGGCTAGTTGCTCGGTAGTCATGTTTCGGTTAAGTCTGTAAATATATCACCACGTCACCAATCACGTCTATAAATCCACAGTAATCTAAAGTGTAAGTAGCAGCCTGGACACTCTAGCAAATACGTTAAAAAAAAGTAAGATTGACACTGTAACAAACACACACGCGCACACACATACACACACACACACCCGCCATCTTGTACTCTTATCAAAGATCTGACATCGCCATAACAACGGTCTGCGTTTGGAAAGAAGCTAGCAACCACTTTCATCACTGACACGCTCGACCAGCTTCACTTAACGCTGACGACTGTAAAGAACAAGAACGCGTATATAATTCAACGAAAATGAAATTATAATTGTGAAATATTGTACTTTTTCACCTGTAATTTATCCCAGCAATGTCCCTTTTTGTCGTAAGTTTTTTTCGCCCCTTCAGATTTAGGTTGTTGTTGTTGACTCCCGTTGCTTGGTTCTTGTCGCCAGGACTACCGTGACTATGGCGCCTTGCCTTCACCGGGGCAACTGTTGCTACCCTCTCGTCATCGCCCCGCCCTACGCTGCATGCTGATTGGATGACTTGGGAGGTGGTCGCAGCGTCAAGGGAAAAAAGCGATCGTTGATTGGTTTACAGCCCCTGCCTGTCATTTTCACCAGAGCCCAACGTCAAATTTCCACTTCTGATGTTACTTTTATTGATTGCAGAGAATGTCAAGCAGATAGATGAGAAATGACGGAATGTCACGTCACTCATATCATACAAAATGCTGCTACTGCCGCTTATCTCTGCAACCTCTTTAGGCTCATCATTAATATTATGCAACATTTAGAAGTTCACAGCTGATTTGTGTCACAGCAGTATCACCAGTTGGTTTCTGAAATCTCTCTGAAGTCTGTATGTGTGACACTGTATGTGTGACAACCTAGTTATCCTTGGGGTGAGCAGATAGTGATCTCCATCCAATGCCCAGCAGAGCAGTTAGTGAGACTGAGATTGTGCAGTTGACATATAGCCATAACCAAACTGATGTGAGGGACAGAAAGGCCAGTAAAAGGTCAGAGGTGATTAGATTGCAGAGACCTCTGTTGACAGCACCTCAGGCATCATTCACTACTTAATCACAATTTTTCTTTTTCCTCTATGTGCATTGTGCCCCCAAAGGTCTGATCTTATCTCTGGGCATAACAAAGAGGAGGTGGAGGTGAATTGAGGTCCTTCACTGTGATGCTGAGACCTATATAAGATGACAGCTGTTCATAAAGAAACACAAACCATGCTGTAAGACATACAAGAGTTCATCAAGCCTTTAAGACACCTACGGCATCTTTTGCAGGTACTCTCACTATGTGGAAGGCAGCACTCTTGACCTTGGGTCTTTTGGTGGCACTGGTAGACAGGGTGGAATCCAATGATGGCCATCCCTCTATCTATGGGATGAAGCTGTGTGGAAGAGAGTTCATACGAGCTGTCATCTTTACCTGTGGTGGCTCTCGCTGGAGGAGAAGCATAGGAGACTCAGGTAAGTTTCACAAGTTAATTTTTTATGATGTCCCATGTTTTCCTAAAGTTAAATCAAAGTGTAAATACTTAGTCGTTTACCCTTCCTTTCAATCAGCTGTTATTGGAGACGAAGACTTTGACCCATGGAACACAAATCCTGACCCTCAACTTACCAGCAAACAGGATCCTGCAGTATGGAAAACTCAGACTTTGGATTTGGCATCTGTGGCTGCGGGATTCAGCCGCTCAGCTCGCACGCCACTCTCAGAGGAGATGATGGAGGCACTACGGAGCGCAGATAGGAAAGGACGGGATGTAGTGGTGGGACTGTCCAATGCCTGTTGCAAGTGGGGCTGCAGCAAGAGCGAAATCAGCTCCTTGTGCTGAACCTAGTTTCTTAAATATCCTGTCCTCTCATCAGTGCAGAGCTCTAATGTTCTTATGTAATTTCATCCATTTCTTAAACCCACTGTACCCCTCTCCACATCACATCCAAGTGGCAACTCGTGTGTTAATAACAGACACAAGAATGTAAATAAATGTTTTTTGTTGAAACTTCTTTACTGTGATATTCATAGACTGATATATGACTTTAATAAAACCTTGTGTAATTGTTATGAAAGTCTCTTCCTGTTACAAAACACATGCTAAATTTATTTTTCATGCTTTCAGAACACTTCCACTTTTACCAAAACCTTGTTTCAGAACTGCAATTTTGAAAAGGATTTCGAAATGAAAGGAAGAAGTGGTGGATATGAGTACATACAGGGTATCCTCTCTGAGTTATAGCTGCTTTGTGTAATCCTAAAAACACTGCACTGAAATCCAGGATGGTGGATTTGGGTTCTTCGTGGCATTTTTTTCTTCCAGAGATGAATTATCAGTTATTTGGAAACACATTACAATCAACTGAACATAACAGGCTTCACATTAGTATGTGTTGTAAGGTTGTAATGCTGTAATTGTGCCTACACAGATCAGTTTATACAGATCAATTATATAATAGTTAGATGCATTTTTTAAGGCAAACTGACACCATCTGGAGGTCAGAAATGAACACATCACAAAACTATGCAACAAACTGTATCTGTTCATAAATCAGAAGGATGTGCAGATATATGGTTTAAAACTATTTAAAGACAACATTGCATGCTGTATCTAGCCCAGTGGTTCCAGGCCAAGGACCCTTAAACTAACCCAAATTAGACCACGGACCCCCATCTGATAATATCCCTGATTTTAGATGTTTTATAATAGAAAGAGTATGAAACTCATGACTAAAATAGTCGTACATTCTGACATTCATTGTGTTACTTATAGATTAAGTCATAGTGAGAATAAATGATTCCGCTTTTTACTGGAGACCTCCTGGTACCCCCTCAAGGACCCCCAGAATCAAGAGCACCACTGACTCAGACCAGCGCTGACTCAGACTGTCTGTCTGATTTCTACCCGACAGTCAGTACGGAAGCCGAACGTGACCACACTGATAACCCGGCTTGATTGCAAAGGCATGCAATCTCTGTCACACACCAGCTAGCATAGCAGTCAAACAGATCTACTGAGATCTGAAGTGTGCATCTAGCTACGCAGATTGCAGTTATATTCAAGTGAATGTGACTTGCTACAGCGTGACTGCACTGCTGTCTATAGAAATATAGATCTGACACGTCGGAGCAAGCAGGTAAAACCTTTCGCGGTACTTTCAAGATGATGCTAGCTAGCCATGCTACTGGTAGCTGCCGGGGTGTTGATATGCGACTGCTCTGTTGTGAATATTAATGCGCTGCAATTCCACCGCATTTGCTGCTTTAATTATAAAAAACAACGTTGGCAATGCAGCGTCGCGTTGTGGTAGTTAACATAACATCGTAACCCTCGGTTGTTTTCTGGTTGAATTTGTTACGTGTTAAGTATCATTTCGACGCTAAGCTAGCTGAACGAGCCAGCCAGACTGTCTGGGCCTCATGTAGAAACGACTGCCCGGGTCGTAATTCATACTTTCTATTCCTACTTATTCATGCAACTGCAACCTACTTAAAGAAGACCGCATACTGTTATGTCTCGTAGACTGTGTAAGAAATACACGTACAGTCTGTATTACGTATAGGCGTCATGTAGCCAAAAACGGACAATGTTCATAAACGACAACTTTTGCATGATAGTGTTGTATTAACGTTAGACTTTAGGTAAATATTTACGGTGAATTTTGTATTAAATGAAGATTCAGGTTGTCAACATTGACGAAGCATCTGACAAGTCGTTGCTAATAGTAACGGCGGTTAACACATGCTAGTTGTTGGCCTCATCTGTAACCGTAGCTTACGTTACTGTACGTGACTGGATTAGTAAGGTAAAATACGCAGGGCTGAGGTCACACAGGTGTTGTTGGCCATTGTTGTCTGGGTGTTGGCGCCAAAGTGTGTCGTATCTGATTTATAAACTGGCTGTTGGTGTGTTTGTGTTACTGTAGGATGGAGTGGCAGCCAGATGAACAGGGTCTGCAGCAAGTGCTTCAGCTACTCAAGGACTCGCAGTCTCCAGACACAGCCACACAGAGAGCTGTGCAAGAAGTATCCTCACGTGTGTGTGTGTGTGTGTGTGTGTGTGTGTGTGTGTGTGTGTGAGAGAGAGAGAGAGAGAGAGATTTTTGCTTTGAGATTTTGTCAGTCAAAGTGGCTGAAACTGAAAACTGCACAGCTTGTATCAGGTACACAGGTGTAATAGATTGTGTATTAATGCTCACGCTACTGTTTGGCCAAATGTTCATATGAATATAAGGTATGTTAGGGTGTGTGAGCTTTTGTAGTGTGTATATGTTGGTCTTTGAACTTGTCCTTAACACAGCTGACAGAAACTGGAGCAACTTAACCAGTTTCCTGATTTCAACAACTATCTCATCTTTGTCCTCACAAGCCTAAAATCTGAAGGTATGTATGTACATGTCAAAAATAAGGATACTAATATTAAAACAAAATAGATAGCTCGACACTTGCAAGTACTGCATTACTAAATACAACTTTGCAGTCCTGTTATTTTAAAAGTTATCTTTCTGATATGTCTCTCTGGCGCCTTCCTTCTCCAGATGAGCCCACTCGCTCTCTGAGTGGTCTGATACTGAAGAACAATGTTAAGGCTCACTACCAGAACTTTCCTCCCAATGTGGCCGACTTCATCAAACGAGAATGCCTCAACAACATCGGAGACCCTTCACCACTTATCAGAGCTACTATAGGTGAGTGTTTGAGTGAGAGAGATTAGACAAAGGGAACGTTAGTGTTAGCTGCAGTTTCTAGCCAGGGTGAGTCAGAGTACCATGTGGGTGGATCTTTTCCGGTAATGTGGCTGTGGGGGAGCCAGTGCTGTATTTTTAAGATGTTTTAAATTATTTAATGCAGTGGTGAGTTATTATTTGCACCTGAGTTTGAAGCATGTTTTTTTATTTGTCTATAATGCTTTTATTATCTGTCATTAAGGTATCCTGATCACGACTATAGCTTCTAAAGGGGAGCTGCAGACCTGGCCTGAACTGTTGCCCCAGCTCTGTAATTTGCTCAACTCAGAGGACTATAACACCTGCGAGGTCAGGCTCACATACCTCTTTACACACACACATAAAAAACCTTCCATAAACAGTTTATTTGGTCTTTTTAATAGTGTTCCTTCATGATTTTCTCTGTCTTTCAGGGTTCTTTTGGAGCTTTGCAGAAGATCTGCGAGGACTCATCAGAGTTGTTGGATAGCGATGCTCTAAACAGACCTCTGAACATCATGATCCCCAAGTTCCTACAGTTTTTCAAACATTGCAGCCCCAAGATCAGGTCAGTGAAACACCAGTCTTCTGCTGTTTGTCTCTTTTATCTTCTGGAAGCATCAGAGTCTCCTTGTTAAAACCATCTTCATAGAGCCCACTTGTTTGTCTTCCTCTCAGGTCCCATGCTATAGCGTGTGTGAACCAGTTCATCATCGGTAGAGCTCAGGCTCTGATGGATAACATTGACACCTTCATTGAGGTGAGCACCTAAAGATTTTTTCTTGATTGAACTTCATTTATTTTCAGTTCCCCCCTTCTACCTCTGTCCTATAAGTGCTCTAATTTTCCATCATGTCATGTCCTCCTATCCTCTCTCTGCCATCTATTCTCTCTCTCTCTCTCTCATCGTCATTTTTGTATCCAGAGTCTGTTTGCATTGGCCGGCGATGAGGACAGTGAAGTGAGGAAGAATGTGTGCAGGGCTCTCGTCATGCTGCTGGAAGTCCGCATCGACCGCCTCATCCCCCACATGCACAGCATCATCCAGGTGAGGGTGTGACCTGATCTGACACGCCACCTTTTTTAAACATAAAAACAAGTGTGGCTCTGCCTTGCTCTTGTCTCATCCTTATTTTTTGTTGTTGTTTTTTTCACCAGTACATGCTGCAGCGGACCCAGGATCCAGATGAGAATGTGGCTCTGGAGGCCTGTGAGTTCTGGCTGACTCTGGCTGAACAGCCCATCTGTAAAGAGGCTCTGTCTGGCCACTTGGTCCAGTAAGTGCTCGCATGTCAAATTTCATTAGACTGGAATAAATTGATAACAAGGAGGTGAAAATTTGTATCTCTTTTACAGACTGATCCCGATCTTGGTGAATGGGATGAAATACTCTGAGATTGACATTATTCTCCTAAAGGTGAGCAAACCCCTGGATAAATCAAGACGCTCCCAGCTCCTCATACAAACACTCTGCCTCCTCTTCTTTAATCCATTCTTCATTCACTCATCTCTCTGTCGTCCTCCCAGGGGGACGTCGAGGAGGACGAGGCAGTTCCAGACAGCGAGCAAGACATCAAGCCTCGCTTCCACAAGTCCCGCACCGTCACTCTGCAGCATGAAGGAGGGGAAGGCGAGGAGGGGGAGGACATCGACGAGGACGAGGACGATGATGACGATACATTGTCTGACTGGAACCTACGTAAGCGTTAGATATGCAGCATCATATATCATGTTCATATGTCCACTCATAAATATTTCTGGACTTCATGGACTCTCTAAAACATTTTTTTCATGTTTTTTTAAGAATTTTTGAGATATTACAATATCACAACAATAACAATATGTAACTTCCATCTAGACATGGTGACGTAAATATCTAACTACATATTTGCATATGTGAAAGCATTCTGCTCATTTATCTAAAATCTGATCATATTTGGTGTCTTTCTGGAGGTAAACATTTAGGGAAAAATGCATTAAGTATCTTTGTTATCCGTTATTTTATATCTGTACTTGAAATGACCTACTATCCCAGATTTGTCCACGGGGCATTCAAAGTCTGATTTTGTGTTTTGACATTTGAATACTGATGCTGGTTTGTGGGCTCCTTCCTCCAGGGAAGTGTTCGGCAGCGGCTCTGGATGTTCTTGCCAACGTGTTTCGTGAGGAGTTGCTCCCCCATCTCCTGCCCCTACTGAAAGGTCTGCTTTTCCACCCTGACTGGGTCATCAAGGAGTCTGGCATCCTTGTGCTAGGGGCTATCGCTGAGGGTGAGACATGACACAGACTTTGTCCATTGAATAACAGCATAGTGTATACTACAGTATACAGCATACATGTCAATGTCTGTGGCAAATGACACGTTTCTAAAATCTTGAATATCTTGATATTTTGCTCGAGATGAAGAAGAGAACTTTTCTTATTTTCACAACAGTGATGCATAAAACTTTTTTCTCCTTCCAGGCTGTATGCAGGGCATGGTACCTTACTTGCCTGAGCTCATCCCCCACCTCATCCAGTGTTTGTGCGACAAGAAGGCCCTGGTCCGTTCCATCGCCTGCTGGACCCTCAGCCGCTATGCACACTGGGTGGTCAGCCAGCCCCCTGACGCTCACCTCAAACCCCTGATGACGGAGCTGCTCAAGCGTATCCTGGATGGCAATAAGAGGGTACAGGAGGCAGCATGCAGGTACATCTTTCTATTGTAAATATTTGTCTCTTCTGTATCGTCTCATTATCCGCTCCTCCTCACCCGTCTCATCTCTCTTAAAAGTGCGTTCGCTACCCTGGAGGAGGAGGCGTGTACAGAGCTGGTGCCTTACTTGAGCTTCATCCTGGACACGCTGGTTTTTGCTTTTGGGAAGTACCAGCACAAGAACCTGCTCATCCTCTACGATGCCATAGGAACGCTGGCGGACTCCGTGGGACACCATCTCAACCAGCCTGTGAGGATAAAAAATCTCACATATACACGGTTTTATCTTGTGTGTAATGTGTTGAAATCAATCACAGACCGACATCACACTTGTGTTGGCAGGAGTACATTCAGAAGCTGATGCCTCCGCTGATAGCCAAGTGGAACGAGCTGAAGGATGAAGACAAAGATCTCTTCCCTCTGCTCGAGTGTCTGTCATCTGTTGCCACGGCGCTGCAGAGTGGCTTCCTGCCCTACTGCGAGCCCGTCTACCAACGCTGCGTCACCCTGGTCCAGAAGACACTGGCTCAGGCCATGGTGAGCCACACACACTCCACCTCACTTTATATAGAGAATTTATATTTTTGCTGCTTTATGTACAGTAAATGCTGTAATAGTGGTGGTCGGCAACTTTCTTCCTTCTTTTAACAACGGGCCGCAGGTGGTGCACTGTGCCTTGCTGAAATAGCCATGCTATGTGTAGTATGAAGAAAAACAGGTAGACCGCACCTGGTGATGAAATAGTCAACATGCAGTGTGTGGTGAAGAAGAAAAAAAACACAGCAGTAAAGCCTCCCTGTTTTGTATAAAAGGTACAGAACCGGCTGCAGAGGTACAGTCACAGCGCAACAGAACAGGGAGCTGACGCTGTTGTGCTAGCAGCTGTGGTTGAGTGAGCTTGAGAGTGAATGAAGAGAGGGATCGCTGGCACAGAGAAAGCCAGTGAACCAGATCAATAAAACGTTATTTTCTGATTGTTTCACAGAGGTTACGTTCAACAACACAAATAAACACCTCCGCAGCTTCAAACCTTTATGAAAAACATTAACATTGGCGCAAAAAAACGCGTTGATGTGTTGTGTGTAACAAAGAATAATACACAATTATTAGTTTTATAATCGCAAATTCCAGTTGTCTGTGTGTTAGTGTGTGTATGTATTTACATATATATATATATATATATATATACATACACATATATATACATATATATATATATATATATATACATACACACATATATATATATATATATATATATATATATATATATATATATATATATATATATATATATATATATATATATATATATAAAAAATTGGCCCGAGGCCAAATGTCCTTGCTGACCCCTGCTGTATAGTGTAGTTTGCTGGCCAGGGCAACATCCTCAGGGTAAAACAAAAACCTCTTATATATTTTAAACTTATTTCACACTATTGCAAGTCAAATCTTCACTCTGACTGATCTTTTTGTTTTGTGGGAATAAACGTTACAGATCTTAGGGGTTACTAGCAGACCTTTTATATGCTTGGTCTCATTATGGCACACCAGCAGATATTCTCACATTCACAAGCAAGTTTTAGCCTCAAATCTGAAGTTTCTTCTTTTGTATCAATGCCCATTTTTTAATCTCTTTGCAAACTTTACACTCTCTTTCATCTGCCCACTTTTGTGCTATTTCTCTCCACGTACTCCTCTGTGTCTATGTGTGTGTGTGTGTGTGTGTGTGTGTGTGTGTGTCTGTGTGTGTCTGTGTGTGTCTGTGTGTGTCTGTGTGTGTGTCTGTGTGTGTCTGTGTCTCTCAGATGTACAGTCAGCAGCCAGATCAGTACGAGGCACCAGACAAGGACTTCATGATCGTGGCTCTGGATCTTTTGAGCGGCTTAGCCGAGGGTCTCGGTGGCCATGTGGACACGCTTGTGGCTCGCAGCAACATCATGACTCTGCTTTTCCAGTGCATGCAGGTGAGGAGAGCATCTGTGTGTTTCTAACTTGAGCTTCAGTTAGTTTTTTTCCTCCCTCTCAAATAAACAGCTAAAAGTGTGTTAGGGTTCATGTTCATACAACATGTTTTCCAACCACATCAGGGATCAAGCACGGTTGCATATATGGTAATAATTGTGCACATTTTCAAACAGATTCTCCTGGAAGGCATTCATAGTGTTGCACTCAATGTTCATACAGAAATTTTCAGAAGTAGTTGTGCAACATGAAAAACAAAAGGAGGAGAGAAGTAGTTCTGACTAAGCATACTTAATGGTGTTTTTGAAGTGCCCACTGGTACTTACTTATTTATCAGGTAAAAACATTTTATAATCAGTTTAACAAAAGAAAGGCATAATTTAATCCAGTTGCCAATAAATACAAGCATATATATCTATTTACAAGTTAAATTCACACATTAGAGAGGTGAGCTGCTCTGGCAAAAATGGACCCACCGTTTAAAGACAGAGGAGCGAGGGAAAGAGAGATGCGCTGGTCACGGGGTTCTGGCGGCTAGAAAAACAGTGGATCATCTCCGGCAGTGCCAACAGAGGTGGAATGTGACGCAGCCGGATCCTGTGTTGTTTGGGTGCAACTGGACAATCCTGTCAATGGTGTGTGTTCACATCTCTCTTTGTCTCTCGGTCTATGTTGTCCCAGGATACGATGCCTGAAGTAAGACAGAGTTCGTTTGCTCTACTTGGTGATTTAACCAAGGCCTGCTTCCCTCATGTCAAACCATGTATTGGTAATTATCTCACAGTCTCTCACATACACTTACAGAACACACATAATGATTTATCATCCTTTTTATTTGTGTCTAATAAATATGATAATACATTTTATGTATGTGCGTGTGTTTCCTCCAGCTGAATTCATGCCAATCCTCGGAACAAATCTGAACCCGGAGTTCATCTCTGTGTGCAACAACGCTACCTGGGCCATAGGAGAGATCTGCATGCAGATGGGTGAGATGCAGCAAATCTGTGTGATGATGATGATGATGATGATGTGAATGTGAGAATATGAATATGAAGTATATTGATATGCCTGTCTCACTTAAACTTTCTGCTCTGTCAGGAGTGGAGATGCAGCCGTACATCGCTATGGTTCTGAGCCAGCTGGTGGAGATTATTAATCGACCCAACACCCCCAAGACCCTGCTGGAGAACACCGGTATATGAATGTGCAATATTATCCTTTGTCCTAAAGAGCACTAGACAGATTTGTAGCTGTTTGTTAGTCTTGACAATTGAAAATCAGCACATTGCAGGTTTTTAAAAAAACATTAAAGGGTCCACAAAGGAGAAGCAGGTGCCGTTAGCATCACAGACTGTCCTAACAGCAGTCTTGACTCTCCTCCGTCCTCCTCTAGCTATCACCATTGGTCGACTGGGCTACGTGTGTCCTCAGGAGGTCGCTCCCATGCTGCCGCAGTTTATCCGACCTTGGTGAGAGACTGTTTAATCTCCATCTGTGTCCTTCATTACCAATGCTTTGACATCTTTGTGTTGCAAGTACAAATCTGTACCTGCACACTCAGCATTGGCATCTTCACATGCTATCCATTCTCTCTTATCTTCTTCTTTTTCATTTTCTGCACTTGCAAGACACATTTGTGGCAATGTTCTTTTCCTATCAGGCAATACACATTCACGTCTGTGGTTTTATTTCTCATTCTTTCCTTGTTGCTTTTTCGTATGATCTCATCGCTACAGAACACAGTCGCATCATTTCAAGCGCTGCAGTGTTGACATTCTGTAAATAGTTTCCTGAAATGTTTGGAAGAGAATGAAACTGTGAAGTCTGTGAGACTACTCAAGCCTAGAAGAAAAGACGCATACCCCCCTTAAGGATAATGATGGTTACCTTTTTGAAATTGATTAATCTCACTTGTTTCCAATTTAGTTTTCCTCCCTCTTGCCGCCTCCTTACATTTGCTGCTGTTGCGGGAACAGCATCAAGTTTAACTGCTGCTGATTAATACACTGATATTAATGCTGGTTAATAATTGTGTGCGGCAGGTGCACGTCTCTGCGGAACATCCGAGACAACGAGGAGAAAGACTCGGCCTTCCGCGGGATTTGCATGATGATCGGTGTGAACCCTGGGGGTGTGGTGCAGGTGAGACACATTAAGTTCTGCTCATCTGCCTGTAAAGCAAACCCATGGCTGTTTTTTAAAAAAGTTTGATTTTTAAACTTTTTACTTGTCTAACCATCTCACTTTTCCCTCTGTGTTTGCTCAGGACTTCATCTTCTTCTGTGATGCAGTGGCTTCCTGGGTGAATCCCAAAGACGATCTGAGAGACATGTTCTACAAGGTGAGGGGCTCACACATGACTCATGACGGCTTGTTGATGGGGGGGTTAGAAACTGGTCATGATGAAGAGTGCAAGCTTTTCCGTCCCTGCAATTAGAGACTGATTTTAATTCACCAACCAATCATCCAGCTTTTCATTCTCCTCTCCCCCCAGCTGTGTGAGTCACAGCGAGGTGTAGAGACCTCAGGCCAAGCAGTGTGTGTTCATCTGTTTTCTGCTATGAAAGTCATAAAAGTGCAGCATACTGAACGCCAGCTTTAAGCCAAACAATCAGTGAATTGTGCAGAGTCACGCTGCACAATCCACAGACGCATGTGTTAATGCTAACAGAGAATTTCTATAATATTCCTGTTGGAAGATTTAACAGGCGTATTGAAAGTAGAGTGAATCCATAGTAGGACTAATAAACCTGCTGATCCTGCCTGTCCTTTTAAAAAAATTATAATAGTTAATGTAAGATGAGAAAGGTCATTGTGACAAAAACATAGAATTAACACCTGAGTTGAAACTTGAGCTCTACTCATTTTTTTTTGTCTTATGTCTGTGCCTTTACTATTTGATTAAGTCTCACAGCTCTCAAGTGTTGTCATTCACACCCTCAAAATGCAGGACTCCAGCTTTGTTGCTTTTTATGAGACCTGGCCTTGATAAAAGAAACAATAAGGGAACTATCAAGAGGTCACGCAGTTAAAGAAGGAATTATTAACTTCCAGTAAGTGTGCTGCCTGTGGTCTGGCTGCTTGTGAAGTGAAAGATGACTTGTAGTCGTGCCTGATATTCATTTTTCCCCCATTATCTGCCAATTTCAACAGATCCTGCACGGTTTTAAGGAGCAGGTTGGGGAGGAGAACTGGCAGCAGTTCTCAGAGCAGTTCCCCCCTCTGCTGAAGGAGAGACTGGCAGCCTGCTATGGTGTTTAGAGCCTCTATATCGACCCACGAGGTAATCCCACACACAAAATATAACAAATCAAACACACAGATTGCATTATAACAAAGTTAACGTCTTTTTTTCTATCTGTCCCCTTTAGGTGAGCCAGCAGGAGGAGGGTGAACGGGAAACTCATCCATCTGTGTATTGCACTGCCCTGATCTGGGGGGAGGGAGAGGGACGCTATTGGCCGCTCCCCCTGACGGACGGCCCCCACGCCCTATGTGTTTGTCCATAGAGGGAGGGTGGGCGGGTGGGAGGGAGGGACAGGGGGACACCTCTAGATTAACTAGGCAGGGACCCGACACAGAAAAACTAACTGGTAGGGACAGATAGAGGGACAGAGAGAAAGACATGGAGAGGAGACGGAGGGACAGATAAGTTGGGAAAGAGGGAGACAGGGACAGAGACCAGTACAGTGAAAGTTAAGGGAAAGAGAGGGAGGGAAATCAATAACAAGGCAGGGAAAATAAAGAGCCACAGAAAGGTCTGTTACTTGGCTGGGAGGACAGGGACAGTTGAGATTTTAATGGGATTCTTAAACTCAAGAGTAACCGACAGCTTGACCGACAGAGACAGACCAATGTACACAGACTCACACGCACCCAAACACACTCATACACTTGCACATGCTGTACATGCAGTACATGGAACTGACTATGGGTGGCACTATAATTTAGACTTTTTAAGATCTACTGCATGTAGTTAGGGACAGACTGACAGATAGGTGTCTAAACTCTGTTCATTTTCTGGGTGATATCTTTCTTTTTTCCGGGGAATAGGATTCAATAAGAATTACTTCATCTGTAGTCGCTGAATTCTACTTAACTGTAAGATAATCTCACTATCCGCATCTGTGTTTTCTTACCTTCATTTTGACCAGAGTGCTGCTTTACAGAGTTATCCATCTATCAGACATATTCCTGTCACATTTTCTACCTGATCAAGAGAGAGACAGAGAACAAAAACAAAAACAAAAATTAAAAAAAAAAAAAAGAGTGTCCTGGTGGCTTCACGGATACCATTCCTCTAGGAAGGGAGGATTAGGGCTAACACATTTGTTTTTCTCACCGGTGGGGAGGAAATCATATATATATATATATATAGAGAGAGAGAGAATCACATCCTTAGTTGTCTCTTTGAGGTTTTGTGTGTGTGTGTGTGTATATGTGTGTGTGTGTGTACACGTGAATGTGTGTGCGTGCGTGCATGTGCAGTTTATAAATCCTTACTTCAGCATTCTGTGTTAACAGTGTGTGAACTATGTATTGTTTTTGATATGGTACCGAGCTAAAACTTGACTCCCACCGCAATGTCCTTGGCACCTGTTAACTGTGACCAAGTGTGTGTGTGTGTGTGTGTATGTGTGTGTGTGCGCATGAGACTGAGTGTGTATGTCTTTATGTCTTTGTTTGTACTGATATCCATTTGATGCCATATTGATATCTTAAGTAAAACAGTGATTGGCAATGTCATTGTGATCTTTATAATGTTTTAAAAAAATTGTCCTTTTTTTTTGTTTTTGTTTTTTTTCTTTGTTGTTTTTGCTGCTACCGATGATTTTTTTTTAAATTTCTATAGTGGATTTAAATTCGCACAATTAACGCAAAACATTTGAATTAATGCTATTTTCAGTGACTGTTAAGTTGTTTTTGCACTTTTTATTTTATTTGACCTTTTTTTGTTTCGTATGGACTTTTTTTGTTTTGTTTTGTTTCTGTTTTTAAACCTCACCCATATGATATGTCTTGACCCTAATGTCAGTGTTTGTCATACTGTGTTGCACTGTGAAATTAAGTGTCTTTGACTGGCAAAAATATCCCAATACTAAATGGCAAATAAAAACAACTTTGTGAAACTGCGACTAATCCGCACTTTTACAATGACTAACCTTGCCATTTTGCTGAGGTGTGTGTATGTATGTATGTATGTATGTGTGTGTGTGTGTGCGGAAGTAGATGTGTGAGAACCTGCATGAGTACGTCTTTTGGGGTTTTCTTTTGCCTATGAGCATGTTTTGGATAGTTAGACGTGTGCACAGCAGGAAGTGCAAATTCATTTTTGTTCCAGAGGATTTGTCGCCTGCCCCAGCCTACTTTGTGTGCATGCTCTGTGCCTGCGTTGGTTTTCACTCTGTGTGTGCGAGTGTGTGTGTGTGCACGTGGTCGTGAATGTTCTACGCATATATTTCAGAGTAATATAATTTCCCTTTACGCACCAACACACCACCTCAATACACAACAAGAGGAAAGCACAGTATACTTAAAAAGAAATAAGAGCTAGGACACTGCCAAAGAGCAATAGCCACTAAAATAGAATAAATAAATAAAAAAAATAGACCATCACCGACTAGAGACAAGCTGCTATTAGTATTCAATACATGCTTGATGATGAAAGTACAGGCACCGGAGGGCTTTTATGTTTAATCACAGAATAAGATTTTGCCAGCAAAATTGATTACAGGGATCTATATTTTTTCATTGATATTCTGCAAATGTTTCCTAGCGTGTAGACAGATGTCAGCACTTGATTTGACCTTGACTGTGAACATTCAGATAATCAAATCAATCAATAATCACTTCAAATAGGAGACAATCTGAACCCCAGCCTAGTTCTACGTCCACAGTCTCTTAGTTCAAAGCTTGTACGAGAACATGTTTTGGGTTGCTTGTTCATTTTTAGTGTTTTGTTGTTGTTTTTTTTAAACCTATGTAACAGATGTTTTTTAGTTTCACTATTAGTTTTTGTATCGGAAAGATCAGTGTACATTTTCTTTGGCTGATACTGTAGTAGTCTGCTTACTGTAAGTGACAGATTCATGAGTACAGTGAGCTGGAAAGAAAGGAGAGCTTACTGAACAGGTGCCAGACAGACGGGAACAGAGGAGGGATGAAATGAGATTAAAGAAGAAGTGTTTTTTTTTTTAAAGAATATGTTGTTTATACATAATAAAGAGCATGATATTATTGCGTTTTGGCGAGAAGACTTTGCTACCTTTTGTTTTTCAGTGAATTACTTTAGCCAGCCATGTCTCCCCCCCCCTCCCTTTTTTTGAGGGTGGCAATGGAAATAAAATGCTTTTGAGTCTATGATATAATATGATTTATAGTTTATGTGTATAAAATCTCTTGGAAATCCAGCTGGATTGTGGATTCTTGAAATAAATCGTATCATGCATGCTAAAGGCTGGATGTTAGTTGCCAGTCTGGTGTCTTTTGTGAGAAAAAGAAGGGTTGGAGAGGTACATACTTAAACAAAAAAACAGCTGGAAGTTACATCTGCATTACATCCTGTCTCTGTTTGTCCATATATTGAAACTCTTCTGAATAACAATCTTATTTCCACATAGACAAACATAACCACATCCTCAAACTACACCTCAAATATTCCAGTGTGTTTGTCTGTGCAGGTGTTGACTGGACTCTATATATACACTATATACAGTATTTATCACTGCTGTCCACATTTTGAAATATTACAGCTTCTTTCCAAAACTGAGCTGCCAACTCCAGCACGTCCTCTCATTTCCAGGAATGGGATATCACCGAATCCGAAATTATTCCAAAATCACCGTCGGGGGCAGACTGGACAAAGAAATGAGCTTCATGTGTGTGAGTGAGAGAGAGGCTAACGGACTGAGTCTCTTCTGTGGAGAGTGCAGTGATGGAAATGTTTAGAGTTCTCCTCTAGACATGTATTAAGACATGGGGGGGGGGGGGGATCCTCGTCCCCCATTAACTTCACTGTAAAGTTAATTTTCTGTGTTTGTGCAATGGAGGATTCAAGTTTCCACATCATTGTGTAAATTGAATATTGGACCAGAATTGGCTCCAAACTCGTTGTGATGTCACAAATCATGCTCATAGGCACATTCAACTGTAGAAACAAGAAGAAAAGCTCAATTTTGAGTGAAGGGGAATTTAAAAATACAAAATGTGACATGATTGAGACCTACATGCATGAGTTGCCTATGAACCACCCTGTGATGTCTCGAAGAAACAGATTTAGACAACAGAGGACACTTCTAATTGATTAAATACATTTAACTAAAGCTAAAAGTCTCAGCTACTTTTAGTGAAAAATCACAATAAAAGTCAGATCTCATGTCTCGTAAATATCTAAGAATGATATAAGAAAAATAAGTGAATGGACCTTCTAAAAATAACTTTAAAAAAAAAGTCAAGTAAAACCTTTCAACGTAGCTGTAAATGGTGTCCAAAAATCTATGCAAGTTATTTTTCCTTCAGTGGTAAGTGAATTAATTGTCAAAAGGAGCAACACGCAGTTGTAAAGTATAAAATCTGGATATTTGTGACCCTTAGTTGGACCAAAAATGTTCCTGCCTCATTATACTCAAACTCACAGCATCCTGTTATCTGTGCAACAGCTCTGAATACTGCAAGCTTTCCTTTGATACATTTTTCTGTCAATGCCTGAGATATTTCTTTTTTTTATGTGCATTCTTTCCATTTTTCCAGGAACAGGGACTCCTTTTCAGTTATGTCAAAGCCAGAAATAGATTTTCCCAATTACGCCAAACATCTCCCACAAACCACAGGCTGACTATCTGATTCATCTCCAGACCATAATTACAGGCTTTTGTTACATTGCAGATCATCTTTTCATCCCTACCTTGATAATGCTTTTTTACCCTGAAGCTTGGGGTGGAGTTGTGGAAAAGTTAGTTCAGGAAATTCCCAGAATTTAGGCTTGGCTGACTGTTCCACTTCCTCCATACATGTATCGTTGTATCGCACTGATACTCAGATTAATGTACAAAGCAGCAAACATCATCACAGAGAAACAGAGAGTGTGAAAGTTTCTGGTAATCAGATTATCATGACCCTGTTTAGTTTTGCAGATTATGACCAAAAAACTGCATCACGCATATTGAGTGAAATAAAATTTTAGGATGCAGGAGCTGAGATTATATCTGAATAATGCGCTTATTGTGCATTTACAGCCACTGTATGAACTGGCTTTTCCTGTTTTATAGGCCTTTTGTTCATGTCCCCAATAGATGTACTGGTGTGCTCTCAGAAAAAAATGGCACTTCATAGTGGCCAAAATATGCATTGAGAAGAGCGGGCATGATATAATATGAAGTTCAAACTCTATTCAGTATACAGTGACAAATTTAGACTTTCAAGCATTAGTTGAAATCCTACCTTTGTCTCTTTAGATTCAAGCATTACACGATAAGAAACCTTTAGCTGTCTGTGGTCTGTAAACAATATTCAATCAATCAATTCTGGCAGTTTATACATATCTGTAAGTTTATTTCACATTGTGAGAAGTTTCAAACCAGTATATTTGAGAGAAAATTCCTCAAAAAGCTACACTAAAGTGATCAGAGGGTCTACAGTTTTTTTTATTACCTGGTCAAACCATCTGTCATTTAAATATTTTCCTTCACAGAAATCACCCTAACATTTAAGAGAAGCACTGAGGTGATCCAACGTACATAGATTTAATAACTTAGCCTCTCCCGTTTCATATGTATTTACATTTAAAGGTGCGTGCTATGTTAAACTGACAAACAAAAAGTGGATAGAGAGACGACTATTGCAGAATGCCGCTCTGATGAGCTCATCGGAAACTGAAAAGACATAAACTGATACTTAAATACACTTAAGATGCAGCAAACAAAAAGCATATCCACAGCAACGGCCCGACAACATCACTGATACAGTAACAGGAGTGCATAAAGGCTGCAACAGACTCATCGTCAGTACTCGTGACTCTGATATTATGTGAAAAAAGGCGAAACACTGACGCACTATTTGACCATTGATAAGTCTCTCAATAGCCAGTCTGCCTGTCATTAATGTCTTTGATTAATGCAGTGCTGAATACGATTCATGACACACGTCTTTGTCCTTACAGATAAAGTAAGCAACTAGAGAATACTATTCCATATCTTAAAATATATTTTGTTGTACACAGAATAGAATTTAAATTATTGCTATAAATGTGACGACCTGCTCCTCCTTCACATTACTCTACATGTTTTCACGCCTCAGCAAATTAGAGATTAGAAGGGTGCAATATTACTCTTCAATCAATGCACTACTTCTCTGTTTTTTTCTCCTCTGCAGTCAGAAATTACTGAAGATCTCCTGTTTCTTGCTCCAGTCCATAGGGGGTGCTCTTTTCTTGTTGCGGCTGGCGAGGGCCTTTTGTTTGGCCTCAGCAGCTGTAGGACTCAGACGCAGGCCGACGTCCACGAATGGGTCCGAAACACGCCTGTCGTCCTCATCAGGGACCTACAGTACACACAAACACCTTTTATTTATACACTCCCCACTTTCTCATTTTTTGTCTGCATTTCTCCACCTTGCAACTCTTCTCTCACCTGGATGCTCATGTCCGAGCTGCTGACCTCTGACTGGGTGGTGGAACTTCTTGAGGACTGGGATGCTGAGCTTCCTTTGGCCCGTGATTTTGGGGATGCATTTGTGATCGGGGATTCTGTCAGTGTGACGTTTATGACAGGTGGATCTGTGGCAGGGAGGTCAGTGGTTGGAGAAGGCGTGGGTGAGCTGCTTTCTGTGGTTAATTCGTCCACATAGACCTCTGTAGGAGAGTAAACAGAAACATGAACCACACTGCCTGGGGAGTACAGAGAGAGTGTGTGTGTGTGTGTGTGTGTGTGTGTGTGTGTGTGTGTGTGTGTGTGTGTGTGTGTGCTATTTGACCTTTGACATGGCTGGGAGTGGGTATGATCCCAAGTCTTTGGAAGAGCTCGTCGGTCTCCTCGTCGACCACTAGGAGGTGCACTTCGTCCCCTCCTGCCCTGATGAGTGCCACAACCTCTGCGTGCCTCAGGCCCTCTATGTTCACACCGTTAACCTGAGGCAGAAAAAAAGAGGAGAAGTCGCATGAGACAGAATGTCAGATGTAGAAAAAATAGAGATGGAACAGATTGGAAGAAGAGTAGTATGAAGGTATTATTGGTGCAAAAGGTTTGAGCACCTGTAACAGTGGAATTTGTAGTTGTGTACAGTGATTGTGTATGTGTGTCAGTAAATTTGAGGTCACATACTCTATGAGTTGTGTTCTTGTAGATTTTTTTTCTCTCCACAAATACAACACAACACTTACACATTCACAAATTCTTAATTACAGGTGCACAAATCCTATTTTACAAGTCACAGATTAAAAAACTGACATGCTCACATTTTTGCTCCTATTGTTGTAGTATATTTGGTGCAAAACATATTTGTGTAGCTGTATCAAAAAATGTGAAGTTGTGGATAAAATTTGAATATGTGCAAATCTGAATGTGAAGTTGTGCAATAAATATTCAATGTATGTAAAATAATTTCTCACTAAAATATTTGTGTTCTTTTAAAACACAAACACAAATCGATAAGTACAACTGCTCAAATCTTCCCCACGAGTCACAGATTCTGTTTCCTTCAACTACAAATCACAAACCGCGCCTCCACTGAGATATGTGGTGCAGAACTATCTGTGCATTCAGTCTATGGAGCAAAAGGCGGGTGCTGATCTGAGATCGACTGATCCCACAGCCAATCAGAGAGGAGAGGGGCTTCTGTCCCACAGCCAATCAGAGATGGACTTTTGTTTACATGCGGATTGAGAAGGATTTAGCACATGCTAAAACTAACAGCAGCAGAGACAGCGATATAGGCAACTTTCAAGGTAGGTTGTATTTTTAACCACATAAATAAATAAACCCCGACGCGAAGCTGACAAATTTAGCGTCCTGTCACTTTTCCTCTGTTTTGATAACCCTCCTCCCGGCCGCATGCATTGTTGCAAGTGTGTATTGTTGTTGTCTTATCTGTCATAAACTGTAAAAAGAGATTACGGTGCGTGACAGATATGCACAAATGCACGCGGACGCTAAATTTTTCAGCTTCACGTCGGGGTTTATTTATTAATGTGGTTAAAAATACAACCTACCTTGAAAGTTGCCTATTTCGCTGTCTCTGCTGCTGACTGAACTTTTTATTACATTGTATCCTGTTTGGATCTGATAACCCTTTGGTTGTGTATTGTATTGTGCTGTGTGTGTTTTAATATCGATGTTCATCAATATGTACTGTCCCTATCCAAAAATAAAGTATTTATCATTATTATTATTATTATTATTTATTAGTTTAGCATGTCCAAATCCACCGGTGGGAACCATAAACTGTGGTGGGAACTCTTCTTCCCCTTCTCACTCCGCATGTAAACAAAAGCCCATCTCTGATTGGCTGTGGGACAAAAGCCCCTCTCCTCTCTGATTGGCTGTGGGATCAGTCGATCTCAGATCAGCACCCGCCTTTTGCTCCATAGACTGAATGCACAGATAGTTCTGCACCACATATCTCAGTGGAGGCGCGGTTTGTGATTTGTAGTTGAAGGAAACAGAATCTGTGACTCGTGGGGAAGATTCGAGCAGTTGTACTTATCGATTTGTGTTTGTGTTTTAAAAGAACACAAATATTTTCGTGAGAAATTATTTTACATACATTGAATATTTATTGCACAACTTCACATTCAGATTTGCACATATTCAAATTTTATCCACAACTTCACATTTTTTGATACAGCTACACAAATATGTTTTGCACCAAATATACTACAACAATAGGAGCAAAAATGTGAGCATGTCAGTTTTTTAATCTGTGACTTGTAAAATAGGATTTGTGCACCTGTAATTAAGAATTTGTGAATGTGTAAGTGTTGTGTTGTATTTGTGGAGAGAAAAAAAATCTACAAGTACACAACTCATAGAGTATGTGACCTCAAATTTACTGACACACATACACAATCACTGTACACAACTACAAATTCCACTGTTACAGGTGCTCAAACCTTTTGCACCAATAATACCTTCATAGAGTAGAGCCAACGAAAGAGAGAAAAGATGCAGAGAGAGGACCTTTAATGAGACAGGGCAGAGACTAGGAAGTAGCCGTTACACAACATGACCAGCAGGAGTTATGTCTGGCATCAGAGGACAAAAACAGATAAAATCTGTGATTTGAATAGAAGCAAATTGAAATTTGCATGAACTCCCTTCGTGCCTCCACACTTTTCCTCTAAACAAAATTTAACTGTGCACCTCATACACATGGAAATGGAGACAAAGTCCCTCTCATTCAATCATACATGTGTGAAACTCTGGTGCACATCACATACAAGCACACATACATGTCACATCCATTAAAAGGCACACTCACCAGCCCATCTTCCACTCATCCATTTAACATTATCCGGTGTGTTCTTTTCTTTCTCTCCCCCTTTAAACAACACCTCTCTCTCCCACCCACTCTAAATCAGACTCCAGCTAATCTGCTGTAATCCAATCACACCTCAAATCAGTGCGCAGAGCTGGTAAATGTAAGTTGTTTTTCCCATTAAATCCACAAAATTCACTCTTCACTCTCAAGGGTGATGCATCAACTCTGCATATTCACCCTACTCTCTTTATTTAAAAGTGTTGTACCTCCACTAGTCTGTCTCCAGGCTTGATGCCTGAGCTCTCAGCAGCTGATCCAGGGTCCACAGATCGTATAAACTGTCCTCTCTTTGTCTTATCGCTGTGCAGGTTGAAGCCGTAGCCGTCTTCCCTCTTCACCAGATGACACAGACGGGGAAGGAGCTCAGTTGTTGGCTCTGGTGAGGACTCCATCTGCAGCTGTAATGAGAAATTAGGCAATAGCGAATTTTAGAATGAGATCTTTACAGAATATTGGAGAAAGTGGCATGCAGAAATTGTTTTGGATACTTGAGTTACCGATTCATTACCTGTAAAATCTAAATCCATCTGTAATAAATCCTATTTCTATGAGGGTCATAATGTAAGAAGTGTTGATCTTAATGAAGATTCCAGTGATTTATGATGTTAGCCCATTTACAACAAATCACATACAACACACTCTATATCACAACTATCCATTAGTAAAATAATGCTGTCATATATTATAGATTATTCCTGCATTTCTAGGTAAGCCATTCATTTCCATGATATAAAACTAAATTAACAGACGTTGTGTTATCCATCACATGACCATAAATCATCACGGAGTACATGGTGATGCAGTTTGAGTCCAGCACTGCAAAACTCAGTGCAGACTTGATGTTGATTTTGATGGATTTCACAACTCAAGCAAGTCTTAGCAACCTGCACAATTTCATATCAGATGGAAATGAATGACAAACAAATGCTGCTTTTCTAACAGCATGAAAAATACATCCAAAAATCTTAAGTATATTGCGTGCATTTGAAATATGTTAACACTGTATTTAAGCCTATAAAACATGGCCTTCACAAAGAGAGTTTTATTACAAGCTGCTGCGGTCTGTCAGCTAGGGCTCTCAATCATTCAGTGTCATATGTAAATTTTGAACAATGTAAAAATCAGTGATTTCAAGCAAATAGTGATTTTAAACAAACAATCAGTTCTTAAAATTTTTGTTTGACATCTTTAAAAAATAAAAAATAAAAAATATTGTCTGATCTACTTGGTTATTTTATGTGTAAGTTCATATACAGTACATCTTAATTTTTGTGACATACAGTATATGTACTGGAAAAACAATTGTATGGATATTGAGATAGTGATTTCAGCCATATTGCCCAGACTTAATACAGGTAAACCTGGTGTGGCAGTACGGCGAGCTAATCAGGAGAAAGTAGTTGCCAGTGGTCTCTGAGTGGCTGAAAGACCTGAAGACCAATCTTGAGTCTAATGACCATTGACTTGAGTTGACACATTGCATGGCTCATCCGCCCAGACCTTTGACTCTACTACCAGGAACATGTTGGCTGGCTGTGTGTGTGTGTGTGTGTGTGTGTGTGTGTGTGTGTGTGTGTGCGTGTGTGTGTGTGTTTGTGTGTTCTGTGCCTTCTGTGCCAAGACCACGTTTTAGTCACTGTCCTGCGGGTAGTGCAGGACAGTGACTGTCTAGTGACACTTCTGTGACTGCAGCAACGTGGGTACGATACCCTGAGGGCTTTCTGACAGATCTGTCTGTCTTCTCTGCTCCATCGACAGACTAACACACACACACGCACGCGGAAAGTGTGTCTGTTTGGTTGTGTGCATGTTTCTATGTATAATAATATGCAGAGTGCATCCCTGTCTGCCAGCCAGGATGGGTACATCTTGGCAACAGATCGCCATGGTGACATGTCAAGTTGCTGTGGTGACAGGTCACCATGCCTCCTACTGGTTTAGATGATCTCTGTTTATGTTGCTGGCCTGTTTACTGGGCTATATTTGTCTTGTCGGCCCAAATTAATTGACACATGCATGCACGCACACACACACTCAGGCTGCACACCAGACTGACCTGGAAATATCTAAGCTTATCTATTTGTGGACATCTGCATTTCCCCACAGAGAGAGGACAGCCAAGTTGTGAAAATACTAGTCAAGTAATTTAGTACTGAAACAATTAGTCAATCTAGAGTATTAATTGGGTGACTGACAGAATATTAATGAGCAACTATTTTGATTTTGACAATTCATCTTTGATTTTTCAAGCAGAGCTGTCAAACATTTACAGGTTCCAGCTGCTGAAAGGTGAGGATTTACTGATTATTTGTTTCATATCATTGTAAATAAGTCGAACATCCTCATGTTTTTGGCTTGGTGGACAACACAAGTAATTTTAAATCTAAAATTGTATTAGTCCTTTTTCACTTTCCTCTGACACTTAATAGACCAAACAACTAACTGATTGATTGAGAAAGTAGCATGTAACATATGAACCAATAATGAAAATAATAGACAGATCTTATAACTTACCATATGGTTTTAAATGCAGAAACTTCTCCTGCTTTCTGTTTTCATTTCCTCTGTAAAATAGCTCCTTGTGTCTTATATTTTTTGTCACATTCTCTTATAACATGTCAAATGCTACAGCAGGAAATAATTAATTTTTGTTCTCAACTTTTTGAGAATATCAACCTTGATGAAAGAGTTCAGAGGAAGTGAATCATCTGTGTGTGTGACTGAGCCAGTCTGTTGCGTGGCTTTGATAGCAGCCAACACTGCGGTTATGTAAGAACAGTGTGTATTGGCATCTGCTGCCATAATAACATCATGCAACAATGAAAGCCCGTCTGTATTTACATGTACTATGATGTTAATGTCAGTCACAAGATGAATGGCACAGAAGTGGAGAGATGAGGAGAGACTGATTGTGTGTACGTATGTGTGTGCGTGTGTAGGAGTGTGTGCGTGTCTCTTCTGTTTGTTGAAAAGCACAGGGTGCTGGTCTGGGATTAATATGCCGTAATGGTTTCTCCAATCAGACTTGCTGAGTTAGTAGAAAAAAAAAATCACTCACATAAATGACACTCATTGGAAATGTCTAGAAATTGATGCTTTTATATGATCAATATATTTGAATAGAAATGGCCCAAATTAATGTCTAACAAACAAAGAAGGATGTGCTCAATTAGTGTATACTTAATTTTTCTAAAAGCTCTTAAAAGATAAAAAAAACTGATCAGCAAATGACTCTTCTTCGGTAGCAAAGAGGCATATCAAAGGCCTGTATTTTGTCATATACATTAACAGCTAAGACCACAGACCATGTGTGCCCTCAAAAGGTAGAGGGGGTGGAAATGTCGACACCTGCACAATATCATGCAATAAAAAAAAGTCCATAACGTAAAAAGTTAAGTTTTGGTTGAAGTAGTCAGATCATATTTGGAGCTATTGTTGGTTGTGATGTAATAGATATGCAGTATGTTGTGCAGGTGCGACTGTTATTGCATACTGAGAGAGCCAAGATGACCAGCCAAGGGGCAGCCAGTATTTATGCTGCCTTCGGCTAAACAGATGGTGGTTTGACGTGAGGCGCTGTTCCCGAGCATCCTGGTCTACTTTGTTTAGAGCCCAAACATGAAGCTCAATCTCAAACAGTCAGTTCCCGGTTATTTCAGCAACCAGGATGACTAAGACATCACAGTGATGTTTGGCTGGCACTTGTGGAAATTTGTTTTTTTTCACAGCATCGTACTCACTAATTCAGGAATCAGTGGTTATTTGGGTGTCATTTTTAAAACTCTGAAAGAAAATCTAAAATATAACCTTGTTTAGCTGTAAGGTCAGAGGTGTGCAGAGTCCTGCAGTAGGGGAGTGAGACATTATGTGCCTCAAGCCCAAAATAAACTACACAAATACATAAACCATACCTGTGCAAAAAGTTTGATTATGCAACATTGCTAATCCCTCCCATGTCTCCTTGGTCCTGCAGACACTCAAAGCCTGCTTTCATTAAAACCCACTCAAACCAAAGTCAAGCAGACTAGACGAACGATTAAAATCTGTACCCACAATAGACAGTCGGGTGTGATCACTATCTGCAAAAAGCCAACTGTTTAAGGAAGAACTTTCAAGACAAAGACATCTCAGATCCTTACTTCTCAGACAAAAGACTAGAAGTTTAGCCTTTGACTGTTTTTGTCACTCTTTTTATGATAAGTCCTGCAGTATCTGACTGCATAAAGCCTAGTATACAACTTAGAATAACACCAGGGGTAAAGAAAGTATAAGGTAAATTCAACTCTCAAATTGAAATGAAGTGGGAACACAGTTTACGCCTCCACCCAGTACACACGCTAATACACTATCTTTCAACAATAGTCATTCTGTTTGACTACACAATAGCCCCAGTGCTGCAGGTTTTTGCAGGAAACATGGTCGGTTCAGCTAGGTTTAGTCTCTGGTGTCTGCAGCTGAATGTGCAAGGTATTAACACTCAGTATGCACAAACAGGCAGCTTTCTTTACAGACAATGCCCATTTGTAATGATAACACCTCCTAGAGACTACAGTGACTTGTAAACTGATGTGACAGTAGGTTCCGATCATATTAAGCAGGTGTTTGGGTGACAGGGAAAGTTAAATACAGGACGTGTGAAGCAGCAATGGATTTACTGTTGCACTGTAGGGATGTGAGAATTCCTTTTAAACCTGCTGTAATTACACTGTTATTTACTGTTTCATTTGTATTCCCTTCTTTGACTAAAAAAAGGAGCAACTGTGTGAAAGATCATGCAGCCGTGAAGCTGTAAACAAATTCTGTGGAATTTAACTTTAAAATACTGAATTCAAACCCCATTTATATCCTTTAAAGCAAGACATAATTTTACTTGCAAACCTACATGAGTGAAACTACTTGGATTTCTTTCACTCTCTGTTTTGTGGCCTCAATTCATTTTTCTTTTTGTCTGCCTCTCTTAATCCTGTTCTCTCTCTCTCTCTCTCTCTCTTCTCTCTTTTTTTTGTTTTGTTTTTTTGGTCCCACCTGTTCAGAGGAGTTGCCAGACTCCTTCTAAAGGTGCTGCTTTGGGACTGAATCCAACCAGCAGGCAAACCAAATGCTCAAGTCCAGATTAGTGCTCAGATGACATCAGGTCAAAGAGTGTTAGCTCAGTGTTGCACACACTCTTAACACAGTAACACACTGGCTTGTTGCTGGCAGCCACAGTGAACAACCCATATAGACTTCTCATAAATACTCATCTAATCCATAAAAGCCCCAATAAAGGAACCTTAAAGAAGAGTCTCAAGTATTGATGTCCACCCTTACCTCTGAGTCTGTCGCTGTGCTTGATGTCACTGAGGATCTATTGACCTTGCCCTGTGTGGTCATGTGAGTGATCGAGTCTGCATCAGGAGGGTGACATGAGTGTGTGTGGTTGGGTGGCAGGGGTGAAGTCTCTCTGGGTAAGGGAGAAGCAGAAGGGGTGGCCCTGGGTGATGGGCGCGGGGAGAGTGTCCCCATCTCAATGGCCAGGGCCTCGGTGCAGGCCAGGCCACAGCTGCGGAGGTAGTCATCCGTCTCTCTGTCCACCACCAGCAGCCGGGTGCGGTGGTCTACCTCCCGGATCCGGTTCACCACCTGCAGAGAGGAGGAAGAGAGGAGCTTAGGACAGGTTAAAATGATTTGTGTGGTGTCTGTTGTTCCACTGTACATAACACACTTTTAGCATGACAAAGACACCCAGTGATTCCCATTACACATTGACCCATTTTGATGACCCCCCCTCCTACTCCTCAGGCAAGGGAAAAGTGGTCTAACAGGTACAGAACTCATTGTTTGTACCTCAGAGAGATTATGTACCACTGTTGTCCCCACTCTACCACGCAAGCTGCTGCATGTGATTTTCAAAATTAATGAATTTAGCCATAACTCACCAGATGGTGCGGATCGTTCTCCACATTCTCCCCGTTCACCTCCACCACTCGGTCACCGGGTCGCAGCCCGGCCAGGTCGGCTGAGGAGCCGGGCTCCACTTTTCGGATGAACTGCCCGCCTTTATTTCGCTCACCGTGCAGGTGAAACCCATAGCCGCGCTCTCCTTTGGTCAGGAAACACAGCCTGGGTCTCAGCTCGTTCTCCATCCCAGCAAGTCAATAGGAGAAAACAGGTCAAAGTGTCTCAGGTGAATAAACGTGCGCTTGGTCCAAGAGCGTTGGAAAGTCGCAGGCTCTTAATCCAACATATGACTGCACGCTCCAGTGACTGAAAGATCATCATCATTTAGCATGATGCGAGTCCATAAATAATCTACAATTGTTCAGAGAGCACAACAAAAACTAGGCTAAAACTAATAAGTTTTTAATCCATCATGCAAAAGCCAGGGGCGCAAGTATTGACGCGCAAAAAATGTCCACAGTGTGCGTAAAACAGTGGCCAAAAACCACCGACAGAGACTAAGTCCCATCCATCGGAGGAATAATCCAAGAGATCAGAGATTAGAAAGCTGCTCCTCACACGTAACACTTAATTCTCCTCGTCAGTGAGGCGTGTGTCCTCCTGTCCAGCCCGGTGTGAAAGTGAAGAGGCGTCAACAACAGATGCCACTACGTCCCCTTCAGCGCACACCTGACGACGACGAGCTGTGCTGGCAGGAAACTCCAGCCTTAAATAGTGGCTAATAAGGAATAAAGCTGTTACTGTGAAGAAACGTGAATTGTTAAGGGGATGAAATGAGTCAGTTTGCTTTTTTATCACAGTCTCTCTAGAGAGGTAGAGGCTCAGGTGGTGAAGGTAAAACCAGGAGGTGACTGTGATCTGTGAACGGAAATCTTCCTTATCCGCCCTCTATCCTTATCTTATCTTCTATCTGTAGATCTTCACCGGCGATCAATATAGGGACGGTTGCATCAAAGGGTCTGTATGTTACATGGAACGTACTCTTCTCTGGTGTTTGCAGTAACATGGACTTAACATGCATTTACAAAGGAATCACTCAGGTAATTCAGAACAATCAAACCTGAGGGTGTGTGTTTGTAATACTGTATGCAAGACAGGGACGATGAGACAACCACTTATTAAAATAATCCATGAGGCAAATATTTTTCAAGACGACATATTAATTGCCCTACAGGTGGATTTTTTCGCTTCATGTCACCTCTGACAGTAATAATCAAATCTGCTTATGTGCCTTTCAGCAATAAATCAGATCCCCATACAAGAGTCGAAATATTAAAATACTTAAGCAAAGCTGCCCTTAAGCAAAGAACTAATCTGCACAGAGGTCAATAGTAATTGCCAGCTCAGTACAAATTTGTATAATTGTGTGAATGTGATTGCTCTATGAAACAATCATTAGCTATTAGTGCTAAACAACTGCTTTATCTATTTTGTTTTTTTGTAACTTGGATAATTCACTTAGCTGTGAATCAGTCCTCTATTAGAATGAAAAAAAACAAACAGTCAACTAATAATTAATAACAGTGAACAACCAAAGCTAAAGCATACAACCACTAACATGAACATGGCTTACATTTTACAGTGGGTTTAGACCACTGTTTTTTTTTTTTTTCAAATGGTCTTTTTTTCACAGCAAACATTTGGACATAAACACATGAACAGTGACTTAAATTGCATTTAAGTGTGTCAGTGAGTCTTGATACTCTGTAAACATGGCTGAACCAGAAGGGACACACCTAACAGGATGCAGCTGTTATTATTATTAACTACACCTGTGCTTTTTTGTGCTATAACACACCTATTAAGTCATGAGGAAATATTACAAAGCAAGCCCGCACAACACCAGTGTGCAGTGAGAATATCTCTATGATAAATAATTTGCTTTCTGTACAAGGGTGTAGTGCATAAATATACCAAAACTGAACAAGTACCTATGTTTAAGTGGACAATTTGTATATAAATATTATATCATCAGGTATATTCATGTTGTGCTACATTTTTAGCCATAACCTGCAGGCTGGCAGCTTAAATTAATAAATGTATTTATGAACAGATGCTGGGTTTTTTTGTCAGTTAACTTAATGATACCTTTCAAATTCTTAAACTTAAAGTTTTTTCTTCAATTCTATGGCCTAATTTTACATTTATATACATTTTAATACTAATTAAATGCATTAACTTTGACCAGCTGGTGGAAATTCAGGGTTCAGTGTCTTAATGACATTTGGGCATGCAGAGTGGAGTAGCTGGGGATTGAACTACTGATCTTCTGATTAGCGGATGACACTGGTCCGCCTTTGAGCCACAGCTGCCCCCAAAGAAATGTGTCCTTGTTATTTTCCCCTCACAAAGTCTGTCCTCTGGATTTAAGGGCAATCTTAAAACATGACATTCACATCTAGTTCCAGTGCATTATATTTTTATTTTGTAAAAAGAAAATAGCTATCGGTACAAAAATATTTAATCTCACTTGAAGTGTAAAACGGTGTCATTACATAGTGTTAAATAAAATAAAGTGATGGAATTGACTACACACATCATAAACCGTATTGACATCAATATTTAGCTTAAATGCATATTTTCATCTCGTGTGCGTACATTGTTCTTGCTCAACGTTTGGTCACAGCTCTAAGACTTAATGTTACAACTTAAAGGTACCTTGTGGAGGTTTTGACCATGAGTAGTGCAGTGTTTTCATTAGTAGGCAGTGAAAACTGAAAGCTGGCAAACATAGATGTTAAACATTCAACAAAACAAAAATCAGCTCTTCATGTGTTGTATGAGTATTGAAATGCATTCAACCTGTTTGTTGGACTTCATGGATGCACACATGCATTTTGGCGAGTAACATTGAATATAAACATCACTTTGTTTGCAAGAAAACTCCACAAGGCTCCTTTAATCAGTGGTTAATGCTGTTTTAGCTTCCTTCTGTGTGTGGTGGGGGAAACAGGTGTGGGCAGTGACTCCTCTTTTATTCTCTCATCTTTGACAGCAGATCCAGGTTCAGTTTTTGCGTGGAAGGGAGAAGTTGGACTTGGAGAGCGCGGGGATCCAGCTTTAGGCCTCTTAGTGGGAGAGGTCTTGTGGGCAGACGGGCAGCTGTGCTGGTTCAGACACACAGAGCAGAGAGGGTTGACAGGAAGACAAACCTGCTGTCCAAACCCCACCAGCAGCCAGTTGATCTCACTCCACAGCTCCCTGCAACAGAGGGTCAGAGGAACATCACAAGCTGACTTTGAATCATCAGCTGCTGGGTCATGGAAAACGACAGAGAAATGTTCATTTTTGTATATCATCGTCATCATCATCATTTTCACCACACTTGGAATCAACAAGCCACATAGTAACATCTCACAGTCTTCTTAATTATCATTTATAATAGTTGCCTCCTGTAAGTCAACATATTATATGAGGAACACTTAGGAATGCACTATATGTATGTGTTGGTCCTTGTTTATCAAGATGTACTGGTCAGCAGTGAATCAGTCATGCTATTACCTAGGTAACCACTCCTCCAGTGCCTTGCGTGTTTCCTCTGGGTTCTTGGTCGGCTTCTTGAGCCACTCCAACCTGTTAGAGATGCGATGCACATGCGTGTCCACACCTAAACAAAGACCAATGACACAGATCAAAAACACTGAAAACATGTGACAAATGTAAAATGTGATGTGGATTCACTTTGTTGTACATACAACACTACAGATATACAATAACATGTCTATTTCCACTTAAGTTGGGTTTCTCTTTTTTTACTTCCGTTTCCGTTGAATTCATAATTGATTAGTTTTATTCCATTTGATGTGAAAGTGTTTATGAGTGCTTTCGGTGCATGTCCCCACCTATGCCGGACACCTGGTTCCACGCAATGCCCATAGCCAGGTGAGCCATCTTGGGTCCAACTCCTGGCAGGCGGACCAGCCCCTCCACGCTGTCCGGGATGTCCCCTCCAAACTCCTTCTGCAGCATGGCCGACGTCAGCTTCAGAAACTTCACCTTATTCTAGAGAGTAGACGGTGAAAAAAGCAGGTGAGATGCATTAAAATAAAAAATCAAAGTGTGAGTAGGTGGAAGCATCGTGGCTCATAAGCTGATTTCAATGATGTTCAGTGATTTAACAGACAGTGAGATCTTTGGTGTTACCCTCCAGAAGCCGACAGGGTAGATAAGTTTTCCCAACGTCTCATCATCGGTAGCCAGTATGTTTTCCACTGTGCAGCCGTGAGCTCGGAGCTTCTGCATAGCCGCTGCTGTCACCTGGTCCTTGGTCTGACTGGACAGCATGAGTGATACCAATATCTGGAAACGTCTCACCTGTCTCCAGAGAGGAAACAAAAGAGGTAACAATACAGAATCATTTCACAACCCCCCCCCCCAAAAACTAAACCACACCTACGTGTGCAGGAGCTTCTGTGTCGTAGCATTTCTCTGCTCCCATGCTGTCTACAGGTGCATCACGACTGCTCCTCATCTCACGAATAAATCCTAACTGTTTCCTCCACTCAGGCGGCTCCCAGCGCTCTGTCTTCACCGGCAAAACGCCATCATCGTTGTCATATTCCAACTTTACCTGCCTCCTCCTCCGGTGAGGTGACGTTAGCAGGACAGCGTTAGATTCTGTTTTTGGCTGCACAGCGGTGTGTTGGGGTTCATGGCAACCACCTGAATCAGCACAGAGACGAGGGAATGAGAGGAACTTGAAGGAGCCACACTTAGTCTTCATTAAAAGACAATACACTACAATATGTGGACAAACTTAACATATGTAGTTATTCAAATCATGGGCATTACTCTGCTGCTATAACTGCCAATTTCCTGGAGAGTCAATAGGGAAACAGTTTATGGATATAGCAGATAGATGATGAGATCAGTTATTGACTAATCCAGTGAATGAAATACCTGACAAATCAGAGAACTTCATCACAGTGAAGCAGAACTACTGTAAACTAGTATTACCACTCATCAAAGGATGAGCACTGGACTGCTGGACATGTCAAAGGAAACAAATAGCTGCAGTATCATAAACTAGGCAGAGCTTGCAGTGGTGTTCCAGTTCATCCCAAAAGAGTTGGATAAAAAACACCTCTTTCTTTATAGACCTGCTTTGTGCACGGCAGCACTGTCATGTTTAAAAGAGAAAGGGGTTATTCAAACTGGAAGCACATACTTTGCTAAAACAGTGTGTCACAAAATATATCCAAAAAGCCACAAGATGAGGCACAGGAGAGGAAATTAGAAAAAAGTCATTTTCTGCTACAAAATATGTTTATGTTTTTTCTTGAGTCTTTTCTCTCTCTTTTTATCTTAGAAATGATTGAGTATTTGTACATCTTCATGAACAAAGACAATTATTAAAATAAAACAAGAAAAGTGGTCACAAGCAGTGGCTATGTTAGTGTTAGGATTGGGTCCAAAGTAGTTGTGATGGCCCAGCCCTTAAAATCTGATTTTCTGTGAACTGGGACAAATGTTCTACTTTCAGCAGATGAATGTGAAAGCAAAGTCTGTACATGCATCATTCTGCACAGTGAAGCTCAAACATTCAACTGAAGGAGCAGGAAGAGAAACACATCTTTGAGTGGAGGAAGTTTGTTTGTGATTACTCTTGCAGGACAATGTATGTATGTATATATATATGTATCCTCTGAAAAGAAAGGTGATATTAAGTCAGCCTAGTTTAGAGTCACCTGTATATCTGTGGATGTGGTGTTTTTACTCCTCAGATGCGAAAGTGACAGAATGAATGTGCACAAGTCAGAAGAGCCCTAACAAACCTACCAGCCATTACACAGACTGAATAACATATGTGTGACCTGGTTCAATGACTGACAGATATATCTAAATAGTCGGCCTGTATCTGTGCTCCGTACACATTACCCGTAGATAAGGAGGCCGAGGAGGGTCTTTCCTCAGAGATCCTCGCCTCCTCCTCCTCCTCCTTCACCGCCACGGAGGAATGCGGAGCCTCGTCCCTCCGTCTGTTGGTAAGTTTGGACCCGAGAGAGGCCGTAGGTATGCGGCTGGCTGTCTGGTTAGCTCTCCGGGTGACTCTGGCTCTGCTGTGCATGAAATAAGGAGAGGTCATTTTAAAACAGGGGGCAGCGGTACAGACCCGCGTGCAGGAGAGGACGGGAAGCATTGAAAATGAAGATGAAGTCAGTTTCTCATTCGTCGTTTTCTGGTCACGAGAGGGTCAGAAAAGTTTAACTAGCTTTTTATATTTACATGAAAAAACTAAATCAGAAATCGAATCCAGTTGAATCCTCAACAGAATAATGGTTCACAGTTGATGCTATTATAATTTTTAAATTACTATTTCAAACTAATATTTACTACATGTATAAAACATAAATTCAGAGATTTGTTTTTTAAGGCCTTCTCATAATTATGACCAAAAAGATATATAATGTTATTTAGTTATGTTGATAAAAAGACAGCAGAACCAATAAAGCATTAAAACAACTAGTTTAAAACCCCCAAAGGCCTCATGACATTTACACATCTGCATTATATGATTTTAAATATATCTAAGTTCTTTCTTACATTTGACATTTTGACATGTCAAAGCAGGAAGCGCACAGATGCAATTGATAACGGTAATGATGGCATGAATGATGAAGTTCGTGACCCAGGGTATAATGCATGATGGTTCACCATTAAGGCTTCCTTTAACGGAGCTATTGTTAATGTTATCAGCTCCACCGGTGCTCTTCCTGCTGGGAAAAGTCACATGTCTGCTATCAGCAAAAAATACATCCATGTATCAGCTGTAGTGTTTAACATGTTGCATGCAACTGTTGTATGAAGATGAGATATTCCCCAAGGAAGACCTTGATGTAAAGAAACAAACCTGAGTCTTTACAAAAACATAGATATTGAAATAGAATTAAATAACACTGATCTTTTAAACTTTTCTGCAAATTTCAATGACTTTATATACATGTCTATGTCATATCTACAGGATGGTGAAGCATAATATGTTCTACTAATTAGTTTCTTCCTGACCACAAAAGGCAAAGCTTATGCCAACCAAAAGGCAAATTCAAAGTGCTTTACATAAAACATAAAAGGCATCAAAGCAGAATGTAAAAGCAACACAAGGTAATATAAAAAGATATTTAAATACAATTAAAATGTATTAAATTGAAAATAAAGATAAGCTTAAATAGAATAAGACCAATAAAACAAGAGAGTAAAAGATAAAGTGCACTGTAAGAAATAGAAAAGTCTTCAGCTTTAAATTAAAAGAACTGAGATTTTGCAGACCTGCTGATATCTGGGAGTTTATTCCAGATATGTGGAGCATAAAAACTGAAAGCTGTTTAGTTTTAACTCTGGGAACAGAAAGCAGACCTGTCCCAGAAGACCTGAGATATCTGGATTGTTCATGACATAACAGAAGATCAGATATATTCTGGCCCTAAAACATTCAGTGCTTTATAAACCAGCAGCAGTATTTTAACGTCTATTCTTTGAGAGACAGGGTGTCAGTGTAAAGATCTGAGAACTGGAGTGATTAGATCCACTTTCTTGGTCTAAGTGAAGACACAGCGCTCTGAATCAGCTGAAGCTGTCTGATCGATGTTTTTAGAGAGACCTTTAAAGACACTGTTAGAGAAGTTAGTCTACTGAAGGTAAAACATGACATGTTCCTTCTCCCTGCCCTCTTTTAAATGTCCTATGTTGGTCGTGTACATCTGCATCTCAGTCTAGATATGATTGTTTCCGGCCTCTGCACGTACATTATACTTTATAACATAGACCACTTTATGAATATTACAACCACACTGTCCTGTTTCTCATCCTTCTATCCTCCATTTTATGCTTAATAAAAGACATATTATCCATTGTTAGAACAAACCTTCTGATTAGTATTTACAACCTGTTTTGCTGAGCAGTTTCATCAGTATCACATCATATTACTAAAGTCCCTCCATATTCTTTCCCACTCTGTGGAGGTGAGTGAAACCCCGAAGTCATCTTCCCTGTTTCAAACAAATTCTCGATCATCACTGATTGAGATGAATGTCAACGGATGGGTCTGATTTTAGACATGCACCCACTTTCAAAGGCCTCATTGTTAAAATAACACCATTTGCATATACCGACAAGCTGTCATCAGACCTCTCAGTGACCTGAAGGTTGAGTTATTTATGTCTTTGTTATTAGAGTGTTCATTATGGTACTTTCGTCCTTCTTTCAGTCAAGCGATAACACAAAATCTACCATCAGTCCAGAAAATATTCAAGAAGGTACTTCAAAGGTTCAACTTCCCATCCAAACGGTTTGTTTCTCACATTGATGCTTCAGTGTTTTATTTAGGATTATACCAGTAACATGGCAAAGCTGAATTAAAGGACAGGTTCACAATTTTTCAAGTCTGTCTTAAAATAACAGTCAGGTGTCCACTGAAAGGGGTTTTCCTCACTGTAATTATTCTTCCTGTTCATACTGACTATTAAAAGATTCCCTTCAAATGTGCTTTCAGTGTAAGTAATGGAGGACAAAATCCACAGTGTGTCTACACAGTCATTTAAAAGTTGACCTAAAGTTTATATGAGCAGTCTGGGTTAGTCTTATCGAGTGGATATCCTCCACTAAGAGTCTTTTTAGCACCAAATTCTCTCTTTGTATTTCCCTGCTGAGTTGTGGTGGAAGTATAGTAACAAAAGAGGGACTTAGGCACTAAAAAGACTGTACTGTTGGAATGTATCTTTAGATAAATATGTAAGTACATGTTAGCACAGGAGGACTTAAATGTATCACTTAAATGTAAGTGCATTATGAAAGGATCTTCTAATGGTCAGTATGAACAGGAAGAATAATTACAGCAAGAAAAAACAGTTTCAGTGTTCATTTGGGTAACTGACTGCTGTTTGACGACACACTTGGAAAATGGTAAACCTGTCTTTTATGTAAAGCCATAACGTTACAAGGCCTTCTTCCTGTTACCCAATAGCGCCACTCACAGACAGTTTGACGACAGTGCAGCTTGTGATCCAACAACAAACTAACTTCAGCATGTTTATGTGGTTGTTAGCCACAGTTGGGTAAAGGGTCAGTTTCATTATATAGCTGCGTTACTGTCAACATTTTACCGACTGCTGGCAAACAGAAGAGTGACTAAGTCCTTTGTGGAAATTATTACTCATTTATTTATACATCCTAGAAAATCAACAAACAAACAAACAGACTTAGCTTACGTTGCGTTTAGCTTGCGTAAAACTACATTTCCCACTACAGACCGGGGCCAAGCGTGTTTTTGTAGGAAGTGTCCGTGTTAAAGCATTAGCGAGTCATCCGGTTGCAGTAGGATGGCAGTACTTGTCGTTCTAGGATGGCGACGGAAATTTTCGCGAAGATCCGCCTTACTCTGCCCTGACTGGCTGAGCCTGATATTCTAACCCTGACCCCGACCAATGTTTCTTCAAAGATCACAGGGGTTTAATTCATTCTTTTATAAACAATTTTATATGGAGAATAAAACGCACTATATAAAAAGTCACAACTGGTAAGAACTAAATAAGCTGCTGTGAATGTGAAGATGCCGTACGTGTATTTATTTTCTTTATGTACATGAGCTATTTTTTCCCCATTTTTACTTGTCTAGGTATGTATTTCATATATTGACAATATATCCGTGTTGTTTTGAATCTTTTTTTTTGTTTTGAGGAATGCAAAAATCACTAGAAATTATATTGTATTTACTATTACAAATAAAGTTCAAGAACCCCCCCCAACTCTGACCAATCAGAGGCAGAGGAAGGCGGGTCATTCCGTCGCCGTCCTAGAAAAGACATTTGCATCCGGTAGGTTGAGGAGTGGAGGATTGAGCTTGGACGACAGCAAGCCTTCAGTAGCAAACACCAGTGTTACATCAATGCACAGACGTAGGCGCCTCTGTTGGCTGCTTATGGACGAAACTGTGACTGAATGAAACCGAAAGAGACTCAACTTATACCAGGTGAGAGGACAGGAGGAGAAAGAGGAGGCGCTGCTGTTAAAGCTACCAGACCTTGAGTACCAGCGAGACATGCTAGCCCCCGACAGGCAATGTAATAAAGCGTATTAGCTAACTGTCCAGAAGCGCCATTGTGCATTTTTCATATTTCTGCCATGTTTGTGTTGACAGATATTTGCTGTGCTCGGAGGCTAACCTTGCACCAACGTTGTTGTTGTTGTTGTTGTTGTTGTTGCTGCTGTTGTTGAAGTGAAACAGAGCAGTCGTTGTCTTGTCTGCTCCCCTCCCCTCCCCTCTGTCTCTGTCCCTATCCAGTCCACAGGGTTACACATTTACAGGCTCCAAACTTCACTGCTGGATTATCCAGGTGGTGGGAGTTTTTAAAAGTCTGGTCAATTACAAAAGAATGTCCTTATTACACTAGTTGTAGTGTCATTTGACCAGTTTCTGCGATATCTGGCCTGCTCTAACACTCTGAAGTATACAATGGCAGTAAACACCAATATTCCTCATCAGTGGAGATAGTATTTCATCATCCATATGAAGAACTTCTTCAACAACTTTGACATAACCACCTCCACACTGTTCATAACTCCAAAAACAGTAGAGCTTCAGCTAAAGATTGTTTTCATCTTTGATCATTTTGTTGGTTAATCGATTGGTGTGTGGCCCAGAAAATGTTGATCACTGTTCACTCAAAGCCCAAGATTACATGCTTAAATGGCTTACCTTATCCACAACCCAAAGATGGTCCATTTAATGTCACAGAGGACTAAAGAAACCAGAAAATATGAACAATTAAGAAGCTGGAAGCAGAGAATTTGGACATTTTCTTCTTCAAAAATAACTTAAAGCGATTAATTGATTATCAAAATAGTTGGCAATTACTTGACTGTTGATCGAGTAATCGGTTAAGCGATTAATCATTGCAACTCTTAAAGACAGCCAAAAGAAGCAAACATAAACATTCAGTATTTTTTAAATACATAGATTTCATCATCCACCTCACACTATCCAAATAAGCAGGGTATACAAATGATGTTTATAGCCTTGCAGGTGAAAATGAAACTGAAAAATTAGACCCACCGGCAGTGTAGTCTTTCAGAAGCAGTGTCTTTGTTATTCTACAGTTTTTAGTTTAACCACTTACTATCAAAGAAATAGCCTGTGTGTTTGTGGTCACTATTCAAACTGTTACAGCTAATATTTTTCTATAATATACACTGAGAACACCTTTTTGCCCATAGTCATCTAGCATTAAATTTACATTAAATTTCCAAGGGTCTAAAGGTACAGGGTGCTGCAGTGTAGTTGCCTGAGCTAAATGTGGCAGTTGTTGCAAAATATCTTAATGTGTGTCACTGTTTCTCTACGCAGCCCTCGGTCCTAGCTTGTATAGACTGCTGCACCTCCTTCTGCTGGGCCATGAACAAGCAGCCAAGCAAGGAGAGCCTGAAGGACAAGGTGAAGGGGATCTTTGGGCTCGGACCCCCACGTCCGCCGAGCAAACAAACTGACGCCAAACCATCTGAGTTTATTATTACAACTGACATCATCAAGGTGTGCCAAAGAGACCGTCTCAGACCCAAACTTACCATGCTTATTTTACTTTTTTTCCCATTTTGCTTTGGCTTGTGTCATGGCCTTAATTCTTTTTCATTTTTTTTTTTATTCAGGAGCTCCACCCGGACTGTGGTCTGAGCAACCGAGTTCGCATGATGAACCACGTCTGTGATCTTGCAAAAACGAAGAAATTTGAGGAGGTGAGTCAGCTGGTGATGTGATATTGGTGACACAATGATACATGCAGTCATCTGAGTGTGTGTTAACGTTTGTGTGTGTGTGTGTGTGTGTGTGTGTGTGTGTGTGTGTGTTTTTCAGCACGCAGTGGAGGCAGTATGGAAAGCTGTGGAGGACATGCTGACTCCAGAACAGCCACCTGAGGCCAGGCACGCTGTCCTGCAGCTGCTCAGAGCCATAATACAGGGACAGGTAGGCACACATGACACACACAGTGAAACAAATACAAAATTTGTGTGCAGCTCCTTTAATCAGAATATTAACTGTTTACGTGAAGGGTGAGCGGCTCGGCCCTCTGAGAGCCTACTTCTTCAAGGTGATCAGAGACTACCAACCTTGCAACGAGGACCTCTCTGATCGGCTGGAAGTCTTCAAGGCCTTAACTGAGAACGGGAAGGACATCACCTATCTAGAAGAGGACATAGGTAAAACTTCAAATCATGCAGTACAGGGTCATTGTCTGATTTACCAGCAGGATCCTTTTTTTGTTTATGAATTGAAATCCAGATTAAACAGTTAAGTAATCACTGTTGCATTTGTTTGGTTCAGCATGTGACAGAGGTTCCTCTTTGTTGATTTACTTTGTCTATCTGCTACCTGAGGCACAGATCATTTTATTGACTGGTAACATTTTTTTTCCCCCTGTGCTCTCTCTATTTGTCTCCTCTTCCTCAGCACGCTTTGTCCTCCTGTGGATGGACATAGGTCTCACTTCTGACTTTCTCCACGTACTTGTAAATCTGGTGAAGTTCAACAGCTGCTACCTGGACCAGAACGTTTCCATCATGGTCCAGTAAGTCTAACATTCTTGTGGAATGCGATTTTTTTTTTTGCTTGTTCTGATTATTCATGTTGTGTTTTTTTTCTGCAGAAAAATCTGTCTCCTGTGCAATAGAACAACATCTTCAACGGATATTGAGGTGGGTATTTGTTTATACATCAATGTGAAGCCTGCAGATATTGTATTTTAAAACGATTAACATGTTTTGTGAGACAGGTTCATTGTATTTTACATCTGCATAAATATAATCATTAGCAAAACATCAATAATAATTTTTAAAATATTCAGCACCAGTAATGCAGCATTTCCTCAATCTGCTGCAGCAGTATATGTGATATGTGTGTGATGGACTCTCTGCTTTGTGTTTGATGTTTCCAGGTGGCTTTACAAGTACTGGATGCAGTGGTTTGCTACAACTGCCTGCCCTCAGACTCTCTGACTGTGTTTATCATAACACTTTGTCGTACTGTAAACGTCAAGGAGTTTTGTGAATCCTGCTGGAAGGTAAGAGCGTACACACACACACACACACACACACACACACACACACACACACACACACACCTCTTTTCCTTTTATCTGAAGTCTCTGATTTAAAGGGGCATAATTCATCATGTCTCCTCTGATCTTCTCTCCTCTGTTGCTTGTTGCTCTTCCCCTTTTGTGTTGCGTGCTGCTGTCTGCCTCTCCAGCTCATGAGGAAGGTGTTAGGGACTCACCTCGGCCACAGTGCTATTTACACCATGTGCCGCATAATGGAAGAGAGGTATTGCCCATCAATGATGCAGCTGAAGCATATTTCTGACCCTTTTGTACATCGCTCAGTGTATATGATTTCAGAGAAGGCGTTTTTGTCATAAATTAATATGTTTGCATATGTTTTAGTATGTATGAATGTGCTTGCTTCACTTTATGATATGTACTCTATGTGTGTTGAGTGTGCATGCGCTGGTGGGTTTATGTGCGTCTGCCTAACTGCCTGCACTCTTCACCAGAGTCTACATGGAGGATGCACCCTTGTTGAGAGGAGCAGTGTTCTTTGTTGGGATGGCGCTGTGGGGCGCACACAGACTCCCCGCCCTCAAAAACACACCTACGCTTGTTCTGCCATCTTTCTATAAGGTAACACATGCATACAGTCTGGCACTGATATTAAACTTGAATACATAATTAAGGTGTATCAGTGATATTACAATGACACAAAGGTATACTTGAGAGGGGGGTTAGTGAGATTTTATTTTACAGATCTTCAAATTTTATATTAATTTTCTAGAATTTTTTTGCGTAATTTAAAGGTGCATTAAAGTGTAATTTGTAAGTATCCACTCATTAAAATTGGGTCCATATGTAATTGATAATTTGCAAAAACTCTTAATAAATTTGACCCATAACTGTTCTTTTAACATGAAGCACTTACTTTAAGTCAAACTACATAATAGAATATGAAGCTGTTTCTTTTAAGTCTATAACAACAGTATATCTTTTAAATCACCAAATTACATAACTCTTTCAAAGACATGTCCTAAGAATGAAAATTGTCTTTTAGGAAATAATTGAATATAATCTTGAAATTTTGTAGGAAATTGAGGGATCTGTAAAATAAAGTATTACCAAAGTCACTAAAAAATTGTCATTCAGAATCATTTATAAATGTGAAGTTCTTAATAATACATGTACAACTTCTTCAGATGTTCCGTCCAGATTTTGCTCTGTCACTTCTCGCTACAATGTGTATTTACATGCATGCCCAAGTGCTGAGTACATGGCGAGTGTGTGGCATAGGCTGGGTCCAATTAAAAATGTTATATTGAGCATGATGCAGTGTTAATACATCAGTTGCTGTGCCTTCCTGGGATGTGAGGCCCCACAAGAGCTTGGACTGATAAATAACACATGAATGTCTAAATAGAGGGCAGCTTAGAGGAATGACACTGTACTTAAATAATATAAATGCATTAAATCAGTTGTCATCACTGTGCCGTCTGCTCTCTTCCACCCAGGCTATGTCGTGTGCCAATGAAGTGGTGTCATATGAAATCGTGCTCTCCATCACCAGACTAATAAAAAAGTATGGCAAAGAGCTGCAGGTGGTCACCTGGGATATTCTGCTGGGCATCATAGAGCGACTGCTGCAGCAGATCCAGGTACACACACATACCTCCATCCATCCAAACAAACAAACAGTGCATGGTCAGAGCCATTTCTTATTTGAACAAGTGGCTTGTCTCATCTGTCTTCACAGACAATAGGCAGTGCAGAGTTGAAGGCCATCGTCTATGAGCTGTTGACGACAGTGGAGGAACTGTATGAGCAGAACGGTTACCATGGCTCCACAGAGAAGTTTTTCAGTCTGGTGGAGAAATGCGCTGATAAGAGACCGGTTAGTTCTTTTGAATGTTTGTCTGTCTGTCTGTTCCACTCATTCTCTTCATTTGGTCCTCTTATACTCTGCAGCTTCTAATCTTGCTCTTGTTTGTGGGTGCTTGTATGGGACAGGATGCGTCAGTGCTGACCCTCATCTCATACAGGGCCCAGTCGATCCAGCCTGCCAAGGACGGCTGGATTCAGAGCCTTTACCGTCTCATGGAGAAATTCTTCAGGTAGGATGAGCACAGCTGATCATATCTCACCTCTCAGTGACAGGTTTCAGTGTTCTTTGTGTCCCTCTCTCTAATTATCACTTCAGTCTCTGTCTTGTCCCATCTCTGCCGCGTGGTAATTTTTTCTGTCCCTCTTTTTGTTATCTCGCTGTCTCTCTGAAAGGAACGAGACTCGCAGTGTGATAAGGATCAAAGTGCTTCATATCCTGTCCTTCGTTCTCAGTACCAACCGACAGCTCTATGAGGTCTGTATGCTTACACACACAAGACATGTCTCCACATGGGCTGCTAGCTTGATACTGGATTACCAGTCTCTGTCTGTAAAATGTTTACTTAACTTTACATATGTTTTGCTGCTGTGCATTGATGTGCTGCGTTTGAAATTTAACTGAATGCGATACAAATGAGTGTCAGCGACAAAATCAGTTTGATTGATTTTCTATTGGAGCGAGCAATTCGGCACAGTTTTGAGCTGAACTTTAGTCTCCCTGTTTCTGTTTACCTCCTGCTGCTCATGTTGAAAGCGCAGCATGAACGAGGAACAGCAAATTCATTCAGTCGAAATGAGGAGTTATCCCTATGATACCTCCTCATTTAACTACAAAAACCCAAATCTGGCAGCAGCTGTTTCTGGTTAATTTGCTCATCTTTTACTTGAGTGATTATGTCTCTCGTCGGATCTTGAGTGCACAGTCTTGTTTTTTCTGTCCACCTATTCCAGGACGAGCTGATTGAAATGGTAGTGATTCCCCAGCTCAGTGGGATTGCTGAAGACCGGGACCTGGCGGTCAGAAAACAGGCCACCCAGCTACTGGTGGATCTCGCTGAGGGCTGCAACACACATCACTTCACCAGCCTGCTGGACATTATTGAGCGGGTACACACACCTGCACACACAAACACACACACACGCATCTCTGTGTCTTGCATTTACTCTCACTATGTCCTTTTGTTTTTGTCGATTATAGCTGTAATGTGAGAATTTCTGTCGCCAGGTGGCCAGCCGCTCTCTGGTGTGTTCAGGGCCCTTGGAGGTTTCTGAGAGGGACCTCACAGCAGAGTCTCCTATGGAGGACGTTAGGACTGCTATACTGGGACTACTGGAAATCCTTCAGGTACACACAAGTAGATATTGAGCCTGGATTCACAAAACAACATCAAAATTAAGGTTAACTGTTTGTTAAAAAAAAGAATAAACATGAATTTAATTATCTGCATTCAGTTTATCTTCCTTCCTTGATTCAAATATAGCAAAAGGTTCTCCCACACATTTCAAAACACCAGATTTTAGCTTCCCAAATGATTGACAGGCCATATAAAACACCAATCAACAATAGGCTACATGTAAATATAAACAGGAAGTTAATGATGTTTCCTGATGCCGTTTAAATTAGCGATCTGTGTAAACAAAGCAGGAAGGATGACATATCAGCTATTTAATTTTTTTATTTTAAGTTATAAAAAATGGCAAGAAAAACAAATGTGAGTTTAGCAGAAATACAAGTAATTGAATCTTATACAACCTGTTTGATGATAAACCTCCATCGTTTTTCCCTCCTGTCAGAGCAAACTCTACAGCCTGCCAGCCAGCCATGCCAGTCGTGTTTATGAGTTGCTTATCAGCCACTTGCAGCTCCACTACAAGAACAAGTACTGTTCAGCCATCTCTTCCGGCATTAGACTCCAGGTACGGGTGATTCATACGTCTGTGGGTATTTCTATATCTCTAACTGCATCTGTAATTTACTCGCCTGTTAACTTCTTTTCCTTTGAACTTTCTCTCTTTCCTTCAGGTGTTTGACTTCTTCCTGATGATGCGAGCAGACTCCCTTCACCGTCTCGGGGTGCCTAACAAAGACGGGGCCATGAGGTTCAGCCCTTACTGCTACTGTGACACAGGGTGAGGCTGCACACATGCCATTCTGCAACTGGTTGCCTTATTAGAATACAGTCAGCTTAATGATAAAAAAGCTGTTTTTTGTTTTAGGGAACCAGAGAAGCGAGTCAGTGAGAAGAAGCCGACAGGTTCCACATCTCCTCCGGCTGGCAGCACAGCTCCCCCTGCCGCTCCTCCCCCCTCTACACGCTCAGCCTACCTGCCCTACTCTCCTGCCTTCAGTGTTCTCCTGCAGTGCCTCAAAATGGTACACACAAATATACACACACATACGCACACATAAATATGATTGTATCCAACTCACAGACAAGATAAGTGGCATGCACGGAGCAACAATGTCTGCATAGAAATTATGTCTGCTCCCTCCTGTGGAGTAAATAACTGAGTATAGCCAATGCTCCGGTGTTTATTCTCTCATGTAGCAAATAACTTTGCACAGAACATGTACTCTTGCAGCAGATGATAACAGTGAAGTCCCTGCTGTTTAAAGATGTCTGACCACCACATCTGCAACCACATTATTCAGTACACAATTTGTATCTCTCTCACAGGAGACTGATTGGAAGGTGCTGAAGCTGGTTCTCGACAAGCTGCCGTGGACGCTGCAGTACAAAGTGCTGCTGCTCACCTCGCCGTGCAGCTTGGATCAGCTCTGCTCTACGCTCTGCTGCATGGTACTGCATATTTATATACACATGCAACCTAACTGTGTACCAATACCTTCAAATTCACTTCTTTACATACCACCAAATGTGACCCGGTGTTGCTAATTTCTTTGTCTGTGTGTAGGTGACGGATCGGCTGATCTCAGAGCGCTTGAAGAAGACCCCAGAGGGGTTTTCACGAACTGATGTTCAGCTGGCGGTGGTTCCTGTCCTCACAGCAATCACCTCCTACCACAACTACCTGGAGCAGTCAAGACAGGTACAAACCGATCTGCAGAGAGAAGTAATGGTAGCATCTTGTGTTACGGGTTTACTACAGCTCCTGAATGGAGTTGTACGCCACACACTCCTCACATACATAAAGACTGTCACTTCCACACAATTCCATTATTTTATTTCCTTCCCCCTCTGCAGAGAGAGCTGGTTCAGTGCCTCGAGACCGGCCTCATTTACCGCTGTGCCAAGCAGTGTGTGGTGGCCCTCACAATGTGCACAGTGGAGATGCCTGACATCATGATCAAGCTCCTTCCCGCTCTCATTGTCAAGCTTACCCACATCTCTGCAACTGTTGCCATGGCATCTCCAATGCTTGAGTTCCTCTCAAGTGAGTCCCAGAAGCTCTTCTATAAAATTTCTTCAGTTCTCCTCTTAATTTTTTTAACCATTGTTGAGTATTCAAGGTCAGTTAGTTGTGTCAATGTTTTCTGTCATGGATGCAGCACAAACTGAGAAGGTTTCTGGCTGTTCTGTGCTTTCTTATACTCTTTTATAGCTCTGGTGCGCCTGCCTCATCTGTATGCCAACTTTGTAGCTGAGCAGTATGTTAGTGTGTTTGCCATCTCACTACCCTACACTAACCCTTCCAAGTAAGTACACACACACACACACACACAAACACATGTGCAGTCTCAGATGCATGGACACACTTGGACCTCTTTGCTTCTTTTATTCTCTTCAGGTTCAACCAGTACATTGTGTCACTGGCCCACCATGTGATCGCCATGTGGTTCATACGCTGCAGACTCCCCTTCCGCAAGGACTTTGTTCAATACATCACAAAGGTATGTGTGTGTCTGATTGTCCTCCTACCTGTAGTGATTCTTATTCGTTGGTGCTAGTGACAGCCAGTGATGTAGGCAATATGTTTTTTTTAAGTTGTCCATCCGTCCATAAATCACATTGAATGTGATATCTTAGGAACGCTTTGAGGGAATTTCTTTAAATTTGGCACAAACGTCCACTCAGACTCAAGGATGAACTTATTAGAATTTGGTGGTCAAAGGTCAAAGGTCACTGTGATCTCACAAAACATGTTTTTAGCCATAACTCAAGAATTGAAATTCTATTTATGACGAAGTTTCACACAAATCTCTAATAGGATAAATGATGACATTTTCAATCCAAAAGGTCAAAGATCAATGTGACATAATAATATTCTGCAAAAACACCTTTCTTGCCATTATTCAATTCCATAACTGCAAACTTCAACTAGTTGGTGAAGTCATACTTTTTTTATGAGTTGAAATTTTAATCAGCACTCTAAATCAGAAAAAATACTGTCTTAAAACTTCTTCAATTTCTCACCCAAACACATTAAGAAGAGGGGTCAACCAAAATGCATCTATAAATACAAATAATTTATCATGAATACAGAGAGATCCAAAAAGAACAGTACAATACTGAGAGAAAGAACAAAAGCTTAACTCCCACTTGGAAATAAATGTTCTTTCATCCTATTGCCTAGGACTTTAATGAAGAAAATGCCACAGTTGAGAAATGTTTTTTGCCCTATTACATTCTGTATTCTTTCTATGTGGCAACTTTTCCACCTCGGTAACACAGTCCTTTATAATGAGTTTCAGTTTCTGAGAATATTTTGCCGTCCATGCATCATTAGATAATGTCTTAGTAGTTTGACATTTTGGCAGATAGTCTTGTTTGCTTTCTTTCTGAGAGTTAGATAAGGAGATTGATATCATTATCATGTTTGAGAATGGTATCCATCTTCTCAGATAACCCCTGGCAAGAAAGCAAATTAATGTATTTCCCAAAACGGTTCCTTTATATTTTCTGTAACAAAGGCAGTAACAGTAACCATTAAATGTTTTAATTGTATGTGCTTTTGACAGATTTGAGATTTTCTGCAGATGCTGTATTTCTATGCTCTTACATGCATGTTTTTGTCTTTAGGGTTTGCGTTCCAATGCGCTGCTGCCATTCGATGACGGTCACGAGCAAAGTTCATTTCGCGCCCGCAGCACCAGCCTTAATGAAAGGCCCAAGAGGTAAATTATACACACATGTACCGAAGCAAGCGCTGACATAGCAACGCAGCAGCACCACACACTGTCCATATGGCCATTGTTGTGTGAAGAGGGCTGGGGTTGCCAAGGTAACAGGGGACTCAGCATGACTGGTATTGTGGCGTGATGGTTGCAGTGACTCTGCTCAGGTTGCCATGGTGATCATTAGTTCATTTTATTTATTGTTTATGCTTTTTACATTTTGAAATTTGTTCTTTTTCTTTTTTTTATTCAAATCCCTTTCATATTTAAGACTTACGGGGTGGACAAAATAACATGAACACCTGTATAATATGACGTAATCATTCTAAGTTTGTAGGGTTTATAATGTAACATTTGTATTAGCATCCCATCAGATTGCGCTGTTTTATCCTCATGTTTGTGTTACTGTGTCCACCACTTGTAGTTTATACAAGCACATACACAGTGGTGGCATGTTGAAAGACCTGCTTTCACATCTCGCCATTTGACTGTTTATAACAACAATAAGTGCAGACTTCACATGTGCAAATATACACTGCCTTTCACACAGAGGTGTAAGGAAGCTTTTCTCAACAAGGCGCCATTCTCATCTGTACATGGTGTAAATGTTTGTCGGTTGTCGTGTCCTAATCGTCCTAACGCGGTATGATTTAAAAACGTTAGAAGTAACTCACTAAAACACTTGTTAAAGCTGAGAATCGGTAGATTTACTGGCTGTGATGTGCAGTTTTTCTTCCAACTGAAAAGGGGATGTAGAAGAAGATATTTAGCTGGTCTCCTATTGTTCTGTTGTTTTAACTGAGGCAGAGATCTTAATGAAAACTGCTTGGAAACACCAGTGTGGATACATGCTGCTTTCACACAAAAACAGCTTAGTGTGGACATAGTCTTAATCTCCAGCTAGTTGAACCAATATTTCCATCGCATATTTCAAAGACCCAAAACAATTAGTCACCGAAAAGAAGAAAAGTCACCAATATTGTTTGAGACCAAGCATAACTCTTCAGAAGAAACTTTGCCTCCCCTCATTATTTTTTGGCTTTTTTGCTCTCAGATCGGAGCTTTTTTTATTAAATTTCCTTCTCCTCCTCTAACAGAAGGCGCAGCCTCTTTGTTTACGCTAGTTTTTATTTCTACTAGCGAACTTTCCTGGGTTGCCACACTTTCTGGTTAACCTCCAAAAACCTCATAACACCTTTGCTGCCCCAGTAGTAACACAGCACCTCTGCTAACATCAGTTTCCACTGATGCTCCATTTCAGCCATGTTCACCCATATTGTGTAATCAATCATCCAGTTATCTGCCTGTGTGCTGCTCATTGCCCACTGTGGTGTTGGAGTGCTGTGTGTCTTGAATAGATCCAAGATATATTCAAGTTTAAATTTGTGACCAAATGCATATTATTTCCACACTCAGCCTTTGGTCACAAATGCTTCCATCTACTTTTCTATAATGTTTTTTGCTTGAGAATATGATGACGTTAAAACAATGTTAAGGTTTAATTTTGGCATTTCCAAAAACCCAATTTACCATTTACCTAAATCCAAATCTGTTGGACTACAAGTGCAATATGTAGCTTTGTCAAACCTTAATTTGCTCCTTTGGAATATATAGTGCAGACTTGTGGTGCTCCAACCCTCAGATTTAACCCAGCATTTCATTTTTAAGTTGGATCTGTTTTGTTTTTTTGTGTCAAAGCTTCCATTTGATCAGGCCTGTGCTGAGTCCATCTCTACTATTTTACTTCTCCTATACTAGTCCTTGGCTTCACTATGTACCTGCTGTGTGAAATAATCTTTATTTTGTTGCTCTCCTGAATACTTTCTGTGTGTTATTTTCTTTTCTGAGTAGCAGAAGCTGTTTTACCCTTTGCTGTAGCTTGTCTGTTTTTCTTTTAGTTGATATTTATCCTCTTTTCTTACTCCGCTCTCCTGTAATCTGATTCATAGTGTTCACTGCTGTTAATTTTCACCTTGTTTTGTTTTTCTTTCAATTCTTCATTCGACCCCCTGCCCCTGCCGCTGGTTGCTGCATTGTGGTTGTGGTTTTGGGGGGTGGTCGTGTCATCCTGGATTCTTCCTACATTGCTCCTTGCCCCTCCCTCCTCCTGTGACCTCTGCCCTGTGACTTTATGCCCTGTTCTCTGTACCCCCGCCCTCCCTTCCCCCCTTCATGGCGTGTGCCGCTTGGTCACCTGCTCATGTTGCTCTGGTGCGACATTCCTGTTGTCTCCTGGTATACCTCCACACACCACATTCCTGCCCTACACTCCCAAACCACCACCACTACCCTCATGATGGCTCACCCCCTTACTACCCACTGCCACTGTAACCTCGACGTGGGGCCCATTCCCCTCGCCCGTTGCCATGGTACTCATCACAACCCAGTCTGCGAGCAGCAAAAGTGGCGAAGGCGGCGGCGGCGGTAGCCAATAGCAGCAGCTCTCCAGTTAAAGAGCTGAGGGACCTGTCAGCCATGGACGCTTTCCGTTCCCGCAGCATCAGCGTCTCCGAACACGCGGTCCGCAGGTTAGAAATGAGCCTTCTGGGTAATCAAACAAAAACCAACAACAATCCAAACACTTCCTTGGTTGCTTCCTCCATGGTATGGTTGATGGGGGTCTAGGGTCATTGTCATGCGGGGCCGTTGGGCGGGCGTTGGGTGGTTGGTTGCCAGGGACTCCTGGAGCAGGGTGGTGCATGCTGGAGGAAGGTTTGTGTGTCGACCTTTTTTGGTTTGTTTTGGGCTGCGATCATACACGTGCTGTTTTTTTTTTAGATAATTGTTTTCTTTAGGATTTTCTTTTGCATGCAGTGTTTTACAGACGACATCGGAAAACATCTCGATCCGTGTCGATGTTTTTCTGTTTGATTTTTGCTCTAACTTTTCTAATTTTTCCTTTTGGTTTGACTTTATTTTGGGTTGTGCTTTAGTTTTGTTTTGCTGGGTGTTACGCTGACTGGTTTTAATTGGCTTAAACTAAACAAAATGGAGGGCAGGAGTAACTGGTGAGAAGCATGCGTATCCAATCGGATGGGATCTTATCCTGATTGACAACAAGTGCAACACAACTCTCCCTCCCTTCTCCTGGTGGGAGGGCACCTCTGCATCCTCGTCCAATGATGGGGCTAACAGCAACACAACAGCTTTGTTTGCCTGCTTGACATATTCTTTTTTTTTTGTTGTTTTGCTTCACTCACAAACACACACTGTGCTGCTATGACCATGGCAATCTCTTAATGGGATTTTAGGATTAGCCGGGCTAATGTGAACTTTTCAGTTTGATTAAAGACTAAAACAATTATCTCCACATAAACACACACTACACACTCATTCTCTCTCTCTCTCTCTCTCTGCGCCTTACGCATCTACATACCTTTATGCTTATCTCTGCTAGGCTGACCTGCTCAACTGACTGACCAAAGTATGATCTAACATTGCAGTTGTCACACGTGCTTACTCTTGAATATGTCATACTACTCATGCTCTACAGGTGGCAGTAAAAGTCTAGCACTTGTAACATAATGTAATGGTTGAATACAACAATATAATGTATTCAATTGCAGATGGAAAATGGAACTTTAAGAGACATAACAACTGCAGTGTAGATCTATTTAACCTGCTTTAACCGCTTAATGGCTGCAAATCTCCTATTGCCTCAACAGCTGGTTTTCTTTTGACTTTTGAATGTTATCATCTGATGTGACAAGTTAGATTGAAGTCTGTCTCCTGGTGGACACGCTCAGACAACATGACCATGGTTAAAGCTTTCAGACTTTACAGTGACATATTGTCATTAATGAAACTCTGTGAGAAATGACCCTGAACACAAGTATTTGTATCGGGCTTTTTTGTTCAGCTAAACTTGTGTTGTGCTGATCATAAATCATCACTGACAGTCGTAACGGCACTTTAAAAAAAAAAGCAAAACGTAGTCCTGCTTGAATTCTAATATATGGCATAAAATTCTGCTTTGGTTCGGTTTGTGTAAAAGCGGCAGAATAAAATATAATAGATAGTGAAGTGATAAATGATATCTGGAAGCAGTAAACAGTGTTTGATGGTCATGTTTTTTGGAGTGCGTGTCCACTAGACGTTGAAGTGAAAGATACATGATTGTCAGAAGAACGGTGAGTATAAAAATGTGTTGAATACTTTATTCACACGCTGGGACTTGGTCTGAGTGAAAGGCTTCTGCCTGTTCTAAAGAATCATTTTCTAACTATATACATAGATTTCCACAAATAAAACTTTTGATTTGCATTTGCAAGCAAACCTGAATTGGATTTTATCTTATCAGTGTAGTCTTTGTCATGACAGTCTTTTGACCTTGACAATATTCATCCTCTAGGTGCATTCTTGTCAGAGAGCTCGCCCCCGCCAGTATTTTCTATTGAGCTATTATAGTGTGTTATATAACTGGAGATAGTCTGACTCATGTAAAACTACGACTGTTATCCATGTTAACTTTACTTAGGAGAGATGTTATTATTGTATTACTGGTTTTTATATTTGTTTCTTGATTTCACTCTCCTTTGTTTTTCTTTTTATTATTGTCTCAGGACGAGACATGATAACAGTCTGCCTGCCTTGAATACTTCCCACTGTGAAGTACTGAGATGTCTCTGTTAGGCTCAGTCATTCTCAGAGTGTTGTTGTAAATCGCTCATTTTAAGTGTGTTTACTTCAGCCGTGAGCAGCTAGCCAGCGTGGCCTTCGTGTTCACTGAGGGTGGCAGAATTTACTCCTGTGTCTCTCCAGTCCTCACTGAGACTAATGTTAACATCTTTAATGTGCTTTTAACCTGATTTGCCTGTAGAGCATAGAGTAATGGTTGTTGTGGATACAGAGAAGTGCTGCTCACTCTACAGTGAATACTAATAAAGTGATTTGGCTTCAGTTGAGTCACATTCGGCTCTACCTGCTGGGTTTTCCGCAGTCCTGTGGCTTCCAGAGCAACAAATCATGTTACACCGTAGGGCCCTTCAGGGTCCTACAGAGAGCTTATTTACATGTAGTCAGTAGGTGAGTTGTTCATTTTTAACAGGTGGATGACCCAGTGGGAGGGTTAGGGTTAACCCTAGGACTGCAGGATTATCATGTATCCAAATTCTTGATTTAATTGCAATTATATTTTTAATTTAATAGAACTGCTATTAGGTTAAATACATATTCTGTGCAGGCCTATGCTTTTACTGGATATGGACAATAAGCATTTTAAGCTTATTTCTCAAAATACCCCCAAGTCTTGACAATATGAGCTGCTACTTAACCATAGCTTGGTGCAGTCATGGTTAATCTCCTCAGTCAAATTATCTGCACCACTTCCAGGTTACACCAAGCATCTGTATTATAACTATACCTACAGCCATTTCTCCTTCTAAAATACAGAGATGACTTGGTTTGGTGGTATAGTTTCAGCAGCACAAACACTATTGAATGAGATATTAGGAATATTGTAGGAATAATACCGGCAGCAGTGTGTCTCTATGATCCTCTTGCTCTTCCACGACCGCACGTTGCTACTTTCTCACTTTGATCATGAAGGTGACACTACTGTGTAAAGTATATAGGCTACAATATAGTATAGAATTGAGTATTTATTGTATATACTGTAGTTTAGAGAATAGTATATATCCAAGATGAAATTGACAGATCGGACTGTGATAAAAATCTGCTACTTCAGCACCATGGACAGTGTCATGGATTTATTAATACACAGCAGAGTCAGGCTACTGATATTTCAGAGCTACAGTTGGGCCAATAGATTCTAACATGCACAAAGCTCAGTCAGATAAAGTATCAATGATTCAGGCATACTAGACTAACATATTCAACTTAACAACCCCTGTGCCCCTGCACCCTCTCTGCTACTAGGGGATGGAGAGGAAGGATGTCAGGTTAACAAGGGGGATGTGTTTTAGTCACTTTGCTAACAAGGAGGTAGCATCCTTATCCTCAATCAAATCATCTACTGCACACAGGGAAATAATGATAATGATAATGAGGCTGCTCATACCATGTCCCAGCGTGTTTCTGTGTTGTTGTGTGCTTTAGAAAATTGAATTGTCAGTTTGTGAGCTTGTTTATATACACGTGTGATCCCATGTGTGTGTGTAAATGCTGTACTGCATGTGATAAACGCAGAAATATGAACTTAGTATGTTAACGTGATATATTTTTTTCTGCATTTCTCTCTGTATCTGTATAACAGAGCTTGCATGTCCCTTGTGTGCACTCATCACATGTTAAGATATATCTGGAGCCTGTGTGCCCTCCTCTCGCTCCTCATCCACCCTCGCTGCTTTTTAACCTTCTTCCCGTTTCTTCCTGTAGGATGCACACATCAACCACCACCTGCAGCCTGGGCTCTGCTGATGAAAACGCGGTGACTCAGGCTGATGAGGGGCTGAAGACCGTCCACTTGGAGCTCACTGAGACCTGTCTGGACATGATGGCACGATATGTGTTTTCCAACTTCTCAGCGCTGCCCAAGAGGTTGACAAAGACTCGTTTTTTTTGGTCATGGATGTGTGCTTGGGTGGTATTTGGTACTTGATTGAAGTCATGCTTTTGATCTCTGATTGTCCTCGCAGGTCTCCAATCGCAGAATTTCTGTTGGCAGGAGGTCGCAGTATGACCTGGCTGGTGGGCAACAAGCTAGTGACTATAACGACCAGCGGAGGGGTTAGAACGCAAGCTCTGCTGGGCCTGGACATGGCTGATCGGCTTGGAGGAGGAGGAGAAATGACGAGGTGATGCACACTCACACAGAGAACATGAATCCAACAAAACCTCAGTTTTTTTGTTGTTTTTTTCGTTATGTATCTTTCCTGTCCCCGCAGGTCAGATCCATCACTACACACCCGAATAACCAAAGAGGCTCCAGCCAAATTGGAGTCACAGTCAAGTCAGCAGCACAACAGAGCCACACGCATACGGGTCCGCTCCATGTCAGGTAATAAATATTCAAATATTCTTTGCCTCAGGACTTATATATCCCATGATACACCAGCCTCTCTCCCTCATTATTTTGGACAAAAATATGGTTTTGGTATAGAAAGAAACTTTGTAATGTTGCAGGAGAAAACATACATATTTTTTCTATCATAATAATCACCAAAAAGTATCACAATTTGGCTGTGGCTGTTTTACCTAAATCCATAAAAAAAAATATAAATAAATAAATAAAAGAACAGCCTTTGAGAAGAAGGTACAGTGAGTTGTACAGTCAAGCTGTTTTGAATTGAGAATCAGGCAGCTTTTATCCTCCACAGTTTTGCAGCCATTCTCTTATCTCACTGCAGTCTTGTTGAAATAAGGCCTGAAATATGTTATGTGCTTTTAGATTAGTGGCATTATTTATCATTATTCTAGTATATTAAAAGCAAGATAGGATGCAAAATTACACTTCTTTGCTTTGATCCTCCTTGCATTAATGTTTGTCTGTTCTGTACATCCTTTGTGTCGGTGGATCTGCATGACATAAGCGAACATAATGAGATGACGCTGTCTGTATGTTATGCAAGTTTGTATTTTAATGATGTCATTCTTTTTGACCAATTAAATCAGTCTGACTAAACGTGTTTGCCTGCTTTTCTCCTGCATAGTACATTGCATGTTATGAATTCTGTGTTTGATGTTTTATTTTGTGATTTATCAATTAAATATTATCTAAAAATTCAATCGGATGAGTCATAAACGAGCCGGTTGATTCAAACTTTGATTGAATGTAATGTGAGCGATGTCAGGAGAAGAATCTGCCACATAATGATAATGATGACCTTCCTCTTTCTGTCTTACTTTATATTCCAGGTGGTCACGCTCTACGTGCTGGTCCTGCCCAGAGTCTCAGCCCGCTAGTTTCCCCCTCCGAGAGTGAGTTAGCTGCTCCGCTGTCTCCCTCCTCGGGTCCCACCCTGGATGGCCTGGGTCCTCCCTCCTCCACCTCTGCCACCCCATCTGCTCCCCCACCTCTCAAAGACAACCCCAGTCTGGCTGAGTTTGTCCCCATGCTCACTCAAGGCTGGGCAGAGATCTTCATTCGAAGACCGTCTGGTATGCACACCACACATAACACAACAAGCAGATGAATACCAAGTCAATGCAGGTTACTTTGTTATTCATCCAACAGACGCCTGTGTGTTTGATGCCTGTCTGGTGTTATAATTCTTTTAATTATTGTTGATACAAGACCATACCAGTTAACTACAAATGAATTAACAAAACAACAGAACATTTTCTGAAGCATACCATATGCTGTTACATTGATTTTGAGCCTCTCAGGCAGGTTTTCATGAAGTTTCTACGAAGATGAACTCACAGGAACTTTCAACTTGCACCTGCAAGATTATTAATTGATAAGAGATTGAGATTTTTTAGAAGAAATGTTTAAATTCAAGACCTTCCTGGTAGATTTGGGAGTGCAAACCTGCTCTTTTTGTATTTGATGTATTTTGAAATCAATAAAACATTTCAAAATTAATGTTGAGTTTTTCAGCAGAGGAGTCACAAATGTTGGATGTCTGAGTTTGTTGGAAGACACCAGCAAGGGAAGGGTCTCAGCTTGCAAACACTGTACCACATAGAGATAATGACAGCATTTTCTTTTTTAGCATAGGCAACTTGATGTTCACCATGGTGAATCGCCCACCTCAAGTGTGTTTGATGTCTTTTCAATTTGATTTTCAAACCATACTGAACTAATGAGAGGATGCCTCGATGAAATTCTTTCAAAAACCTACAGTATACTTTGATATATTCAGCATTAATTTAAAGTAAACATACATACAAAGACTTGTTGTGGTCTGTTTACAGCCAATCAGCAGTCTAATGTGTGTGTCTAATTCTTGTATCTGTCTTGTTGTCTTTCTGTTTAACAGGCAACACGAGCTGGCTGATGTGTTTGGAGAACCCACCCAGTCCCTTCTCCTCTGAGCTCGGCAACATGCCGCTGCAGGAGCTCTCTACCGTCCTCATGGCGATGGAGGGAGTGAAGGAACCTCCTGCCCAGACAGCCAGCGCCCCGGCCAGCACTGCTGCCCCCGCACCAGCCCCCGTTTCCGAGCCCTTAACCCAAACACACAGCAGTGTCAGAGGGGAAGCACACCTGATCCAGCGCTCTAACACTGGTGAGTAACAGTCTGACAAGTCTGAGGAGAAAGATCAGAAAGGGTTAATTTAGATTGTAAGAAAAGTGAATAGTAAGATGAATATACACCACATCTAAAATACAGAGCAGAAAATCATAATAGAGTAATAAATCAGATGTTATGCACGACTGCATCCCTTGTGTCCGCATCACTGCCTGTCCTTGGTCTCCTTTAATGGACTGAGATAAGTGCTGATCTTCCCTGGCAAATTGCTTGTGAATACTTTATTTGAACCTGAAGGTGATCAATAAGCCAGCTTGAATTTGCTCAGGTCATTGATCATTAAAGATCACCACTTTGGCATGCTCTTGTTTTATGAGTCAGATGTCTTTTTTTTTTTTTCCTTTCCCAGAAGCCTCCTTTTCAGTGATGTTCTGAGCTTCGTGTTCATTTTCTTTCTTGTTGTGGGACTCGTCTCTCTTCAGTTATTCATCTCCAAGTTTCTCTTTATTTATCATCAGCTCATCTTTTCCATTTCATCTTCACCATTCTTTTTTTTTCTTATTGCTTTTGAGATTTTTTCCCCTTGTTCTGATTACTTTTGTTTTCATGTTTTTTTTCATCCTCACCACCATGCTGGTTTGTGATTTGCTGCGGTGTGTTATGTGGCGTCATGCGCCACCAACCTGTCCGCTGGTGTCCCGCCCTGCAGTGGGTGGCTCTCTCTGGTCTCTGGGTCTGGGCTCTGCCCCCCCAGGCCCTCCAGCCCCTGGCAGGTTGCACAGGAGCATTTCCTGGGCAGGTACCGTCTACCACATGTGTGCCCCGACATCTTCCCCCAAATCTTCCCCCTCTCCCTCCAGAAAACTTCTGGTGTAGTGTTTTTCTTCTCACTTGTACAATACAGCGGTCTGTCAGCACACACTGCTTTTCATCGTATCTAGAAGTTTGAAATGTTGGCAGAGTAAACTGCAAACTATCTCTTACTTGCTCTTTAAAGTATAAGATCAAAATACGGATATATTATTTCCCAACAAAATGTTTGGAAAGAATAGTTTGACATTTTGGGAAATCTACTTACTTGCTTTTTTAGGCAGAGTTAGATGATAATGAATAAGTGTATTTCTCAAAATGTCAAACTACTAGTCCTTTTAATTCAAAGTGAAAGATTTGTCCTTGTGTGTATTGCAGCTCTTTCCTGCACACTTGTCTCAGATAACTCAGTTGTGCAAAACACCTGCTGTTTTTCTTCCATAATTGTGCAAGTGAAGGAATTTAGTATTTCTGATTTACCCGCCAGTCTTCTATTAACATGGGAGGAAGGGAGTGAGAGAGGGAGGGTCCTCTACAGGTGAGAGTAGAAAGCGTGCCTGCCCTCGGATCAATCACTCCAATGACACCTAAGAAGACTTTTGACACCTTCCATGATTTGTTTGTTTCCTTCCTAATCATCTCGTGACCTCTAACTAATGTGTTTCTGAAATATAATCTAAGGTTGACCTTTTTAACCCATGACTCTCTGAAGTTGCCAACAGGAAAGCCCAGACCTCATCTAACTAATATGCTCTTCCCTGCCTTACTGTAGTAGACCAGTAGGGCGATGAAGAAACATTCAGAGCTGCAGTTTGGAGAGCCAACACTTGACTTTCAGAGTGTTGGCTTCTTTAAAGAGATCTGATTGCATTGGCTTCTTCATTTTCCTCAAGTGTCATTTGGGAGATACAGGACTGGAGGGGCTGGTCTGGGCTGCTGTTGGAGTAGCTGCAGTGTGATTGGGCCGAGATAACAACCAAGCTGGCCGCACAGATGCATGCGTCTTGATGGAAATCAAATAGATGAAGGAATGATGGATAGATGCTGCCTGCTGCATTGATCTGCCTGCGTTTCTTATTAAGTTTATAGGTTTGGTTTACTGCAGGTCATCATCTTAATGACTGTTTCTGTGTGTGAGTGTTTGCCTTTTTGATCAATGTGAACGCATCTGATTCTGTTTCATGTTGCTGTGATTTCTTTAGTTTAGTATGTACTCGACTAGAATTTAGATTTTAGAGAGAATGTGTGTGTGAGGTGTTGATGTCAATGTACCACTGACAGCTTGTTGTAGGACTTTTACACCTGGGTATGTGTTTGTGATTGTGTAACTAACAGTGGACAGTGTGTGAGGAGAGGGTGTTTTGGTTTGTGTTTTTGTGTATCCACCTAAAGTATAATCACCTGGTCGTTGCTGTGTCCTGCTATAGACTCCGTGGTGGTGCTAGAGGAGGGGTCAGGGGTCACCACAGCACACACCCCAACTGATTGGTTAGAGAATGACGAGTTTGAACCAATGCCATCTGATCCCATCTTCATGTCCACCGATAAATTCACGAAGACGCCGGCTCCTGGGACACTCAGCAGGGTCAGTAGAAAATAAAGCGGTATGCTCCTTTTTTAAAGTTATTCCTCTGTTGTTTTTTTAAAAATGGGCTCCTCTTATCTCTGTCCTCTAGTCCTCCTCCACCTCCAGTCAAGATGATGAAAAGTCTACTCTGGAGGAAGTGAGTGAGGGAGCCATTCCCATTGATCAGCCTACTGTGGGACCTTCCACACCAGGCAGCCAGGGGCCCGAGCTTCCATTCCAGACCCACACTCAGTCCCAAGGTCACGGACTCAACAAGTCCAGCTCCTCTCCAGAGCTCCAAACTTTACCTGAAGCCTTCTCCAAAGCTGCTACGGAGCCAGAGACTGCAGCAGGAGACGCACCACGGCCCAGAGCACCTTCAGAGGGCAAGCCGCAGCCGCAGCCTCAGCCTCAGCCTCAGCCACAACCACAGCTGCCTCATTTTGAGAAAGATAAGGTGGAGGGAAGTTTAGCAGGGGATGTGAATGGGCTTGGAGGACAGAGTCAAGCAGGTGAAGGCCCGGCTGTACAATCGTCTCAAAGTGGAGGAGCAAGAATGAGGTTGGAGTTTCCAGCAGCTGCGGCGCAGCCTGGACCCATTTCCCCCAGCGGAGGCCACCGCCCCCGGGGTCACACCATCTCAGTATCAGCCCCGTCCTCCAGGAGAGAGAGGAGGACAGAGAGGGACTCGTACCACAGTCGACCCGGACCCAGCAACACAGAGAAGATCTCTGGACTGAGTCCCAGGTACTACTGTAGCCTCTGTTGTTTGTTTGTGCCAAGAACACAAGTGACGCAATTTATAAACCCAAGTCAGTAAAGCCTGCCAGCAAAGATGATCTGGCAGGCAGTCATTTTTCTCAAAATTGGAAGATTAATAGAGATCATGAAATATTTAAAGAGAAGTTTCAGGTTTGTGCCTGAATAACACAGCTGAGGTTCATGACCTTCATTCTCCATTTTTAATCTCCATTTAACCGTGGCTAAGAAAACAATGTCATCACAAGGTCCATTTATTAGTTGTTTTGGAGTTTAAAATCATATTACATGAACTCCATCTCCGATCTAAAGCTCCAGAACAGCTATTAATGAACTTTGTGCTGTTGTTATTATCTTAACTGTATCTTTATTTAAAAAATAGGATATATGCAACCCCAAATGGGATGTAGTATATACTGTATGTAGTAGTATATTTGCTTACACCTTTAGTTTTTATACAATCTTAACTTTTATATTTATTGTATTTTTATACCATGTAGACATCTATGAATAGTTTAAATGTGGATTGTGAACTTTTTTTAAATTTTGTGCCTAACAATCTCCCCCCTCTCCTCTAGCTTTGTCTTTCTCCAGCTGTATCACTCTCCTTTCTTTGGGAATGAAGCCAACAAGCCACTGCTGTTGCCCAAAACCCAGGTTAGTAGCCCTCTCTGGTCTACTTGGAGTCTACTTCAGTGTGTCATGTACTGTGTTGTTTACAGTGTGTCTACTCTGCTGTAGGTGATTGATCGTGCTGTGAAGGTTCTGGACCAGATGCCTCCTTACGACACCCATAAGATCGGAGTGGTGTTTGTTGGAGCTGGTCAGGTGAGAACACATAAAACGTCAGCCCGAACAGCATTTATTGTTATTTAATCAAACATGTATTGCTGTCAAATCATTTCCACATTCTCTGACTCCACACTATCTTTCCGCCTTCCTCTCAAGGTTAACAACGAGGTCGCCATCCTGTCAAATGAGTACGGCTCAAACCGCTATGCCGCTTTCCTGACAGGCCTTGGCAAATTAATCCATCTGAAAGACTGCGACCCGGACCAGATCTTCCTCGGAGGCCTCGACCAGTACGGAGATGATGGAGAGTTCACTTACTGCTGGCATGACGACATCATGCAAGGTGAGTACGCGAGGGGAAAAGTGACATTTATGGTAATTGTAGTGTTAACTCTTTTCCTACCTGGTTTTTAATGAAATTGTATCTCTGCAGCTATTTTCCACATAGCAACACTAATGCCAAACAGGGAGAGCGACAAGGGCTGCTGCAACAAGAAGCGTCACATTGGCAATGATTTTGTCATGGTTGTGTACAATGACTCTGGGGAGGAATATAAACTGGGCACCATAAAGGTAAACGCACACAGACACATACATCCATCTGAATACATCCAAGAATCTGAAACCTGCAGTGTATGTTTTGTGGTTCAACTCCACAAATCTCTCGTCTTTTTCTCTCTATTAGGGTCAATTTAACTTTGTAGAAGTGATTATAAAACCACTGGATTATGAATGTAACCTCGTCACCCTACAGTGCCGCAAAGGTGAGATGATTTTGGTTTTTTGTCTCTTTTAGTGCTTTCAGAGTTTTGTTTAACTTTCATTGTTTAACTCTCTCTCCTGCTTTTTTTTTAGACCTTGAAGGGTTAGTAGACACAACTGTGGCAAAAATAGTTTCAGATCGCAACCTTCCACTCTTAGTCAGACAGATGGCTCTGCATGCAAATGTAAGTCTTCCCAGTACCGTATGTCTCCCTCTCACACCTGATAACATTTATTATACACCCTCTTACACACACACATACACACACATTTCACTCTTCTTTCTCTCTCCCCCAGATGGCCTCTTTAGTGCATCAGTACAGAGCCAACCCCTCTGATGCGTACGCCTCCAAGTGGCTCGCAAGATTACGACACATTAAGAGGATCAGGACCAGGGTGAGAAAATACACACAAACAAACATCTTTCACTTAATGATACTTTGAATGGCTTCTCATGAATTTCAATTATATACATATATATGCTGTCTTTCCCCACAGGCTCAGGAAGATATACAGTCTCGCTCAACTCCCGGCATCTCGCTGACCCAAGGACACACTCAGCAGAACAAGTCGTTTCAGCAGAACACTCCTGCGTCAAACCCAGAAACCTCTGGGCAGAGGAAAAGACTTGTATCAACAGTGGATGATTTCACTGATTTTGTTTGAATACACTTCTTAATCCTGGCAGACACACATGCACACACTCACACACACACACACACACACACACACACACACACACACACCTGCCTTAGAGCTGAGGTGAATTAAGTTTCACCTGTATGCGTGGAAGAATTCAGGATGAAGTTCACACACTGATTTTGACTTAAACTGATTGGGACTTTGTAATGGAAGACTTACGAGCTTAATGGATCATATTAAAGGCTTATTTTGTGAAGCATTGATCTGTGAACACGGTATATTCTGCATATTTTTTGAAAGATTTGAAATGCTGACACGTTGCACTTATAATATATAAGTATATTATTATAAAATCTAATCAAGACATTCAAGTGCATAAAAAATGACCATGAAAAAATGTGCATTTGTGCTCTTCTTTGTTCCCTAAAGAAAGAGAAAGAAGCCACCACTTATTAATGTTGTTTATGAGTTGAATAATATCAGTTGGCTGTGTCAACTGCATAAACCTGTAATACAAGGTAAGAGAATGATTACTTTACTTGTGATAATGTTTGACACCAAAACCATTTTATTATGCGCAGTTCAGCTGTCAAACTCTTTATTCGACTTTGTCAAGTGCAAAAGCATGAGAAGTGCTACAACTGCAAAATACACATATGAGATACAAAAAAAAAAAAAAGGAGCATAGACAAATATTTTCAAAGACAAATTCGTAACACCGTTTTCAAACTTAATGCACCAAACAACACGAAGAAACAGCTAGGAGACACAAAGGTGGGCTTTGGCACTTATCTGTTACTCACTGCACACACAGAGCAGGAATATGAAGGCCAATGGAGGCGGTAACTATTCAGCTTCCTGTAGTTTCTGGTTGAACCCCAAAATACATCAATAGCTTTGGCTGTAGTGCTTCAGTTCGACTGGAGGAATGTAAAAAATGCGGGGTTTACAACACCAGTGCTTGACCTATTCATGTGCCGTTGCAGCACATAAACAATACTGATCCTGAAAAGCAAAAATATATACACCATAAAGCACCAATATATACAGAAACGTACACACACGTGAAGCTGGGTCTTTGTCATTCTTTTTACGTGAGGTCCTGGAACTTGTGAGATTTAATTTACTGGGCAGGAAATAGGTGAATGCAGGTAATGGTCCAATTTAAACTAATTTAGGGCGTTAACATTTTGCTCTTTTCTTTCATATAATGTGATTAAAACGGGGCCAACACTTGCTGTAGAAACTTCCCAGTGTTTTGTCTGCAAGAAGACTGAAGCCAAAGTCCAAAACAGGCTGGGAGTCAATGATTGAACTGCAAATGATATGGATTGAAAAATACCTGTTAAGCTTCTACTTTTGGTTGTCTTAGCAGGTTTTGAGAAAAAGGTGGGTTCCCTGAGATCTGCCCACTGGACACAGGAAGTACGCATGTTGATCAAAATAACCAATAGAAAAACAAGAACGCTATTAAGAGCAGACGAGAGTACACGACACAACTGCGAGCTACTGCTTCCATACCTTGATAATACTTAGTAGAATGTTTCTATAATGTAGCTATTAAGAAGGAGGGGGGGGGGGGGGAAAGGAAATGAAAACTTGACACACGAGAGTTAAATATTGGCATTGGGTATCAGCTCCATTAGGGAATAAAGTGCTAAGTACAAAACAAATGAATTACTTGGCATGGTAAAACTCAGGATACATAAATGATGCGAAAGCTTTGGCAACGTTTATAGTCACGATACAGTATGAGTGAAGCTTTCTCTATTGGTTTTGATACCAAGCTTATTACTTCAGAAAACATGATGCCACACTTCATTAAAAAAAACAATCTACAAAAAAGTGCTTTTAAATCACAACCATATTGAACACAACAATAAAAAAAGACATTTAGGTAATAAGACTGGGAGTCATTATAGCTTTATAATGGGAGAACTTGTGTAAATGTTCAGTCTTATATAATTGAAGGCAAATCCTTCCTGTTTCCTCTTGACCGCTGAACATCATCTCATCATCTATATTCCTGCTTTCAAACACTTCTACGCTGTTTTATTTTCCTGCACTACTCCCACCTGCTGCTCCTCTTTCTCATTCATCTGCCTTCTTTCTCTCTCTTCTATCTTTGACACTGTCCTTATTTCTCCAAACTGGTCAATTATGGAGAACATGGTTATAATTGCACCCTGAAGAACTGGCTGCTTCGACCTACAGCCTTATGTGTGTATGTATGTGTGTGTGTGTGTGTGTGTGTCTGCTTCAGTTAGTTTTCCCCTTGTCCCTCTGTGGGCTCAAACATACGACACATTACCATTAGCGCATCTGTGCCTTCAGTGTTACTTCTATGCTTGTGAGTACCTGCGTGTGCGTATATCTGTGTGTGCCTGCATGCAAATTTGGGTTCGTAAAAAACATGATGGTTATTTTTTGTTTGTTTTTCAGACAGGCCACGAGTACCCATGGTGACCGCAAAACACAAATATCATATTCATATAAAAATATGTAGACAGACGACATAACTGAGAAAATCAACACGTTTTTTCTGAGATACACAAAAGAATGATTTCAGTTCATTTGAACTTGGGTGAGCACGATCATGTGCTCCTGTCAGTGACCCCCACATGACCTCCAGGGTCACATGGGATCAGGTTCAGTTCAGTTTCGGGGGGGAAATAGGGTATAGGAGTATTTCTTGGTTTCAATCCTGACCTTTACCCAGCTATCTGAGCCGACTATCAGAGCTCGGATAACATCTGGTGACCTGCACCTTGTTTGTGAGGGAACTGAAATGGGATTTGGATGGAGCACAGCTTGTAAGACGGCAAAGTCTCATTTTATTGCTTTCTGTTCTTTTTTCAGTATCTGTGATATTTCGTGTTTCCTTCATGTGCATTGTCCTATTACTTTCCCATCCACTGTTTTCTTTCCCCTCCTTGGGTTTAGAGAGGGGCGCCTGAGGACAAAACCTGCTGCCCCTGTCCTCCTCTCGTCCTTAACCCAAGGTTCACTCTCACATTCTTTTGCTCCGCCTTTCATTTCTGCTTGTAACGTCCATCCAGACACCTGCCCCCTTCAGGGTTTTGGGTGCCCGGGCCCGTGTCTGTCTAAATTGGGGTGCACCTTGTTTTTGAGGGGTGGGGGTTTGCGTTTTCTCTTGCGTGTGGGAATGGTGGTAGTGTGAGCCGGGTGGTTGAACAGGCTGGAGGAGGGGAGGGTCTCTCTTTCCGTTGGCGGGTCCCAGTCCCGGCTAATGGGCGTAGGGGCAGGAGTAGATGGCAAGGAAGTGGTAGGTGCAGGGGTACATGGAGGTGCAGTGGTTGTTTTGGGTGGTTGGACGTGGGGGGGAAGAGCGCTGGTTGATGAAACGGGAAGGGAAGAAGAATCAGAGGCAGATTTATCTGTGACTGAAGATTTAACTGAAGACTGAAGAGCTGAGGTTTGTGTAGAGGCAGAAGCTGGTCTGGGCTTTAAAAAGGGAACAGGTGTGGCTACAGGAGTCTTTTTGAGATTGGTAGCAGTGTTTCCGCAGTCCTTTGGAAGTTCACTTTTATCCGTCTTTTTCCCCTTCTTGCTCCCTTTGTGCTTTTCTTTTCCACTCTTTCTGTCCTTGTCCTCCCCCTTTCCCCTCTGTCCTGCCTCACTCCTCCCTCCCTGGCCACCGCCTCTCTCTCTCCCTCTGCGCCTCCTTTTCCTCTGGGCTCGCTCCAGCCTACACTCGATGTGGTACAGATCCTCTGTTGCCATGGTGACACGGTCAAGCTGTTGCAGCAGGGCGTCCAGAGTGGGGAGCAGCCTCCTCAGGGAGGCTTCAGTCTCTGCTCTCTCCCTCCAGCTGGTACCTCCCACCACCACCCCTGGACTGAGACCCAAACCCAGGCCCAGCCCGAGCCCCAGACCAATCCCCGGAGCTTCAGTCAGGCTGCAGGGGCTGGAGGAGGCCGGGCGCCATGAGGCTTCAGAGCCAGCATCCACACTGTCTGGAGTGGGAGGGGAGTCGGGACCATCCAGTGGAGGCAAACATAGAGACTTACAGTCGCTGGTGGAGGATGAACGGGATGGTGGCAGCTCCATGCCTTCAAAACGGACCTTGTGACGAAACTAAGAGGGAAGAAAAACTAAATTAATGTGTATCTTTACAATTTAGATTATTCCTCAGGCTCCTAATGCATTTTTCTTTTTTGACATTTTTTTTTCTTACCCTCATTTTTATAAAATAACTTGAGAAGATAAATCTGAAAAATTTAATTAGCCCTTTATAAAAACTTTTTTTTCCTGCTGAGGCTCTTGAAATTTCAGTCACAACAGCTGCACATATGAAACAGAAAAGGGATCATCCAGTACCTCCTTGGTCCTGCTGAGTCCCATCCACATTTTGAGTCGTCTGAGGAACAGCTCGACCATCTCGTAGTCTTGGAGATCCACGGCTGGACGGTACAGCTCTGCTCGCGCACGCCGGTAGTTCCTCAGCAACACAGACGTGACCAACCATAGCAGCACCAACCGAAGTACAGCGAAGCTGGCGTGGAACATCAGCGAGGAGACGGTGCTGGAGGGGCCAGTAATCGTCCAGGCAGGTCGCCACGACAGCAGGCCACGTCCACCAGTGCCCAACAGAGACATACAGGCTGAGCTCACACTGCCATAGCCGTCAAATACAGAGTGGAAGAGCTGGAGTGAAGAAGAGGGATAAGAAGAAATGCCAAAACAAGGATTAGATAAACAATAATCATAAGATGCAATCAAATGTTAATGAATGCAGTTATTTCTTATTTTTAAGTGTAACAGCAGCAAAAATAAGCTTCTGTGCAATGATGAAGAGCTCTGTGATAGTGGAACCAAGTGAGTCTCGTAGCGTCAATATCTCAGAAATAAAATAAGACACTTCTATTTGCTCTTCATTGAGTGAAAGGAAAACTGATTGAAAATGACTGTTAGTGACAGAGAATATACTGTCTGTGTACTGTATCTGACTGAGTGTTTGTACAGGTATGTGTGTGCCGTATGACGTATGTGTGTGTGTGTGTGTGTGTGTGTGTGTGTGTGTGTGTGTGTGTGTGTGTGTCAGGCGCTATGTAGTATTTCTGAAAATGTTATTGTGATTTTAAAATAGACTCTTGAGAGATTAACCTTGAGCTAAACAACAGGCCATCAAAAGCATGAACAACCTTACTCTGTCATGTAGCGACAGACGACTTTGTGTTGATCAAAATTTAAAAAAAATAGCACATAATAAAAGATGCCCAAAATGATGTGGATTTCTTAGCGAAAAATGTCTTGTGTCAAAAATGGTTTGGTCTTAGTTATTTATTTATTTTTGGCACAGATGCCTTTATTAAGCAGTAGACAGACAGGAAACATGGGAGAGAGAGAGGGGGTGTGACATGCAGCAAAGGACCTCTCGCCGGGATTCAAACCGGGGTCGGCTGCGTACGTGGCATGCGCTCTAACCACTCAACCACCTGCGCACCCTGGTCTTAGTTATTAGTTAATCTGTGAAATGGGTTAGGGTTGGGTTATGGTTCAAATTAGCAACTGTTAAATCCCAAATGGCCAGAAGATGCTCCGTTAGCTAGCCTGAGACCATTACCTTTAACAGAAACATGAAGCTGTAATAATTACGAGATATTAAACAGACAAGGCACCACATCATGTCATAATGTAACATTTCTTCCAACAGACATGTGTTGTTCTCTTCTTAGAGCTGCTGGTGAACACATTTTTGGAAAGTTAAGCTTGGAAACAGGTCTGTTGCAGATGTGATTGATGGATCGATGCCACCTTTCAGAAACAGGCTGTACTCTGTCCTGCTCAAATTAGCCATGACTCATGACCAAAAGTAAAGCTAAAACCTAAAAAACCTAAAAAAAAAAAAAAAAAGTTTGGGAATGATAAAGAAGAAGAAATAAAACTCAGGGGTGAACAGTAGGTTTTTTGTTCTTTGTCGAAAAAAAAAAGTGTTTTCCCTGTCATGTGTAAATGTTTTTCTTTCTCTCTCTCTCTCTTCTTTCTGTGAATGATAATTCATGCAACATTATTATACTTCCATTTTGGCAGGCTTGTCTCAAACACAGAGATCATGATCTCAGGGGAACATGATGATTAAATAAAGGTCAAACAAAAGTGAAAAAAAACCTGGTAACATTGTGTTATGTACACAGCTGAGACTCTTCTGGCCCTTCTATATTTCATTTTTAAACAGCTCTGTCAAATATTGAATACCGTAAATGTCATATTGTCATCTTTCAGCAAAGCTGTTTGGCAGCACAGTGGAGACAGTGAGGCTGCTATTATCGTTGCTCTACCAATAAAAATGAAGTTGTGTTATGTAATGCTAAACTGAGCTAAAGTTTATTGGAGATGACGTCTACAGGAATTGTAAAGAAAGGCTGACTGAACCGTTTTCTGAATGGACTAAACATAATCGTGCATGAAAGGTAAACAAACAGATTTTCATGAAGGTTATGTACTAGTACATTATGTATTATATATAGGTTTACATTATGTTTGCTCTGTGTGTGTTTGTGTGGGAGAGGCTCAGTGGGGAAAAAAGGAACTGAAAAAATAAATAACTGACCAGGTGCCCTGTGTGTGAGTAAGCCAGCACCAACAGCAGTAACGCCAGAGCGACTCCCAGTAGCTCCCAGACTGAACGCCGCAGAGCTCTGCCAAACACGGCCCACTCTCTGAGAAACCGCAACTGGTGGGAAGCCTGTGTGATCAGACGGAGAACATGAGAACAATGACTTTTTCTTTTGCTTTAAATGAAAACTTCTGCCATATTGCAACTTTCGCCTTGTTTTCATAGTTCTGGTCATCACTTTAAAACTGTGCTCATTACATCACATCAGCAGATACTTTTGTTTTAACATTTGAATGTTTCCCACAACTACACACACTGAATCGTAGCCACCCCAAAAGCCATCGCTGGAGTCTTTGTTAAGATCTGGGAATGCGATAACATCGTTACAACAAGGTCAGACACTCAGAGAGGTTGTAAACAAGCTAACAGTCTGGCCAGGTTATCTAAACCACTTTATTTGCAGTTTAATATTGATAGCAGAAGCACCTGACATGATGGAAAAATGTTTGGATCAAAGTGGAGCCAGAATGTCAGTCTTAAAAAGGATAAGGCTGTCCTCAGTGCAGGGCAGCCTTATCCTTAGAAAAGATGTTTGCGGAGGATGAAGGGCATCGTCAAACACATTTCACATCCAAACCATGGACTGTCGGGTGGGAGGTGATATGAGGCCTCTACTCCTGCACCAGCAGACTGAGGAGCTTTTTCTCCTGCTGTCTAACCTGACAAATTCAACTATTTACTCATCACAGCACCACTTTTTATAAATACTGCATCACTGCACAAGTGTATATCTGTACATCTATATCTTTGTACAGTATATCTTTTAAGCTGTTCATAGTAAATTATACCCTGTATATCAGCACTTTGAACCTAAATTGCACTTCTGGTGAGATGCCAACATAATGCAGTACTTGTAGTTGTTCAATGACAATAAAGTTGAATCTAATCTTAGTTTAATCTAATTACTTATTGTTGCCAAATCTAATGAAAAGATCAAATCCAGCAATTAGTTACTGCTTCTCTCAACACTTTGTGACTTCTTGCCCTGCTTGTGAAACCTTATGGTTCCTATTAAAGATGTACTTGTTGGGGATCATTTTCAACTGGAGATTAAAACCTATTTGCTGCTCTGTTACCGGCAGCTCAACAGCGTTTATGGAATCAACATGTCACCAATAGCAGTGTGGTTCATTGATGTGTTTTTAATAGTTTGATTTATGGCAAAGAGGAATAATCTATATCAGACTCTGATTACACAGACATTTTTGGCCTTTTTATGGCTTTTCCTGACAATAAGAAAACATAATCTCATCACACTTATCCTATAAACAATTTTTAGTGAAATTACCTAAACTGACTGATAATAAAATCAAATACTATGCTAATAATTCAGCTTTCATTCTTACCTTGAGCACCAGTATGAACAACAGCATGGCAGACATGACTGTGTACATTTGACTCTGTTTGGCCAGCGGGTAGAAATCAGTGAAGGCATCCTGCGGGTGCTTCAGGTATGATGCCCACTGCTGCTTGGCCATTATACAGCGGCTCAGGTGCAGCCCGCACACAGATGCTGACAGAGCCAGTTTACAGATGCCCAGGAGTCTCCAAGCTGACAGCAAGTACATGTAGCCCTCTCCCAGGAAGCCCAATATCCCTCGCACCAAGAAATACAACACCAAGGCGAGGAGGACAATCTGGAAAACAGAGACGTGAACAACGTTAAATAACAAAATGACATAGATTGGATAAAGATCAGCTAAATGGGATTATTGCTGGCAGTTTTGTAAAATCTGGATTATTTGCTCATGATTGGCTTTGTCGACAACGGCAATCAGATCTGAAGGGTTACCATGAGAAGGAGCTGCAAGTCCAGGCCTGTGATTGGCCACAGGGTGACAACAAGGAGGTCAAGGCTGGACTGAGCACGCTCAGAGACCGGGAACTCGAACAGGAAGGAGAAGACGGCCAGAAGGTTGGTGTTGATGTTGTAGAGTGAGAATTCCACATATACTGCATGGGTCCTGTGAAAGCGCACACACACACACACACAGAAAAAACACACTTAATGGTCTATGATAAGATCAAAAGTCAGGATATTTCACTTCCTGTTTTGGCCGCCTCTGGGTTTTGGAATTGAGATATAATTTCTCTTCACAGGAAGTTTTATTTCATATGAGGAAAAAAAAAAAGCACAAACTCAGTTTTGTTCAAAAGATGCGGCTCAGTGTGTGTTGGAAGAGACGACCGACACGTATTTTTTATTAACTTTCAATCACTCCCCTCTGAAGCCTAATACAAAATGTGGTATTAGCCAAATTAAAAATTTGTTTATGTCGTCAATTATCATTCTCAGAACAAAACGTTGAATGTAAGCCAGCGCAGTGCATTCTTTACTGGATTGTTTTCTGGTTGTTGTTTTTATCTTTGATGTAGTATAAATTTTCATGTGCAAGTTTTTAATGACAGCAGACTGAGAGGAAAACTGCACTTCAGGGACAATAAAACTCAACTCCAGATTTATAAAGCCACGAGTACACATGGTTCTGTTTTATTTCAATCATTGAGGAATTGTACGCACACGCACATCGAGCCTGATTTTCACTCCCTTACATCTGGCCCCTTGACTGTGGAACAACCTGGCTCGTGAGATCAGTGACCAAACTCCTCTTTTACAGTGTCAATAATAAACTTACATATAACTATTTGATTGACTGCATTGCCTTTGCCTGTGTATTTCATATCTAGGATTTCAGTATTTTTCATTTTGCTGTAACACAGATTTAAAACCACTTGCATTTCTCTCTTTTTCTACTATTTGCCGCTCTGTCCTACCCCCCTTCACTACCTGTAGTTAAGCCAGTGCAGCTGCCGCAGCTGCTGTAAGCTGGATGAGGCCTCTTCCAGGCTTCTGTTGAGCTGAAGGACCAAGTCTCCACTGTTACTCACGACCATCTGACTGAAATGCCTCACCCTATAAAAAAAGGGGACATGACACATCAACGAACATCAGATGTAAAACAGACAATGGGATTTCCCCTTAAAGGTAATGTAATGCCTGACAGCCAGACTTCTGACACTGTCCTTACCAGTTCGCATCGGCAACACCTAAAGCTGTGACATTCTCAGCATCTTTAGTTGGAGATGTGACCCAGCCCTGTTCCCAAATACTATCTGCTGACCTTAAACCACCTGCAACGGAAAAAAAACAGTTGTATTAAGATCTGATTGTCCATTAAATTGCATGATTTGGAAAATTCAGAAATGTTGCTGGAGTACGTGTGATGCCAAACATTTTATTAAGTTCACTCGATTGAGTGAAAAGACAGACGCCAATTCGCCACAAAATGTATTTTTCATGTGCACAGACTTAGTAAATTGGAAAGTCTGTTAGATCAATGGAGTCCCAATTTATTCAGAGATTTGGCTCCAAGCAAGCTCACAACAAAGTAAAAACAGTGACTGCAGTGCAATCTCACCCTGCATGTCACGGATCTGCCGGAGCCTAAGTGTGCCGAGTAACACACTTCCTGTGTCTCTCAAGAGGGCGGAGTCATCCAGTAGGCGTGGTAACAAGGACTCGTTCAGCCACACCAGAACGTCATCGCGGCTAAAAAAACAAAGTAGAGGATATGAAGAAGTATGCATTGTGTGTTTGTCATGTTTATACTTTACAGTGTCACAATGTTGAATCAACAGCCAGTCAGCCACTGCTGTCAGACTAAAGAACATCTTATTATGTTTGACAACAGTGTGTGTGACAGTGATAACTCTGTAATCTATAAATAAATACAGGATGTTTGTGTGTGTACACAGCTCGACTGTACAGAGGACTAAAAGACACTCTGGATCTGATCTATTTAAAATAAACATGAGTTATGGCTTTGCTTCAGCTAATTTTTTCTGCACTTGTTCTTTTTCAGTTTGAATACGATAACACGGGTCAAGTCTCAGGAGCACATGAGAGGAGAACTGGAGCTCAGTTATGAGAGCAGCCTTGGAAATCCTTTTTTTAATGACTTCACATACTATTAAGTGTTTGCCAAGAATTTTTAAGAAGAAATGTACAAACAGAAGGTTATCCTTGAAGATGAGATTTTATTTTTTGTGAGTCAAAGTAGTCACAAAGTGGTCTATGCTTGTATTTTTTGTTATAATTTTTTACATTTTCACTGAACAACCGCATCTTCAGGTAAGGTCAAGTGGATAATCTGTGTGTGTGTGTTTGTGTGTGTACCTGCTGATGTTGTGGTACTCAGGTGTGTGTATTGCTCGTTGCAGCTGCGTGCGCAGTCTCAGGCTGTGTGCATCTTTGGCTGAGTCAGAATAGTTGAGAAGCAAAACCACCAACAGGAAAAACATATAAACCAGGAAATTCTGAAAATGAGAGCCAACAATCATGTTATCAAACAAAACAAAGTAAAGATATAAAGACTCTAACATTATTAATCTCCCTGTCTTTCTCACCCACCTTCAGCATGGTGTGCAGCATGTGGACCTTGCGGGCCTGATGTCGGGCCTGGGACAGAGCGAAGCCCTGCGGTGGTCTCACCCTGTGAACCCGCTGGACTACTCTCTCCACTCGGGGAAACTCCACTAGCACATCCTGGTCCTCTGGACGCAGGCGACGCACACACACAGCGTAATAAACTGCCTCACACAACACCTGAGGGACAAAGACAACATTAGAGCTGTTAGGTTTGGAAACAGTTTGAAGGCTCAAGAGGCTGTTGAATTTAATAAACTCAAAGAGGAATGTGTGATTCAGACTGAACTGCTGAACTGAAACTAAAACCTCAGATGAGATACAAATTAATGGGACTTAAGTATAATGATTTTGGGGTGAGGACATTATATGTACAACATTTCAGCTCTTCAGGAACAATAGTCAGGTTGTCAGCCAACCAGTGAAGCATCACAAACTGTAAGTCAACACTGATGTATTATCATCTTATAAAGATATTGATGAGAACATAAATGTCGCCTATTTACACATCCGGCTGACACAGAGCAATACTGGCATTTATATCTCTCATTGGTCTCTTTAGCTGCTAAATGCTTCATATGTTTCCCTGCTACTTGCTAACTGTGATTGTTTGCTAATGGTGCAGATATAAACTACAATGGGTTGAAGATGATGAGAGCTATGTGAGTCAACCAGAGCAGTAAAGTTGGAGGCTGGAAAACCAAAATGATGAGTTAAAAGATGCTTAAACACTCTGTAGAACTGAAGGAAACTCCACAGTTGGGTGATAAATCTCTGTGTGATGTATCTCTATTATTGGTAGAAAAATATTGATTAGTACTATATAAGGTTTTCACTTGACAGCAATTTGATGTGAATCTATAACAGTGTGTGTATGTGTGTGTTTACCAGCATCTATGAATATAAATGTATCCTACCTTAATGGGCTCCAAAAGCAGGCAGGAGCACAGGAAGCTGGCAAAACAGGAGATGAGCCACATCAGGGCCACACGTTCACTGAACCCGCGGCTCGCCATAATTGAAATACAATTCGCCAAAGCAATCCCTGCCCAGCTGCCCCACAGGGCGGCACGTCCACACCAGGGTGGGAACCGTCTGGGACGACATACATCTGTCACAACTGTTGAGGGGAGAGAGGAGAGGTCAGGGGAATGGAAAACATACTTTGTTAAAAGACACACTGAAGAAAAAAAGTGAAGAGAAAGAAGAGATGAAAAAAATGATAAGGAAGAAAGACATAAAAAAATAGACTACTGAGGATATATACATTTTTTATTCACAGTATTAACTATTTAAAAGCAAGGCATTTGCATTTTAATGACCTTGTGTAATAGATATGTCTTTGAAGATTACTTCACATTTCACAAGGGGAATTAGTTCTTAGAAATTCTCCACCCATAAGTCTGCTCAAACAATGAAGTTACTGACAAAACTATCAAGTTTTCCAAAGAACAATAAATTATTTCTTAAATTCTTTGACCAGAGTTAAGACAAGTGTGTCTTTTTCTTTTTTCTTTTTAACAACAAAGAAACAACAAACAACAAATTGATTTGCTTATTAAACATTCAGGCAGCAGAAAGAAATCACGATGCATACGCTCTGGTTCCACATCAAACTGAACTATAATAAACTAGACACACAGCCACTGGTGCAAGCCTCATTCTTGAAGAAAAGTAACACAAAGTCCATGTTGTTACTCATCTTTCTTTTCAAAAATAATCATCAAACTTTCCTCTTTGTTTAATGAGAATTGTAAGTCTTACACATAAAAACACTGGGGTGGGTGATTTATGTATCCTGTGTCACTAATCTGACAAAAGAGCGAAGCAGGATGAGTAACAGCAGGGAAGTTTGCAGATATTGATCCATGAGGCAAAGAACTCTCTGATGCCCTTTTACATCCAGTTAGGAGATCGTTTACAATGTCTTTGCTGTTGTAGCTATTTAAGTTATTTTTCTGCACTGTTTGTCATTCTGCAAAATGAAATAATCATGACTTAGAGTTGCAGCGATGTTAACACAAAGAGAAAACACTGTTTTTGCCATTTTCTACTAAAATATCTTGTGTATTTACAAGGCAGCCAACTCAAGATAGTTTGATGTCGCACAGACACACACACACACACACACACACACACACACACACACACACACACACACACACACACACACACACACACACACACACACACACACACACACACCTCTGCCCGTAAAAAAGGGCTTTTGTCCCCAATGACTTGGTCCTGAAGTCTGAAATTTGGCCCCAAAAGTAGCCCCTCCCTCCCCACACACCTGTATTTGAGGTGAAAGCAGTTTTTGGTGGGTCTCTTCTGACAGATTCTAAAGGAAGAGGCTCATTCAGCTTCTGAAGGAGAATCACTTCTGTCTTATCTCCAAAAATACTCGACCTGACACACAAGAAATGGAAAAACAAACATTATACTTAAGCAGAAATTTCCAAATACTGTTGGTGAATCATAAAAAAGTCCAATGATTATGAATCAAACATTAGCTTCTTGTTCAACTTACAGGTCAGCCATCTCACTTTCATCTGCCTGAGGAAAGAAGTTCTGTCCATCTGTCAGGATGTGTTTGATCAGGTCCTCATCTGTGTGTAAAATAAAGCTGGACTTCAGTGTGAACCTCAGTAGACAAAGTATTTTATATATATAGTGTGATACTGCATAGTCAAATAAATGCATGTCTTCATTCATAAACTGAATGTGTTTGTGTCTGTGTTTAACAGCCTTCTTACTTTGTTTACCTGAAGAAGTAAAATATTTGTTGCGTTGCTCAGTCCCCTCCTCCTCGTCAGGGTTAAAGGTCATATCAACACCGAGATGTCTGCTCCCTTGACCCCTCTTCAGCCTGGGCAGACCTGCTCCATGCCCCGCCCCTCCCACCACAGACACATCACTCAGGAGCTCTGGCCAATCCCTGTCCTCAGTCTCCTCCTCTGCCATGTCCCAACTCTCCATGCTGAAATGCATAACCAGAGGGGTTTGTCAGCAAATTATTCACTTACTCAGATTGCCATTTTAGCTTCTTCTCTGTCTCTCTTAAAGCTAACAAAACTAGTTTCCAACAGAACATGTTGTATGTTGTGATAACACTGGACTCAATACTGAGACGTTTACGGTTTCTGAATTTATTGTTGTTTTTTGATAAGACGGAAATCACTTTGCTCATTTATCATTCGAGACGGGCCAATATGAAAAAATACTTTAAAAATACTCTGTATAATCTTGTCAGTCTCTTTTGTATCACAATTCTCACAATAATCTAATCTGACTACTTCCACCTCTCATTTTATTATAGTATGCTCTTTATTCTTCTATTCTATCTTATCCTCACTTCATCTGGTAATTATACTTAACATTTGGCTTCCAATAAGTAAAATTATGAATAATCTAAAACATCTGCCATGGCAACAGAGCAACTCACCTTTTAGTTGATGGAGTGGGCAAATCTACATTCGTTTCTTCTGAATTGGTCTAAAAAAAAAGAAGAGAGGAATGGATGGATTCAAGGATAGACAGATGATAGTTGAAAAAAGAGAGAGAGAGAGAGAGAGAGAGAGAGAGAGAGAGAGAGAGAGAGAGAGAGAGGGAGAGAGAGAGAGAGAGAGAGAGAGAGAGAGAGAGAGAGAGAGAGAGAGAGAGAGAGAGAGAGAGACATACACTAATGACCTCACCAGGGAAAACGATACATTTTTCCTTGCCTGGCTGCAATGTTCCCTTCCTGTCTAAAATAATCACTGGGCCAAAACATCAGATTCATTGAAATTTCATATTGATTCCATGATAAATTAAAAAATACATTAAGGTATCTGAACTTTAACCACATTAGGCACGATTCACTTCAAACCCCCCTCTTCTCCCATATGACTCTACCTCGCCATTAAAAAACAGGAAGGAACTTCCAGCCATGGAGTTGTCCAGGAAGTCATCAATCTCCACTGACTCCTGGTCCACTTGTGGTGGCACCTGCTCCACAGACACACACTAATGTTCACACACGCACACGCACACACACACACACACACACACACACATGAAATATTCAGCTGTTAGGCCTGTGGGAGTGACTGAAACCTTGATCATGTTTTAGTTTGAGGCATGTTTGTGTTACCTTGCTGCGGCTCATTCTAAAAAGCGTGAAGACAAGCAGGTAGAGAGGGTAGGCGATCAGACAGGTCACCACACCCGCTGCAACCGTCTCTCCATTTAATGAAGGCACGTTCCGCAGGCTGAAACACACAATGCCATTGAAATATAGTAACACATTACCACAAGCTGCAGTGTGGAAAAGACAGAAAGACACATAAACACACATTCCTGTACCTGTGACCTTTATCCACCACAATGTTGTACCACAATGTGTTTGCTAATAGGAAGAGCTGCAGTAACACAGCGCAGCATGTGGCTCTCTGCAGGCGGGTGAAGGGGCTGCGGGGGGGCCTCTCCCACAGAGACAGCCACAGGTGACTCTCACATAGCGCCCTCTGAAGCTCACACCACAGGAGGCGGGGAAACTGACGAAGCACTTCCTCCTCTGAAGGAAAAGGGAAAAAATGCAGGAAAGTGAACAAACAAGCATCATCCACCTGTGGAAGTTAAATATCATGTTGATGTAGTTTCTCACCTGAAGCCTCCACCTCAATCTCTACCCTTCCATCAGTTCTTTTGTTGTCTACTGACAGCCACTCCTCAGCCAGGAAGTAGTAGCTGCTTCCTGTCTGCAAATCTTTGACCAAGACGTACTGTAACAACCACGCTGGGGACAGGCCTGAGGGAGGGGCAGCAAATGATACTTTCATTAGTTTTCTTCATATGTAAGTTGGTTAAACTCTTTGTGGTCACAGGCATATATCTTTACCCTTGTTGTCATGCCAAATCCGGATTTTCCACACACTTCCCAGGCTGGTATCTGTAGCAATATGAAAGATGTCAAGAGCGTTGCGTGTGAAGGCTCCCCTGCTGTCGAGATGGCGGTGTCCACTGCGGCTTTCACGTCCGTACAAATTGATTCCCACATGAGCCGTGGTGCCTGGAGGGGTTGAGAAACTCATTATATCAGCAGTTGGGATGATTTTTGAACTCTTCGCAAACTATTTTTATAACTTACCAAGTATTAACATAGTTTTTGGTATTTACATAATTATGTCATGAGTCATGGACATCATCAGACAGTCTCTGTGTCATGCAGTCCCACTCTCTTTGTCACATTTACTGTTCTTATTTAAACATTTTAAGATGACTTTTTATACGTAATAATTATCCTCTATGTACTGATTTCGAATTTTATGTAAATGTGACAGTAAATTAAAACGGTCAAATATGTATCACAGGCTTATTGTTTCATTCAGTCTTTTTAGCTTTTTTAACAGAGTCAGGGTCTATTTACTTTATATATTACTGTAAAAATCTATTGAGCTATTCATTGTGACCCTATCTCACCTGCACCCCGGCTCCAGCCAGTCTTAACCTGAACCTCGTACTTGAAGAGTCCGTCTCGGCCGCAGAGTGGAACCACACCGGCCCGGCGCAAATCTAGCTGGTCCAACTTGTGCAAGATGGCCGCCGCAACAACATAGCAAATCAAGCCCACCACACACACCAGTAGGACGACCATGTCTGGTGGACCAGAACGCTCCTGAAAGAGAACAGTGGTTGTTAATGTGTGTGTGTATCTGGTGCATGAGCATAAAAAAATCAGTGACTGTTTGTGTGTGATTCTTACTGTAACTTTAAAGCTGATTGCATTGTTCGGTACAAAGAGACCTGCAGCAAAGGCAGTGAGATGCCTCGTGCGGCAAACGGCTCTGCTGGCATTGGTTTCTGCCAGGGGTACCATGCCATCTGTCCGCCACTGCTTTTCGCTCTTACTGAAGTACTGACACAGCGAAGCAAACACCCCGACCTCTAGTCGAACACCCACAGGACGAGAGGTGGGTCCACAGGATGTGCTCACGTTGATAAAGTAGTCCAGTGTAGTGTCGTACAACCTTTGTAACACAGGACAGACATGACACTTATTTGTTGTTATCCTACTGAATAAGAAATTATAACCAAAATTACTTTCCTGGTGACCTAGGAGCCCTCCGTTTTAGGGACAGACTGATTTCTATAATGCTCTGCTGCCAGATCTTGCAAACATTAGTCTCTACCTCTGTGCTAACTTTGTGCATGTTTAATATACATCTTGTTACAATGGATGAACAAGGGCTCTTACTCTGGTGACAGAAAGAAGGTGTATTTCCTGTGGTCAAGATCTTGCCCCCTGGTCATACTGAGTGTGATACGTTTTTTGTCTGTGCAGTTGAACTCATTAGGTTGATGAGAATGAAGGTAGGCTGTAATGTACGGCTCCTCATCCTCTTCTTCCCTTTTATCCCTCTCTCTGGCATCTGCAGAAAGAAAGGAAGAAAAAAAAAAAACAAGAAAAATGAGGCCACCATTTATCAAAGCATTTTGTAGGCTGGTGCCTTGTCACCAAATGTCCCATAGGCAGCAATGTAATTCACAAAGTGCAATCTCTTTTACCTTTTTGTATGCATCATGTTTTTACTTATCTATTTATTTTTTATTATAACCAGAATTTATAAAGGTTTATAAACATATTGTAAAACAGAGGGGGGGGGGGGGGGTTGGTACAATGACATACTTACAGTACATAGCGCTTTTACTATTCATGTTCAAATCACAGTTTTTATTGCAATTGTATATATTTCAGCCTCCAGGGACTCCAATGACAGTGTCCAGGTGTGGTCTACTGGAGCATGTTAGTGTAATGTTTTTTAGACTCCGCGAATGCTCATGCAATGTCCCAGTGCCCTTGCAAGCCCTTATCAAGGTCCAAGAGTAGGTTGCTTGCGTGCTCCATAGATAGTAAGTCCACATAGTCTCTGAGCCATCCACAAAGTGCAAAGCAGCAGGGCTTGTGTGCCTTCCAGTTCATAAGGATTATTCTTTTTGCAGAGAGGAAGCCCAGGTTCATTAGATAATGTACAGAGTTGGATTTTATATGCTCTGGTCTTTGTCCTAGGATGCATGTATTTGGACAAACAGGTATTTGGACCTTTATGTATACATCATGTTGATGCAGCTATAGATAAGATGTAATCTCCCTTTTTTTACATGTTGGCAAACCTATTCCAGATTCACATTGCAAATCTCTCAATTATAAAGAGAATAGGGTTGCCAAAATAATATTGGTTCTTTATTAATTCCAGAGTGAAAACTGACCAATGATGACTTTCAAAATCAAAAGTGAGAATAATAAAAATGTAAAGGCTACAAGAGGACCACCTCTATTATAATGCTCTACAACACAACATAAATGATGCCTTCAAAACACCTTCCTGACAGTCAAAACGTATATTTAACATTGTAAGTTTAATCAATAAGTGTATTTTTGTATTGAATACATTATTTGTTCAGCTGTTCCTGTTAATACGTCCACCTTAAGCATATGCAGTGTGCATATGATGGCTGCCTTTTTAAAATCATGGCCAGGGGCAACAGATGAATATTAGCATTCCAGGCTTTTTTTATTGGCATTGTCCCAGACCTGTTAAATAAAATAAAATAAAAATAAAAAAATAGGAGAGCTCACCTTCCAGAGAGGTGAAGTTCAGCTGCACAAATAGCCCTGCCTGTCGGTTGTTATTTCCTGTGCTGACCGTGACAATGACAGAGTTGCAGTAGCTGATGTTTACAGCTCCAGCTGTGAGGATGCCTCCGGCACCAGAACCCTCAGCACCCACTTCACCACTACTGCCATTGTTAATGGCAACAGTGATGGCTAGACTATCATCAAGTCCGGAGATGGGAATCTGGGTGCCATTTTCAGTGCGGAACTCCATGGACGCCACTTCGGTAGAGATGGTGTAGTTGGCCACATAGTTGAAGGGGAAGGGGTTAGAATCCACCTAAGGGATAATAAGTAAGAGGGAGAGAAATCATAAGAGGTGCACTTTGGAGAAAATGAGATTTGATAGAAATGGAAAGCAAAATGGAATAAGGCTAAAAGGCAGGAACAATTCAAACAAGGCCACTTCAGACCAGTCATTTCTGTGAGTGTGTGCTCATGAGTGACTTTGGCAGAGACAGCTTTCATGCTGCCAAGCTCTTTGACAGCAATCCAAAGAAAAAGTTCAGGAGAATTTTAAAGTCAACTGAGTAGCATCCGTCATGTTTTCTGATGTTACCTGAAAGAGTAGCTGCATGATGCTATTTCCTGCAGCAGCTCTGTCAAGACTTTTGTTGAAAGCGCGGGGGATGGAGAACCGCTGGCATTCTGGAAGCATAAAAGAGGAAAGGAGAGCAGAGGAAAGGAGGAGAGGGGAGGGGAGGGGAGAGGAAAGAGATATATATGTTATATATCTATAACTTTCTTTAGATTTTAGACTGATGAAAGTTACCACCTGAAGAAATGTAACTTTATCAGCTACCATAACTCCAAACACACAGGCCCACCTGGACTGTTGTTGCCATCGTAGCAAAGCAGGCTCTGGGGGTCTGCCAGTTTTCCCGTGGCGGCAATCTCAGCTCCTCTCAGCATAAGTGGCTCCTCGTTGAGCACACGGGCGTGCATGAGGATCAGCATGAGGGCCGAGGACAGGCTGAAAGCCTTGGCCGCCACTCGCAGAGGGTGTGGTTCCAGGGAGGAGGGAGAGGGGTCTAATAGGATACCTCCTTGTTCTTCACCAGAAGAGGTAAACGGGGATGTTGAGGAGGCTGACGGAGAATCCAAGTAAGCAGGCTGGATGTAAGACTGGGAGGCTGACTGGCTGACCTGATGGATCAGATCACCTGGGCACAGAGGAAAAAGTTTGAGTAGTTTCATTCACTGTAGTTAGCTGACTGACAAGCAACCATACATTTCAAGATGAAAACATCCTGCACTGACACAGACATAGCTGATTCAGCAGTTTGAAATCCAACTAAAACTGACACTTTTTTAATGTGCATGTACTTGCTGTCTTACCCATGATGTTCAGAATATTGTCAGCTATCTCAGTCGGGGTGACGGTGCCCTGCTTAGTGTCGGTTTGCAGAATCTCCAGCATGGACTCCAGTTTGTTCAGAGTGCTGTTTTGACACTCCTCACAGATGAACTCTCGGCTCACTGCCTGGAAAACGCACACACACACACACACACACACACACACACACAGATCATTTGTTCACTCTCTTGACATTTTCTAGCTTTATTCTTTGCCTTTTTCAATTCCCCTTCTTTCTTTCTGTCTTTTTCTTCTTTCTCCCCTCTGTCTCATCCTACTCACTGTGCACTGTGCCAGAGCAGCGGAGGTCTGCTGGATGTCGTTAACAGTGGTCAGGTCCAGGGCGGTCAGAGCTCTGGTGATGTTGCTACGAACTCTGACTCGGTAACCACGGTCAGCTAGGGACCGCCGTACTGCCTCCCTCGTCTGCTCATACTGGAGAAAAGTAAATACAAGTATAAGTATTCCTCGATGGATCGATAAATGCAATCATCAGTGTTGGGTTTCTAGGCCTCTCCTACCTCATTTAGAACTGTAATGAGAGCCAGTGATAACTCTCTGACCCTCTGGGAGTCTCCTTGCTCCAGCATCTTTTTGAGTTTGCTGTCTGTCAGCTCAGCCAGCCAATGGGGAATGCTGGTGTATTCACGGGGCAGATCTGGCAGCACAACCTCGATGGTACTGGACACAAAACAAAAAGCACTGTTATCGAATGTTGTGTGTCTAGCATTGCCATATTTATGTAGACCTGAATTTTAAAACAATTCACAAATTAGCAAGTTTGTGTTAACAAATGTTCTTACAGTAAGCTTTAATATACTTTTTCTAACACTAACATTCAGTATAATGTGTTTACTTAGAGCAAGAAGTTAAATGATTTTAAAATAATTTTCCATTCCTTTATAAGAACAGTCCAAAACATAAAATTCAGCATCTGACCCAAACTGGGCTAAATGCTACTGCAAGGCTCTGGTGAGGATTTACTGTACTGCTCAGGAGTTTACATGCTTGGCAGTTTGAGACAGGACCCAAAAAGAAAAGTTGAAGGATTGTTTAAGGTTTTTAGTTGTGAAATCTTTAATCTATTTTTCATGCTGTTGTCTAACTCCATTAAACATTAAAGCAAAATTTAGCTACTCGTTGAATGCTGTGACCGCAGCTCCTTGGTGGTCCTCTACTGTGATGAATACGGTTACACGGTGTTGGGCTGAGCTGAAGCCTGGGGGCAGGAAGGCCGAGTGCTCCGGACTGCTGCCTTTGTACACACAGAAGTCTTCACAGTAGTCTTCTTTGCAGCGCATCACCAGCAGACTGTAGAGCAAGGGCGTCTCTGAAATGCCCAGATCACTGTAACCTGGAGAGAGAGTGAAGGAGGAGGATAGTGGGAAAGAAGAAAGTGAGAAAGAGGAAGAAAACATATAAGAGAATAAAAAGATGATCTTGGTAAGAAATGGGATGAGGAAGACATCAGCTAATGAGATTGGAAACAATGATTACTGGGATTCAGGTGTGTGAGAAAGAGGTCACACCTTCCTTCCTCCTACCTGAGCAGTTAAAGTGTACCCGGTCCACCAGTGTGCGTATCCTCCAGCCTCCACTGTCTCCATCCCCGTAGTCCATTCCTGCTTCCCCTCCCCCTCTCAGTTGACAATTCCCACCAGTCGGGGGCATATTGTGGTGCAACGTGATAGAAGCGGCACCCTCACCATCCAGGCTGCCGTCTGTCACATACAGCGTGAAGATGTAAGAGTCTCCATGGCGCAGGATGCCCTTTCGCAACACAAGATTCATGCCGCCACTGCCTGTGGTGGTGGTGGAGGAGTCCAGGACCAGAGTCTCATTCTGTAGTGTCTTGGCACTCCAACGCTGACAGACAGAGAGAGAGGGGGAGAGATTTTAGCAACAGACCGTAGCCATCAATAAATCAACATCTTCATGCTTCTTTTTAAAATTGCATACAGACCAATTATTAGGAGCCAACAGAGATGTGCAACGCCACATAGGAGAACTCTAGAAACCAGGCTACAACTGTCTGACCCTGATGTGTTTTTTTTCTAGGTAGTGAGTTATAAAGAAAGGGTAGTTGAGTTGGGGATAAAGCACATGCCAGAGAATAAGATGGCCTTAAAGAAATATTTTGACATATTTTCCTCTGTCCAAAAGGTAACAAAATATTTCTGTAGGGTTTTGAGCAATCTCTTGGACTTTTAACCTCTATGATTACTGTGATTCATGTGAATGAGTAAGAGGTCATACATTCACACAATTAGATGTCATATTTGACTCTTTTAGAATGACAGATTTCTAATCTCAATGCTGTTTCCAGGCTTGTGTCACAACTTGATTATTGCAATTCATTGCTTCAGCTGAGGAACTGTGACTTCTCAAGACTCCCTTATATTTCCATGACTTTCCTTAACTTTTGTTTTTGTCTGTCTTTTAAATCCAATTTTGTGTGTCTTACTAGCCTGCCTGTTTTATATTTTGTGCTAAATGCTTTTATGGTGATGCATTTTGTAACTTCTGTTTTGAAAATTGCTACATAAATACTGTAGCTCTACTTAATTTGATTGCTTTCTTACAGACTTTACAAGACAGTCAAGAGATTGAAACTGGTTACTAAAAATGAAATTCTTCCATCTGTGTCTTTCTCAGCCGATGCTGTGCTATGACTCCTCTGGTAACATACAGTGTGTGTATGTGAGAACTGCATGAAGTCATACTTTTGCAAAGTAAATACAAACTTACCCCTGTGCAGTATGGAAACTAATGTGCAATGTAATTCTTTTTTAAATGACCTAGGTTAGACTACAGCTGAGCACAAACAGCTGCTCTGTGAGATTTGAGGCCCCGTGACTCAACAAGTGTTTTGTCTTTCAAATTGTTTCCCTGTGTTTGTAAGGATATAACATATTCTCTCTGGCTCAACTTGTACAATGACTTCATTCTCACACCCACACACTACTGCCTGCATCACAAATCCCAGAAAAGGTCTGAACAAAGGAGTAGAGGAGGAGAACGAAGGAAAGAATCTGGAAATGTTGACTCCACTGTCGCTTCTGTGGTGCGGTGACCTCATTTCACTGAGACAGGGGCAATCAGAGTTGGACGGGCTGTGCACTTATGTCACTGTGTGGGTTTGTTTGTTTACGTGTGTGTGTGTGTGTGTGTATGTATTTGTGTAAATGTGTGCCTACCCCACGGTCCAAGTCCTGGCAGTTGGTGCAGGTTCCTCTCAGGTAGACATACGAGTTGTGGCTGACCTCGTAGATGGACTGGGCCTTACAGGACACACACTCCAGATACACCATGGGAATATCGCCACTCTGGACGAGTACCTGTCACACATACACAGACATGTAACATAAGTAATCCAGGAGATGGTGGGACACAGTCTCTCCGATCAGAAAGCCAACCTCCCACCACAAAATTCAATCAGAAACATATTGATTCTCCCTCATTCCTTCTTTCTTTCATTCTGTGTGTATTGTGGCTCATACAGTCCATCAAATTCATACCACATTTGGCGTCTTCTTGTTTCTGTTTTATATCTTTTGTCTATCCTATCTATTGCTATTTGCTCTTTCATGTTTTTTTGTTTTTTTAAAGCTCGTTGTAGACTAAATGATCAATGTGTTTTGCTGGCAGCAGCTTCTGTGTCTAATTGTTGAAATCCTTATCAATTGACCAGAGATATGAAGACAAAGGTTTTGGAGAAGAGAACAGAGGTTGATCCATTAAAGAGAGACAGTTTTTTTTTTTTCATAACAGTGAATAATGTGATTGATGAATATGATGAGATATGATGATGAGTATGAAATTAGTAGAGAGATATGAGTTCTGCAGAACATTTTCCTAATAAAGGAATACATGAATTCTGAAGCCTTCTTTTCTACTTCATCCATCATCTTCTAACCCTTCTGATTAATCTAGTGGTCCACTGGAGGGTTCCAGACTCCAGGCTGAGAACCACGAGCTTAAAGGATGCATTTTTGTATGTCTGGAGGAGAATGTGCACTTACAGTTTGTTTGGTGGACTCCGGTGGCATGCCATCTTTGCTGATAGTCAGTTTGAAAGTATATTCGACGCCTGCTTCCAGCTCGGAGCCAGAGATTCCAAGTACTGGGTCCAGTACTTGGAATCTCTGGTCGAAGTTCAGACTGGAACAGTGTTCTGGACCCTGCAGACAAAAAATCAGGACAGAATTTGAGTGTTATGTGTTAGTTTTACATAACATGAGAATAGGGAGTGTTATTTAACAGCATTACTGATATTAAGAGTAAATGTGGGAAGTATATTGATATACATTTGATTTATTGAGACTTTATTTGGATAAACATTGTTAAGATAAATCTTCACAAAACCAGGAAAAACATTCAAGTGGCTCAGTCTGACTGTTACTGTATTACTTTGTAACTTAAATTTATTTGTCATTTTAACAAGCTCACAAAACTTTTTCAATTCAATTTCTCACTGATTCATGTTTTCAAGCTTAGATTCTTGCAGTTCTCTCTTTACTGGATAAACTAAAAAATGTAACGAACTGACAGGAGATTTAGACTAGCTTCAGCCAGAATCTTGACTAATACTAAAAAAGAGATCAAATCATGGGCTACCTGTACCTTTTAGAATTTATCTGAAGTATTTTTTATTTATAGAGCCCTACATAACATAGCACCTTAATGTATCTGTGATTATTTTTCATTTCATGTTCCAACAAGAACTTTGCCTCATAAAAAACATGGTAAGGCTGCTCCTTTTATGACCTCCCCCTTGGTCTTAGAACAGCAAACTTGAGTGTTATAAGAAATGAAATACCCACGTTATAATATAACTTTTAATTTAGGATAATCCATCAGTTGCTACTCCATTCTTAAAATATTGTTTGTAATGATCTCTTCCACTAAAAACTCACAAATACATATTAGATATTTGATTTTGTCAGCACTACCCAAATTGACGTCAGTGAAAACCAAAAAAGTCGACATTGCACAACAGTGAATAATTTTTGTTTTCTTTTTAAACTATCGTCTCCTATGATTATATTCAGGGTGCGATTTATGAAAAAATGAAATGTTATTATTCATGAAAATAAATCAGAAACACAGTGGGCCTGTATAGATTATGGAGCCTGTTAGGCTATTCTTTGCAGCTGTTACAGTAACATTTATAAGCAGTATGCAGCAGCACATGTTATCATCATAAAAATAAAGTTAAGCTCCAGTATATCTCTACTTGTCAGACTAGAAAACAGTCTGCTTTGATGACAGACTTCTGTCTTCTTTTTATGCTTTCCTTTGAGGGGACATTTGAAGCATGTGGCTCCTCTTTTATCCACAACTCCGAGCAGGGAAGATGTGTCATCTCTGTTGTCACACATGGTCAGGTCCATTTCTGATTTTATTGTTGTTTGCATTAATGACTGTTCTCACATTGCAGCTACTTTACTAAGATTTTTAAAATGGTAAATAGCCTTTTTTTATTTTAAATATTTTATATGGTCTATGGGTGAAGCAACATAAATTGTTATGAGGGGGATATATTTTTGTCCTCACCAGAGATAAATATCACTCAGCAGAAGCAGACACATATGTGTGTGTGTGTGTGGGGGGGTCCTCACCATTCGCCCTGGCAAACCACACCCTGATTGTACTTGTGTCCAAGCTCAGGACAGTGTAGGACATCTAGTCAACTCTGTGTCAATGAACTCTAACTCTGACTCTTCAGCTCCTTCTACCAGAATGAAAAGATGGTTCACTATTTGAGGTCAAACTGAGCGGTGTACTTATTTCTCTTTATTAGCAGCTACACACAGCAGTGTGTTTGTGTGCATGTTGTATGATATGTAAGTGCAATTGTTAGGGTGGGGAGTAAAGCACCAGCTGTGGAATGCTGAGTTTATCTCTAAACAGTTACATAACCCTTTAAATGCCTGTCTGCTTAGATACACGCTACACCACTACACACACACACACACACACACACAGTCCTGATGGCCACACCCATCCCATCGGGTCTTATATTGTGGTCTTTTGCTGCACAGGCAGAATGTGTTCCCACCCAGCTTAGGAAGCGGTGACTGTGAAAAAAAACTAAATGAATTTTTACACACACACCCACACCCACACACACACACACTGTCCTGAACTGAATTCTCCTCTTCACATCAATGCTGCCAGTCCTTTCTGAAGGCAATTGCAGTATTTATGACCAGATGACCATTACGTAATTTTTCCACTGTCTCCTTTGCAGAATATGAACTGACCTCTAAACTAAAAAGTGCCAATAAAATGCTTTAGAGTGGAGCTTGGTTTGACAATTCAACACTCTTTTATTTCTCAAATCAAGCAAAACATGCAGAATAATGAAAGAGAGAGAGTCCTCAGTGTCTAACCACAGGAGCAAAAGCAGAATAGCAGAGAACTCTGTCGTACTCTCTTCTGTATGTGAAGACATTTAAAAAAGATAAACCTGGTAATAAAATAATAAATAATAGTGGCTGTTCCTGCTTCTCATTTTTTTCAGTGTGTTACTACTACATATAACCTGTAGATATCAGCATGTGGTTACAATATCTTCAACGACACGATGCATACCCTTACCTTTGAAGTGCTCTGGCACTCCCAGTGGTAGTGGAGTCGTGACTGGCTGTCTGGGTCCATGTTGGGATCGTAAGACTGCTCTGCACTGAGCTGCAGGTCCTGCGTCCTCGACCACACCCTGTAGGTGCCCCCTTCTATGATGGGCATGAGCCTGGTTAAGAAAAGGAAAGGGTTTAAATTATCATCAAAAAGATAATATTAATATTATTATAACAATGAATAAAGCGAGAGAGTCAACATTTTGTGTTTCTCCACCAACCTGGCAGCCATGACACTGAGTTGCAAACAGGCAGCCTTCCTCAGCGGCACACCTTCATATGATAAAGAAAACACCAAGGTGTAGTTTCCTGCTGCCAGAGCCATCTTAGGCAATGAAAGCTGCAGCCGCCGCACATCAACCTCCATCGGAAGGCGAATTACTGGGACAGCTACTGACTGGGAGGGTTGAGTCACCACCCCAGAGGCAACACGGTGGTCTTTGTCATTATCACAGGAGGGCGTTGAGAGTACCTGCCAGAGGTATTGAGCTCCGTAGCGCACACAACCCTTCAGGTCCACACTGGCCTCCACCAATGTGGACTGGGAACGCCAGATGGCCAGGCGGGGGGCCCGAACCACCTGTACCTCTGGTTCCTCACACTCTAATACACTGATGTTTACCTCCACCTCGGCTGATACCGAGCTCACCTGGTTACTGCAGTTCACCTAGCAGAGAAAAACAAATTGGTGAAATCACAAAATTGTGAAGGTCACGTACAGTATCTATCTCACATTATAAAGATCAACATATAAATAATCAATCTATACAGTACATGAAATAATAAAGTTTAAAAAAAACATACTTTGACCGAGTAGTGTCCTGGGTGTCTGTACTTGTAGCCCACAGTTGTGGTGTTCGTGTGAACTTGAGTAGAATCATCACCAAAGTCCCACAAACACTCTATGACTGTTTGTGGATGATTGGATCTGGGTGTGACAGAGGCCATCAGGGTCACTTTCTTATTGATGAAAGTGTCTCGAGGTTCTGCATACAAGGCAGCAGATGTCAGCCGGTTCTGCACCACGATGTACTTGGTGATATTCTGACTGTGCAGTGCATTGAGGGCCTTCAGGTAAATGGTCAACACCCCTGCTTCTTCTGGCGTGTAGGACACCTGGGATTGTGTGATGCATTGACATGTGTTACCATTTCTGCATTTTACAGCTTATGCTTCATTTTCTATATTGTCATAATTATAAGGGGAAATATTTAAGTGATCTGACCTCTTTGCCTATATGTGATCCCTTGTGGAGGTGGTGTAGATCAAATGTCCACAGGAAGTGAACAGGTTTGCCCGTCTTGATGTTGGCCACAAACGCTCTCTTCACACCTACAGGGATTGCTGCGCACCATCCCTGGATGGAAAGTCCACGCACCGGCTCCATCACCTCCACCTGCAGGTTTCGCGTCTTTGAACTCACCTGGATTGTCAAAATGGCAACAAATAAAAATGTGTGTACCGTGTTAGTTTAATATTATCTTGAGGACTTTGATATCACAGTTAATACCAAAAGAATAGAATTAGTTTTAGAATATTTGTATTTCCTAATTGCTGCTTAGAGCCATTACTATTTCTGTATTATGAGATTTACATTCAAATGATTCAGGTGGAATATATTTTTGTAGAAAATGTGCAGCACAGATGCAGTCGAAAGTATACTGTATTGCTTTCATTATTTTAATCTCTATGTAACCAGGTCAGATGAGTGGGTGGGTGGTTTCTGATGATGGTCACGCAAAAGTCAAGTCTTCCAGACTTGTGCCAACAGCGATACAAGTCATTTTTGGAATTTTTGCACTTTGCATATCAGAGTAAAGTGAAGTTTTGCTTTAAGAAAGCAGTAAGGTCAAACATCTTGACAGCCATTTCACTGATAACTTGATAAATTATAACACACTTATCAACAATGTTCTCAATTACATGCTTGGGGCACATTTGTTCCTAAATATTAAGCTGTACTGATATCAAGGTATCTTTGTCAAGAGCAGTATGCATACAAATACACTTGTACAGTGATGCCTTGAGCTTCCTACTGTGTGTGCAAAGTATTGTTCGCCAAACTGTGGGAATGTACCTATAAAAGGTGCATGTTGGACCTCTGATATATGACATATAATAACTATTATATTCTGAGAAAATGGGTGATGAGAAGTTAGCTTTATGTAATAATAATAATAATAATAATAATAATAATAATAATAATAATAATAATATACAATAGCAATGTGTGTCATGGCTGTTACAATTAATATATGATATTTGTATGTTTTTGTATCTCAAAAGAGTGAAAACTGACCAGCCAAATCATCCCCATTACATACTCCTTTGACTTTACCTTGTTTTGAGCAGTGAGATTCACCATGTATGTATCCACCCTGGTGAACGTGTGGACGTAGGTGTGGTTGAGTTGACGGATAACAGTGAAATCTCCGCTGATGCTGAGGCTCAGACAAACGTCTGTACCTGCTGCCATAGAAATGGTGAACTCCACCTTCTCACCAACTTCTACAATGTTTTTACTTGCCCTCAGATCCAACCCCTGAATCTTGTCCTGAATAAAGAACTCCCTGGAAACCACTTGCCCACTGACATCGTTGGTGGCATTCAAAGTAACAGTTGCTGTTTTCGGCTCCTGGAAAATCAGAGAAGTTTTCCTTCCTGTTACTGTTCTTCCTTCCATCAGCCATGTCCAGGTCACATTGGTTCCAGTCTGTACCTCCCCTTGGAGTGAGACACTGACACCGGTAGCTACGTAACTCTTCTCTGTCACATTGGTTGCAGTGAATCTCAGCTCAGAAATTATTTCCTGGACATCTACTGTCTTTGACACAAGCTTTGAGCTAACTTTATTGAAGGCCTCTACAGTCACTTGTTTTAGGCCAGGACTAGTAAAGCTGTGTGTCATCCAGGGCTTGGTTCCAGGCAGAGTGTCCCCATCAACAGACCAGCGGTAATGCAAGTCTGAGCCCTCCATAGTCAGTACTGTCAGATTAGTTGGAGCATTGATCGCAACTGGGTTGTTGCTGATCTGCAGGTATACCCTTCCAGCTGGCTCCAGGAAGTGGATGGTTCTGTTGACAGACAGCTGGCCCAGGAGGTTGGCAGCCCGGAGAAAGATGTCACATGGACCTGGGGTAGAGAAATGAGCGTCCACGGTTTTCCCGCTTATGTTGAAGATTGAGCTGGTAGGGTCTTGCTCTCTGATGAGGTTCCAAGTAAAGGTCATATTGGTTCCTTCCTTCAATCCTGCTTGAAGGTGGAGAACACGGTTTGTAGCAAAGCAGCAACCATCCAATCCCATGCCTCCATCTCCTCCACTCTCCTCCTCAGTTAAGATCTGCAGCCCCTCCAGCTCACGTTGAACAAACAGAAAGATACTAGCTTGTGCTGTTCCTACATCATTCTCCGCTGTCACAGTGATGTTGAAAGTGCCAACAGAGCGGAATGTGTAAAACATGGTGTGGGTGCCTGGGATTGAGGTGCAGCTGCCACACAAGATCCAAGAGTACCGGACACCATCTCCGTCTTCCATTTGGGCCTCAAAGTGGACTGAGCCATTGAGAGGGACATTTATCAAGCTGGCGTTGACGGTGAGTCCACGGATAGGTGCAAGGACAGCAATGGGTAAAACAGTGTGATTCCTGCTAATTGTATTGGCGGCTGTCAGAGTAATATTGTAGTTTCCAGAGAAATTGTAGGTGTGGAGGATATTCTGGCCTGTAAGCACGTTCCCATCTCCTAGGTTCCAGGTGTAAGTAATATCAGAGGCTGAGGAAGAAGTGGTAAAAGCATACGGTGCTCTAAGTGTCAAGTTATTGTACTTAGTGCCATTATGTTGAATAACAATTGGTCCTATGGGCATCTGAACCTCAATCAGAACACTAGTATTACTTGTGGAGATGTTATTGAAGACCGTTACTGTCACTATGTATCGACCTGGGTTTTTATACGTTGTCACCATATTTCCAGAACCACGAATGAGTTCAACGTCTTCCTCTCTGTCAAAGTCCCACTGATAGCTATAGTTAAATGCTGGTTCAGCTGTGACCTGGAACCGTATCTCCTCCTTGACAGCATAGTGCGATTTCCCATGGGTAAGGCTGATGTTGGTTAAAACTGGCTGGACACATACCCAGTTGAAGAAGTTGGCCTTGGTAGCCTTGTTGACTCCGCTGGAGAGAAGAAGGGAGAGGTGATAGTTCCCATTTGTCCAGTAGGTGTGTGAGACTCTGGGGTTGCCATGGTGTGTCTCATTGGGGCTCCCGTCCCCAAAGCTCCACTCATAGAGATGAGCTGATGCGTTACCGGACACCGAGGCCTGGAAGTATACGAGCGTCCTTTCTTGGACACATCCAGACGGCTCCATCCTCACCACTTGGAAAACAAATACCTGCACTGTTAAGATCGTCCAGCCAGAACTCACAGCATTGGCAGCAGTCACGTTCACTGTGTAGTTGCCTTCTTTCATATAGCTGTGTGACACGTGAGGTTCAGATGGAGTGTAGATCTTCCCATCACCCATGGAGAATGTCCATGTGATATTGTTACCAGAAGCAAGGTGTGCCCGCACTGTAGTGGGGCTGTGAAGCTCTGTCGGAGAGGAACTTTCAGCTGTTAAATCTTCAATCTCCTCATATACAAACATCTCGGCACAAGCCTCTGTAGAACTGATAGTGTTGTTCACTGATACACAGATATTGAACACACCACTCTGTGCATAGGTGTGTGCCACTCGTCTACCTTGCAGCAGGGCAGAGCCATCTCCAAAGTGCCAGTCATAGTGAATGCCATAAGGTGAGGGTAAAGGATGAGCCTCAAACTCTGCTGATTTGTTAGCTAGGAGAAGTTGGGGCTCAGTCTGTATATCGACACGAGTGAGGATGCTGTAGACACTCATGTTGATGCTCTGACTGATGTTCCCATAACGATTGGAAACTGACACCAGCGCTGTGTATATTCCTGTAGCGTAAGGGGGAGTGAAAAAGAGTTGACATTAATCATATATCATTATTGAGCGAGAGAATTAAAAAAATGTGACCATGCCTAAGGTGAAACAAAGTCAGACTAAATTGGTTCCTGCTCCATTAGTCATGACTGTGTGCTAGCACTGCTGATAGGAGGATGAAGAGGGATCACCTGGCTGTGAGTAGATATAGGTGATGTTGTTGCTGAGGAGGACCTGATTGGGAGAGTCTGGGCAGAGGAAGGAGGAGGCGTAGGGAGGCTTGAATTCAAACTCCTTGTATCCCCCATCACCAAAAGACCATCTGCAGCATAATAAATGTAAAAAAGCAAAACCGTTAAAACAGGACCTTTAGAGAAATAGATGGAGTTTAACTGAATAGAGATGCACTGATAACCATTTCCATCCACACACACACACACACACACACACACACACACACACACACACACACACACACACATACACACTCAATCACTAGCTGGAAAGTGGGAATCTTCTCTGACGAGGCAATAGAGGGTCTGGATGGGGAGAAGTGGAAATTCAAAACTCAAGAAGCCTCACTGGACCAAGAATGGTGAGAGTGGAGGGGAAACTAAGTGAAAGAGTGCGCCACAGTTGGGAGGGTGGGAATGTAAAAGAGGGAGGGAGGGAGGGAGGGAGGGAAAAGACTAAAAGAGAAAGAGTGAAGAAAAAAAGGAAAAGAAGTACAGGGGAAACAGCAGAGCAGAAGGGAAAATTCTTGTCAGCAATCTGCTCTAACCACACGGTTATAAATCCAAGGCTCTGCATGGTATGATGGCTGCAGTGCTATTATGGTGCACAGGAAGATGAAAACAGAGAAAAGTGCAGAAAAGAAAGACAGACAGATAGAGGAGAAGAAAGGAACAGTCAAACAAAAACAGATGCACAATGTTTTCACTGTGTGTTAAAAATAAAATAGAGAAGAAGAAAAAATGCTGTCTTTTAAAAAACACTTTATGTTTCTAATTTGTCTATCTATCATGCTGCATGCTGTCCATCTATCAGCTCGCTGTTCATACCGGAAGGTGGCGGTCACAGACATGTCCACGAGCACAGAGGTGGTGAGAGTCTGAGTGGAGCCCTGAGGGACCACATCTGGAACACCCTTTACTGTGAGGTTGGCCATGGGCTGCAGTCGATCCACTGTGACGTTGAAATGCTCTGTGAGGGTGCTGACATGGTTCATAGCTGTCACCTGGAAGAGACGCCACACAACTGGTAAGATGGTTAAGAACTGGAGGTGGATAAGAACTTGTGCCACATCTTAATTATCCTTAATGGCGACACAAAGCTATGAGGCGCAATCATAATACTATCAAACACATGGTGTGACCACTGTAACTATTTTGGTAATAAATTAATCCTTACATTTTTCTAAGCCAAAATGTTTACATTTGCTGGTTTGCTTTATTATACTATGTTAAATAACTTTGGGTTTTGTACTGTCAGTCTGACATTTGAAGATGTCACCAATGGATCTGGCAAACTGTGAAGGCCATTTTTCACAGTTTTCTGACATTTTGTAAAAGAGTGGAAATTAAAAAAAAGATTCACAAAGGTCTTCAAAAAACCCAAAAGTGTTAATTAATGTTTAAATGTGTTGATGTGTGAAAAAATTCTTACATTCTTACAATTCTTACGAAAACTGCACAAAATCATCTATTCAGTCTTGTATGTGCAACAGATTCTTTATCATCAGATGTAATTAACAGAAAAATTCAATAATGAAGTTTCACTCTGTCCCATATTTTTCACATATTGATTGTGATTAAGCTCATCAGTGTATAAAACTGTCAAAACGAATGGAAAACGTTCCAGTTAAATCTATTGCCCAAAGAAATGGGCTCAATCTGATTACAACAAATCACTAAATTTGATTCAGACACTTTGATAGTTTGTATGCGGACGCCCTGTCACAAATACATTGTGTCAAAAACAAGGCAGTCGCATATAATTTAATTAAAATAATTTTTTTTTTTTAAATGAATGGGACCGTTTGACAGTACAACAACATCTTGACTCATTGAACAAGTGAGAGAAACTCACTGTGAGCTTGTAGACGGCAGCGTGCTGGTAGATCACATTGAGGACAGTGTTGTAATAAGTGAAGTAGGGCTTGTCATCAACTGTCCATTTAAATGTGGGATTAGAGCCTTCAAGCACTGATGCTGTATAACTCTGAAACACACACACACACACACACACACACACACACACACACACACACACACATAAATAAAAAGCAATGATAAGAAGACAAAGTATAGTGCAGTGTGAGGTAATATCAAGTATGAACTGGGCTCTTAATACAACTACCCATCAACAATTAAATACAGTAATTGACACACAAACTCACCACAACTGACTCCATCAACACCCTGTGGGTAGGGTGTGGCTGCACCACCAATTCTCTGAGTGGCTTTTCCAGGTGGACAATCACAGTCAGGCTGGCTTCTGTCACGTTATTGTGAGCCTCTAACTCCACCTGCACTGGACCCCTTTGCTCCTCTTCCCCCAGGTTCAGATCAAGCACTGCATACAGGCTTTGCTCTGCGATCTCAACCCCTGACCCCGAGTTTGGTCCGGGCTGACAGAGTGCTGGGCTGGATGAAAACTCTGGGGGACAGTCAGGCTGGAAGGTCACATTGTGATTACTGCTGCGCCGAAATGCCTTTGTTATGTAGCGAGACTGGACACGGAGCAGTAGCCGGGTGTTGTTGGGCTGCAGGTAAAGGGTGCCATTCCTGGGAGAGGGGTGGAGGATCGTCAAACCCAGAGGAGGCACCACTCGCAACAGGCATGATGCTGAGGCTGGGTATGACGGCTCAGCAGAAGTCACCTGGAAATTATTAAATAAAATGTGGTTATTTTATCATGTTAACACAGAATAATAATCAATACAGGACAGAAAGGGGATGTATGCAAATACATAATTCATACCAAGCTAATCAAACAACTTAATGGATATTGATGGATTAGCAACTGTTAACACTGAAAAAAAACACAGTTAAAGACGCCTTTATTCAACAACAGACTCGACCACCTGCGCACATTGTTAGTTTGAAAGTCAATTGCTAAATTATAAAACACTGGTGATATAGAAGAACACAATCTTCAAGAAAAGCCTAGGAGAAGTATAGGGTCTGTGTGGCCTCCTCCAGCATGTTGACATCTGCGTGATGCATGCTGGGATATGACATACAGCTTTGATGTCTTACCAGCAGGTTGTAGAGTCCAGGCTGGGGTAGACCAGCAGACAGCTGTGTTCCCACCAGTTGCGTCTCACTGTGTCCCACATAGAGCACTCTGATGGGGCACACTGCATCCTCCAGCCAGCCCCCCTCGCCATCCTCCACCAGCGCCTCTACGTCGAGCTGAGGGTCAGGTAGGGCGTCAGTGTCGTGGTCAGCTGAGCTGTCTGTTGACTGTCTGGTGTTGTTAATCGAAAACCACTCTGACTGATTAAGGGCTAAAATAGGTTGTCGCCACAGTGAGTGCGAGGAGGTTTGGCAGCGGAGGAGGGAGGCGGGGCCGGCATCATGCTGCAGGGCAATGATGTCGCCGCGGGAAACCAGGAGGTCTTCTAATTGGTCTTGCACCTGGAGGAAACAGGTGTCAAGAGATTGTTGGTTATCAGCAGGTACAGATCAATGTCAGATAAATAAAAGTCACATTGTACGTCACCAGCTTTGGATCAAAAATTCCTCTTCCTCTTTTGATGCAATGAAATGTCAAGTCCTGCACTACAGCTGCAATCCCCTAGCTGTTAATATTATCTGGCTATAAGCACCCTCAAATTAAAGCTGGCAGTAATTAACCATTTCTTCTAGTCTTACGTCACATTGAAAGCCCAAATACTGAAAACTCTGACTAAATAACTATCCTCTCACCAGTACATGTGCAGCTGATCCCGCTGGTAGCGTGAAGACCACCTCATTCTGGAGCACGTATCGGGGTCTTAGCGCCCCAGGAGGCAGGTGGTGACCCTGGGTGCAATTAGGACAGGACGATGGCTGGCAAGGACTGGAGAGGGCCAGGCACCGACGCTGGAAAGGACACCACTGCTCTAGTCGGGCACAAGAACGTGGCTCACTGTCCCTGGTGTCATTGGGGACACATACAGCCACTGGAGCACACGCTAGACTTCCACAACCTGAGTGACAAGATTCAACTTTTTAATAACATTTTGCTTTTATTGAACGTGGTCATATTACAAACGAACACAAAACAGACCCTGGGGAGACTGTGTATGAGAGCATTTCACAATTAAAGAGCGAACAGGTGCAGTAAATTAAACACAATGTAGATTAATTTATTTGTGTTCATTATTTTTTCTGTTTAATAGCAAATACTGCATATAACAAATTATTATTCATTATAAAACACAGATTGATACTTTAAGCAGAAAGAACAAAATCCCAGGACAAACAAATCAGAATCTCAAGCTGATTCGTTTTGCCTCTCACTTTATATCTAACAAGCATGATTAATCACAACTGCAAATAAAAGCAAAGAAAATACTTGGATTAAAGACATAAAATCAACAAGCACATTTTTCCAAAACAAGAAGTGTGCACTTGTGGAACAATAAATGTCAAAGATTGGTGTGTGTGTGTGTTGTAGTGGGAACATAATTAATGTGCTGGGCTGATATCCATCTCAGAGTGGGGCAGAGCAAACTTTCTTTCTGTGTAACTAATAACACTGTTGCATTATCTCATTATCTCCCTGCTGCTGCATTCACAAATTCCAAGTGAAAGTTTCTCAAAAACGTGCTCCCTTGTCTTTTATAAGCCGCCCGCCTCTCTATGGATTTCTGTTTCTCACATCTTTCATGTGCATCACTCTCTGCTACTCTGTCTCTTGCACATTTTTTCTGCTATGTCTCAGTGGAGATGTACAAAAAACACAGAAAGCATCTCTGTCTTTTGTGCCTTGTGCGACGTAGTGTTGCAGCTACGTGCTGTGTGCCTGGTGATCTCAGACGGGGACAGGAAGCCGTCAGAAGGGAGGTGACCTTGATTGGTCTTGCTTCCTTACTTTGCCCCAGTTTCTGTCTCCAACTTTTCTTTCACGTTGACCTCCACAACATTTTTATATCAGTTTGGTCAGTGTGGTGGAGGTGTGGGCACAGGTGGTTTACACGTTCTTTAACACCTGCTGATACTTGTTAGGAATGTAGGAAGGTGCAGATGGTTTTAAGTGCAATTTGTGTGTGAGAAAGTGTGTTTCTATGTGAGACTCACTGGGCAGCAGCAGGTGCAGGCCTGGATAATGACATTCAGGTCTGTAGGTCTGGAATCGGACGTGGATTTCTGAGCTAAACTCCTGAGTGACAAACTCCAGGGAGGACAGACGACCTGCTTGAACAAAGCTCAGTGCCGGGAACAGCAGTACCTGAGTGAAAAAAAAATAGAGAAGAAATGAGACCAAATTTGAAAGAGACACAAAGTCTGATGAGAGCAGTAGAGCAATAGAAATTCTCTTCACCTCTATGGTGCTGCCGGGTGTTTGTGCAGCAGAGAGTGGAGTGTTGGTGACACGGTGCAAAGGATTATGGGAGGGAAACACAGCCAGTCCCACCATGTAGATCCCTGCATCTTTAACATGCACTAGAAAAAAAGAAACAGAATGAAGTCAAGGTGTCAATGGAGAACAGAGGATAGAGGGAGTTAGAGTTAGAGTAGAGAGATAGTGGAGGCAGTTCACAGGCAATGCCGGATCATGTTTACTTTTCTTACAGGAGGACTGCTGTCCACACAGTGACACACTGTTTTCAGAAAGACAAAGTGGCAGAAATGAGATGAAGAACAAACCTCTGAAGACACAGACCAAACAAAACTACTTTCAAAGCCACTAAAAGAAGAACACTTCGGTACCAGAGACTATCGGCTCTCTGCACACTGACAAAAACAGGGACAGAATCAAAGATAGGGAAACTAAATTAACCATTGAGTTAGAGACACACCTACACATATGCATTGAGTTTCACACTGTGACATTGAATTTCTCTTCAGTTTTGAAGGTAGTTTTAGACTGCGCTGCTTTCTCTGACATCTGCTATTGTACATTCTTTAGAGGAATTCGCCCTCATTAGGACCCTTCCTGTGGAGCAGACTAGAGTGGTCACTCCAGTTTAACTTCAGCTTGAGGTTCTTCTGCACCAAGTGAAGTGTTACATTATAAGCCTGAGCATGAGGAGGAACATGTCCTATTACACCATAATAATTAAACCAGACAGGCTTCTATTCACTGACTCTGCAATGGGTAAAAATATAAACCTAATGCTGCTGGCTGATTTAAATAAAGCCTGCAGTAGTTCAGGCAGGCACGCAAGTATTTTTTTTACAGTCACAAGTTATATAAATCCTCCAATCATGTATGTCCACAAGATAGTCTCACAATAGGTGGCCTGTATAAACATTTGACACTCTTTCAACACTGAGCTCTTCATCCTTGCTGCCGCGCTGCTGCCTACATTCAAAAAATATAACTCCCACTCTCTTCCCAGCTGCTTCCTGTATTAGCATTCAGTTGTACGTGAATTTTCTCACGTCTATGTCATTAAATGCTATGTATAAGGCTCTGTCAGGTGAGTTTGTGAGCTTAGGGACAGTCTGGGTCGAGATTGCTTAGATTTCTTCCAGAGCATCACACGAGGGGTGCCAAATGAAAATGCATATTTCCCGGATGTGCACATGCACATTATATGTCAATGTCATCATAGGTGTCTACATCCAGCAACACTTATATGGAGGCAAAGCCAGTCAAACTGAGATTGTGCCCATTTTTTTGTGTTTTTTCACCCCTATTAACACTTTGCGTTTGGACAGATAATGTCATGTTTTATTCCTTTACAAACTCTGCATATGCAGACAGACATGATTAAAATAGAGAGATGCTTTGCCATACTGTTCTGAAATAACTATAATGCTGAAATGATGGAGCACAGTCTCTGGATGCTTCTTACAAAAGGAGCAATTTGTATCAATGCCAAGTGTGCTCCAATTATAAACGGTGCTTCAGGGAGCACGTCTTGTGCCTGTGATTAGTTATGAAGGAGGCTGTTTGCGCTTCCTTTCTAGGCTTGTTTATGCCACAACTTAATTTACATAAAACTGATAGTGAAGAGGGTTGAAATTTGCTGCTCTTTGCCCAAACAACTGAGGAGCAGAGGGATTTAGGGAGACTGCATTTGCAATGAATCTGTACCTCTGGTTTTTCATTTTTATTGCTCTGATTGTGGATTTCTAGGCATTTGAACTGCCTCATGCTTTTGTGTCAATGTGTATGTGTCAGTGTGTCTGAGTGTACATAAAAAGCCTACCTTGGGGGCTGTACTGGCAGACATAGGCTCGCTTGGCGTTGCATGGGTGTGAACTGGTCTGAGCACCCCGATCAAGTGACATACACATGGGGGAGATCCGCAGCTTGCCTGGAGGGTCACTCAAGCCCAGCCACACACCCCGATCCCTGGGGAGGGAATGGACAGGTAACACACAGATTAACGTAATGCCTGCTTGATATTTGGCTACATGGCCTGCTGACGGCTGAAAATTGTCATCTTTACTGATGTGATACACACACACATCAAATATAACAATATAACAAAAGAAAAAAACATACATTCAATTCAAGGGTAACTGATGAAAAGACTTTTCTCTTTCACACATGGCCTTGTGATGGTGACAGTACTGTCAGATCAGGAACAACAGACCACACAGAACTCCCCATAAAACATCCAGGCTTTAATCAATATGAGACTCAAGAAGTGACATTGAAGTCAGTGAATTATGTGCTCGCTTGTCTTGTCAATGATTGCAGGGCAAAGACAGCATGAAAATGGGCTTTGATTGAGCCCCAATGGGATGTTACTAAGGGGATGTCAGGCATTTTCTGCATCCCTGTGATTACAACAAATCAATTGGATTTTCACTCCGTGATTTCACTAATGGACTGCACATTTTGCCCGCCTTCCATTTTTCTCTTGTTCATTTGTTGTTAACTGAACACAAAATGGTCTTCCCCCTTAAAAGAAAAGTCAATGTACGACTCACTGTTATCTAAAGACTGAGAAAAGAAAAGCAACATTTTAGACATTTTGTTTGATGCTTGTCTTCGTTGTTTTCTGGATAAAAGCAATTTCCTTCCTTTTCTGTCTTGTCTTGTTTTTTTGGTCAGGCTTTTCCTCAATGACAGACAACTCACATTTGTGAAAGGCACATCTGAAAGGGTGGACAGGGTTTAAAAAGTACAAGCAGAGAGGGAACAAGAAAAAAGGGTCTCTGTGACAAAAAACAAGGAGTGATGAAAAAAAAGTTCCTTATATAAGCGCGGGGGTGGAGGAACAAGAGTGGAGGAGGAGAGAGCAGAGAAGCTCCATCTGCAGCAGGTTTTTTCTCCTCTCATCTGCTTTGGTTGATGAGGGCAGGCCCTCTAAGCTCACATTAATACACACACACACACACACACACACACACACACACACAAATACACACACACACACACTGAGCTGTGGACTCCTCCTCCCAGGGTGTTAAAGTTACAATGCAGCTGTGCTTTTACAGATGTGATTTTACTGACCTTCTCCGACCTAAACACCAAACACTGGCGGCCCTCATATCAGCATGAGGCCAGAAACGTTTTCATCATCGCACAGCCAAATCCTCAGTGTACTTCACATGATGTCTATATACAGTGCATACAGTAGAGAGGCTTTACTATATGTTCAAGTCCACTGTTTACTGTTAACAAGCCCAAGCCTGACATGCTCTGTTTGTTCTGTACTATTCGGGAAAAGACAGCAGGAAAAGCGCTATTTACACGTGCCAATCCAGACTATTGTGACTTTCAGCGATATCAACAATGTCAGCATCTGTTTTGAATATTTGCTGCCTGTCACAATATTTCTCTCTCTGGCACCGCAGCAAACAAATGGTGAGAACCATTAATGTTGTCATGCAAATAGGAATGAGGCATTGTATCGCAGAGCTGAAAGGTTATTTGTACTGTTGCTCACAACCTTCTGCAGCGCCTGAGCTCCACTGCCAGTGTAGTATGATTGCGTTGAAAGAGCACAACAGTACATGAAGAAAATATCTAAAAAAAAAAAAAGCCTCAGTTTGAAATATATATATTTGTATGTGTAGAGAAACTGTGAGGCCCCATTTCTGCACCCCAATCAGACAGAAATACTCACTGTGTGACTTTATGTGCCAGCAGGACACGCAGCTCGTCACTTCTGACTACTGCCAGATCCCCACCACGCTCTGAACACTGCTGTCCAGCATCGGTCCAGCTCAGCTCTACTGGAAAAATCTGGAAACAGCGTGAGGACTCGGCGTGGTACACCCCATCCATTGGACAATAAGGAGAGGCTGGCAGAGGACAAACACATGATTTTTCAGATCATCTTCATCAAACTTGCAACATCATGGAAAGAAGAAATCAGCTGTATATTACACACTGTACTATACCTGTACACTCTGACAATAATTACACATCATTACAAAATCACACTGTTCACAAAGCCAATACTCACAAAGCAGTTGAATTTATTTTACCTTCACCCTATAAGAACTCAAATTTAGGGTGATCTGGTAAATGTGGCAATGGGCACAAAGAAGTTGTCTTCTAGGCATGTGTTTGTCTGAAACTGTATTTCCATAAAAATAATTATTTAAATAATATTGTAATATTGATTAATATCGGTGGGAAAACATCAGACATTGGTGTCAGCTGCAAAAAGTGTATTGCTCATATCCTTTTTCTAATGTCTAGTTTTTGATAACAGCACAGTAGTTCAAGGGTGCAAGTTTCTGGGAGGCTTAGACAAACATAGTTGAGAAAAAGAGATACAAATACATGTTGGTAAATATGTAACAAGTAAAACAGCATAAAAAAGTTAAGGAGGATTTAAAAAAAACCTTGAGGCTCATCAGACGGCATGGCCTTACCCACATGTCTGAGCTACATGGATACGCACACACAAACACACAAATTATCCAGCTGAGGCAGCCAGAAAGAACCCGCAGTGACATTTCGTGTCTTTCATATTCCCATATTTCATATTAATTTTCCCTCCAGTGAATCAGAGTTTCACAAACTCTTGCTTATTACTGTCTCTGGTTTTTCTTCTGAAGCTTCATCTGGCATTTTGTGGAAGCCAGGCCCACAATATCTCAAAGAAAAAACCTGGTGCACAGATCAGATAGTAGTAGAAGATTAAATCATAAAAATCAACAAATGGAAGAAAACTTCAACTGACTGATGAGACGGGATATGAATGAGGGACACAAAAGAGGAGAGATAGTTTTTATTTGTGTCCATATTCAGTATACGTCTGAGAGACTATGTTTATGTGTGTGTGTGTGTGTGTGTGTGTGTGTGTGTGTGTGTGTGTGTGTGTGTGAAAAGAAAGTTTTGGTTCAGTCTCACTCCTCTCATGAGACCATTTTCAGCCACAGCAGGCACCTGATTTCAGCAAAAAAAGCTCTCAAAGCCCACTGCCACACTCTGCTACACTACCTGCTCAACAACAGCAGATGAAGTCAATGACTAGCTGTTGAAGAGCATTCATCAGCTATAGAACAGGCTATTTGTCCCCATTTATACTACCAACATCAGATTTCTTATTCATCTGTGTTTGTTGATTGTTTGTGTAGCCATAAGTCAATCAATAATCTGTAACTTGCAGACATATACTGAACTGGGTTTTGCATTATGTTTGGTTGCAGTTGAAAGTGTTAAGTTTAGTTACGTTTATGATGTCCATGATGTGTTCTTCAGGCAAATGGAGGAGGCATGCAACTACTACTAGACTGGGTGACATCATCACTGATGTCAGTGGGTTAGACCAAGTATGATTATAGTTATTTTACTTAAATGTTTAGAATCCATATTATTTATACTTGTTTTGGCTTGTGATGAGGATTATGTTGTGGATGATCTGTATGTTTTAAACAATGTTGACTGATACAAGTAGCATTGTTAAATGCCAGTTGGTAAAAGAAAAAGGACACCCCTGCAATAAACACGGGTCTGCCTAGTAGATTGGAGGGCCTATATAGAGGGCGAGATGGAGGTTTAGAAGCAGCAGAAATTAGAGGATGACAGTGTAGCTGTGTGCACGTGTCCATGGCATGCCTTAGTTTGCCTTATTCTGAATTAAGCCAGTTAAATTTGATTGCTTGTATTCTTTTTTGAGAAACTCTGGACTGGACTCTACACTGACTGAATAAATCAATTTTACTCATTCAACAAGAATCTGGGTCTGCCTACTACCACCTTCTTAGCCACTCTGGTCAGGCTACTTCACAATAATAATAATCAAATATTATAATATAGGTCAATCTTGTGCTCACATCTTGTTTTTGCTGCTCTCAAGTAGTCAAAAAATCACTTAATATGGTCTGTAAAAAGGCCAAATCCTGTATTTCTCACAGATTTTTGGAACTGTCTACGCTAATGTAATGTTTGATCTTTTTTTAATCAAAACTTACTCTTTACTGATTAGTTAGAATTAACAGAGAAATGAATTGTTATTATTAACCCCAGCTGCTCAGATCTTGTTTGTGGGAGTATCCTACCTTTGGCAATCTGGACATCATCTTTTCTGATCTTCCAGTCTACATCCACTCCAACAGCACCCCAGCTGACAAGAGTCAACTCAAGACTCTTATTGGCCACAGCAAGAGGTGGACAGCGCAGCTCCAGTTTGGGAGGAAGTGTCACAATCACCTCCCCGCGTGCAGAGACCTGACATAAATCATTAAAATCACACATCACTATGTTGAATATAATGTACACCTACACCTGCTATTTTATTATATCATATAAAAATAAAAAATGGACCAAATGACTGCTCATCTTGTCTCTCTCACCTCCTTGTGTCCAGCCCAGGCCATCAAACTGACCGCATATCGTCCTGGAAGTCCGTATTTGTGTGTTGCTGTGGTGATTGTAGTGTTGACCCGAGATGAAAGGTCACCAAAGTCCCATGACAATGTTACTGGAGTGACAGAGGAGGCGGCAGTGAAACCGATACAGTCGTGAACACTTTGTAGTGGGAGAGGCTTCAGCGAGATGGAGAAGTTCACCGCAAACACATCACGGGCCATAGTCCACCCACATTCCTGCGCACAGAGGGAACCATGTGAGGAAAAGGGGCTTTTTGTGTTAATATGAAAAGTATTTAAAAGTAAAATAAAACTTTTTTTCACTGTTGGTTAAGATGTTTGTGGTTCAGCTATTATTTTTATGGTTTTGGATAAATAAATTGGTTTAATGAAACTTATGAGCTGCTCTGATTTTAAATAAATAAATCTTGATTTTCAAATGGCTAACGTCTATACAGTAGTTGTGCAGGAAACTGAATCTGAGGATGTAAGGAAGTTATTCAAACCACAGAGGGAAGTTGTTAGTTGGTTATAGGAAGGGTTAGAGGAAATCCTGAATGTTGTGTTTACACAAAGAGAAACAAAGAAAGAAAGAAAAGGAATTCACTACCAAAGGTGGTCCCCATTAGAAACCGCTCTTTAAGATGCAAATGTTTAACTATAGTTCTATGAAGTGGCTGTATGTGTAAAATAACTTAATTAGGCAACAAATGTACATATACAAAAGTGTCATAACCCAGACTATAATTTGTTACATCTGATTATCTTGTTTTGCAGTCATTGTTAAGTGGGACTTCTGTGTACCTTCATAACATGATCATCTGTACAGGCAGCAGAACACTGAGATTTGCTGATGAAGTTTGGCTCAGAGTTTGTGCTGCAGAGACACTCGTGTTTCGCCCCCAAGCCTCCATAGCGATGCGATGCAGCAAAACACACACTGTTACACTGTTCACGTGTGAGGTTGCCCGGTGTGGAGGAAGAGAAGATGACAAGCTCGCTCCGTTCCCCTCCTCCACTGCTGCTGTCCTTGAGACAAGCTGCATAATTCGGTCCTGAAAAGGGAGACAATATATAGCTCAGTGAACAATGAGACATATTTTGTCTCATATCTCTTTCATAATTTTAACCAACAACAGACCATCCCACCATGGGATCAACAAAAAGAGGTCAACTAATGAATGATTTATTTCTTTCACGTCTGAAGTTGTCACCACAAAGATCGAAAAATACATCATCATTAATTATGTCCTTTGATCTGCATTCTAAACCCAAAAGCAACAGTTAAGTAGTTCACTTTTTCATGCATTTTCATCAATTTTCTTTTTACTTTCTAGTAGATTAAGCCTGTTTGCTAATTATCAAGCATGCATGGCTTGATGACATTCTTTTGAGCCTCTGTTGAGCCTCTAAGGCATCAGTTGCATACTGAAACACAGCTCACACCTGATCGAGACTAAGAACTTAATCTAGGGGTCTGTTGCAAAAATAAACAACTTTGTCAGTTTTGTGAAATTTAAAAGTTACATATGCAAGTGTCTGCATAAGTGAGTATTTATTTTGTACCACAGGTGAGCAGGCTGACGTTGAGCAAAGGCTGGTTGCGTAACTCAGGAGGATGGTTACAGAGCATGGCATCTGGCCGTCGAACTCGCACCCCTTTCTCCTGGAGCCAGCTGACCAACGGGAACAGCTTACAGTCACATTCAAAGGGGTTAAAGCTCAGGTCACTGGAAGAGAGGGAGAGATGGAGGACATAATATGGCACTGTGACACACAACTAAAGCTGAAATACATTTTCTTTCTTCTCTGCACCATGTTGGTAAACAGCACTTGAAATGATGTCAGAACTAGTTACAACAAAGATGGGTGAACATAAAGATTCTTGTCTCACATGATTCGCTAACTGTGACAGCTAATTTTAAATGAAAATGTTTTCAACTAACCAATTCATGTTTTTGATAATTTGCTACAAAGTCCTGAAATTACATAAAGTAGTATGAGATTTTGTACATTTTGCAATATATAAATTTTAATTGATCAGCACTAGACCAAAAAGAACAAAAAATAAAATGTTTAAATGAATGCCTAAAACGTTTAACTTGATAACGTAAAGATGTTTAAATGAAAACAAGTTAAATGTTTTACTTTTTGCATCAATATAATACTCCAACATTTTAGACAATACCGTTTTCTGACTTTGAGAAGAATAACAGTTAGCTAGCACAACAGCTAAGCTAGCTCATGACAAAAGTTGATGCTGAATACAGCTTCTAAGCTAGTGTAGTAGCCATGAATACATTTATACACACGGTTGGAAAAGTACAAAAAGCTTGAAACTTACATATAAGATGGCTATGAGATGAGGACCTAGCTGTTTTTTGATATGTAGTCTTACAGCGCCCAACATTTTAAGCTAACTCTTACTTAAACCAAAATGTCATTAGTACAAGATACAAAGTCTAGTTAAATATGACAACTTTGAGGAAGTGGAAAAGCACCTTTGGCGAAGTTAGGCTAACATTTTTCTCTTGCTTTTTCTATAGTGGACTTGACTTTTCAAAGCAGTAAAGGCATAGATGTAACTAATGACGTTAATGATGACTCTGCTCCATTGAAGTGTCTCCCATAACTTACAGCGGTGAGCCAGAGTTAGAGAGCATAATACAAAGACCCTGGAACTGGCACAACTAAATGGAACACAGCCATAATTACCATCATTAGTTACACCTGTGCTTTTGCTGCTATGCCATTTCAAAATGTCAGCCATTGAAAATGTCTGTTCTTTTAAATAATGTAGGAAAGAGCTAGGACAAGAAGGTGAAATTAATGCAGATAGGGTGAAAAGAAAAAAAGGGGAAGGGGAAAATTGACTAAAAAGACGGAGGAGCTATTGAACAAAATTTGGGGCAAAACAAGAGGAGAAAAGGATGGCGTGAGAGTACAAGAATATGTGGAATTTCTCTCTCCATCTATTATCAACTAGTCTGTTTAGCTCAATTATAGACACAAAGTTTTCTCATCAAAGGTCCCGGCGGGGAATAATTACTACTCACTAACTCCCACTCTAGTCTGAAATAGAGCTTCATTCATGTTGAGTGTAGGCGAAGTAACTGGAAACGTGCAGCTTATTTAAGCATATGTGAACAGATGGATGTGTTTCTTTGTGCTTACGCCTCTTTATGTATGTGTGTGTGTATATACTGTATAAATAGGGTTTAATTATCTATCATTCCATATTTGTTTAAGACACAATTGACAGAGACATATGAAAATACAGAGAGAATAACAATGAATTGTGATGACTTACATTTGAGTTAAATTGCATAAGTTGTCACATATTCTTTCTTCTATGGTGGTGATATGGTTGTGGCTCAAATTGCTGATGGAAACAAAAGAGACAAATCATTGTTGACATTAAAACAGGAGCAAGTCTTTTTCTTTCTTTTTTTTTTTTACCTTGCGAGGCAGCTGGATTCAAGATAACTCAAGAATCCATCTTGTCAGGCTTCAAGTTATGCACTTGCACAATCGGCATAATATGAGGATTCTCTCCTAATCCCATGTGATCTCACAGTGATAGAAAAATAGTTCATCCAATCACCTGCCAAGTAATTTTCCAAACAGGATGATTTCTTACCATCTGGAGCATAAGGTTAAGTAATTTTCCTCCCATTTTCTGACTTCACTAATTTGTTGTAAGTACCATCAAACTACAATTAAACAAGATTTATGTAATATAGGTTGGTCATTGACTAAAAATCTGTTACTAACTGAGTTACTGGATTAATGAATATGCTTACCCTGCATTATTAACCAAGTACAAATCGATGCAGTCACCCATAGTCATACAGTTTTGATCAAAGAAAAGATCATTATCACATCCTTGTTAACAATCATGACTCATAACATAATATGTAACTAAATGATAAATCCCAAAGGGCTGAAATGCTGAGTAACAGATAACATTTAACACTTTTTTCTTTCCCCTCTTCCCACTCATATGCTTTGTTTCCATGCTTCTCTCTCTCTTTCTCCCTCACTCCTCTCGTTCTTCTCCTTTCTTCTTCTCCTCTCACAATCTCCTTCTCCCTCCCTCCTCTATCCAGTAGGCTGCATAATGGGGCCGTTGTGTGGTAGTTTTTGGAAAGAGCTGATGGAAACCACCAGTCTTCTCTCATCATACATGCACGCACACACACACACATACACATACACACACATACACACACACACACACACACACACACACACACACACATGCTTAAACGCCCATTCAATGGGTGGAAGAAATAAGGTAATGGATGGAGGAAGGGAGAGATGGACAGATGGAGAGAAGGAGGTGGTGGGAGCCTGGAGCAGTAAGCTGTAATTGAACTTAATGGTGCTGTGATTGGTGTGTGTGTGTGCATGTGCGTGTGTGCGTGTGTTTGTGTGTGTGTGTGTGTGCTTTTTTCCTGAATTCTCTCTGGTTCAGCTAGCTCACTCCTGGGATTTCTGCCTACTTACATCCAGACTAAACCAAGTCTTTCTCTCTCCTGCTTTCTTTTTCATCTCTCTCACTCTCCTCCTCCCTCCCTTCCCCTCTCGACCTTGAGTTTGTCAGGTCTATGTCTTCTCTTAGCTTTGTACTCACACAATTGACAGCGGCCCACAGCACAAAACCCCCCTTGGGAGAACACTGATCTTGTTCTCTTGAAGATACCTGGATGATAGATTGAAACATAGTTAGATAGATACACATGTACTGTAGATTGACAGATAGATAGCTAGCCAGAGAGATAAAATGATTTGAACACACAAAACAAACAGATGTGTTCACTCACAGCTCTTGGAGGCCAGTGAGACGGTCTAGCAGACTTGTATCAAGGGAAGAGATGCGATTCTTGGACAGATCTCTGTGGGACAAACCAACATATCAATGTTAAAAAAAGCACATGACAACAAGATGATTGCATACACACACACGCACACAAATACACTGACACACTGTCATGCAGAGTATAATTAGAAGTTGCAAGTAATTCGCCATATAATGAGATCACGTTAGTGCTGAGAAATTAAATGTAATAATAGCAAAGGGAAGAGAAAGGGGAACATTTAGCTTATATAAATAAGAATGATCTCATAAATTCACGCACAGACACAAAGACAATTCAAAGTGTGTCATATGAAGAAAATAAATGCATTAGAGCAACATTAATAAACAATAAAAAGAAAAAAATGAAGTCAGTGTAAGTAGAATACAATGCAAATGTGGCAAAGAAGCATACAAACACAATATTAGCTGGATACGTTGCTATGACGCATCATAATACAGCTGTTTTGTCAAAACTTCATATCTTATATATTCATGAATAAAAATGTGATTTTTTTCCATTTTCATTCAGTCAGTGTTGAAAGATTTTCACCATTCCACAGTGGATGGCTGAGCAACATCTGAAATCCCCAAACCAACAATCTGACATTCATGCCTGCATTACTCAGCAGTTGATCAGTTTCAGATATGATGAAGTGACCTGGATTTGAACTTACTTTACTTGTTTTTTTTCAGTCACCGTTCATATGTAAATACAACACCACAACAACATTTGTCCAAAATGATGTGTTGTTATTGCTATTTTCATTCATTGCATCATTGAAAGCATACCGATGCTTTAAGAGCCTTTGATTCCACGTGGCATGTTTATCTTTTATTAACATTAAAGAAGGACAATCACCAAAATGATATTTGTTGAGTCAAGTCGATTTATTCAGGCAAGAAAAGGATTTGCATTATAAAACCATAAATGGTACTATCCAACTTTAGACCTTCAATGCCTGAGAGAAAAAAACATGAGTTACCTAACAATGTGATTAGTGGTTTATTTGGCAATGACTTACTGGGATTAATTTTCCATTACAAAATTGAAATCGACCCCTCTGAGTCAGGCTGTGAATAAAAAGGTGGAATTGAGGAGTTGGACGCAGCGAGATAAACAGTGGACAAATAACTAAGAAAGTGAGAAAAAGCGAATTGGTTGAACAGTTGAGGTCACTGCCAAGACAAATGGACAAAATGAGGAAAACAGAACAGAGTCGAGTTAAGTGACTTCAGTCTCCTCTCTGTGTGTCTTGACAGCAAAGCCTCAGCTGCATGTGAGAAAGAGGAAACAAAAGGGAGAAAAAAGAAGAAAAAAAAACACAAGGAGCCTGGAGACAAGGAGCCACAGGTTGTGAGAGGACAAAACGCGCTGTGTGTATGTAAGACTACAAGATACTGTTGGCCTAGACAAAAGCAATAAACCAACTAACTAAAAAAATGAACTGGGCTGCCATATTTTCTAGTTTCAGTATGTGTGTGTAGACACTAATTTCACAGCTGAAATTAAAAATGGAAATGTGTATGTGAGCATGAGTGTGTGGGGAATGCACTACCCTTTCTCTCTCTCTCTCTCTCTCTCTCTCCCTCTCTTTCGCTCTATCTCTGTCTTTCTAGTGTGTGTTTGTGTATGTGTGTGCCAGGTATTCCTCATGTTGTGGGGATGTAAATGTGTTAACACAGCCAGAATGTGGGGACTCGCCTTGGGGACAAAAAGCAAGTCTACTTAACGTAAATCCTTAATTTTAGAGTGAAGATTTGACTTAAATTTAAGGTAAATTTAGGGTTATGTAAGGGTCAGGGTTAGGCATGTATTGGTTACGGTTAGGATAGGTCTCCAGGAAATGAATGTAAGTCAATGTAATGTCCTCTAAAGTGATGGAAACATGAATGTGTGCGTGTTTGTGTGTGTGTGTGTGTGTGTGTGTGTGTGTGTGAGAACAGAGCAGGACGCCCATTCCCAAAAGGAAACATCTGTACATTCCAGACGAGCTGTGTAAGAAAGATGGAGACCGAGAGAGGGAGAGAGAGAGAGAGAGAAAGAGAGAGAGAGTTCTCTACTGCTTAACCCATCAGAAGATAAAACGGGACGGCAGAAAGACACTCCACCCACATGCTGATCATTCACACATTAGGCTGACACCTCGTCTTATGTAATGCTGTCAAACATCAATGCCAGTTGCGTGTGTGTATGTGTGTACTACTTGACTTTACATAAAAATGGTCTTTCTGACCTAAAGGGAAACACTGGAGAGACAAGAGGAAATTAAGAGAAAGTGTATGTATGTGTGTGTGTTTAACATGACCATATAACGTGACCTTCACCATGTCTATTAGCAACAGGCTCCTGTTCTTTCAGCTACCTTTGGACACACATGGTTTTACTTACACACACACACACAAACACACACACACACTGCAAAGCACACTTGAGCTATAGGGCTATGCACGCATACACACACACACGTGCACACACACGTGCAAACACACGTGCACACATCCGTGCACACACACACACACACACACACACAAACAGCACACATATGGTTCTGTTTTACTAACGGTGTGGCCAATGATCTAACCACTCCTTATAAGGCCTGTCTGGTGCCACTTATTCTGAGCTGGAGGATGAGAACACACACACACACACACACACACACACACACACACACAGTCCTCATTGACTACTCTGTGCTCGGGCAGTGGGAATGACAGAGGAGGAGCGGGCACAGGCTCTGGAGAGACTATGAACTGAGGAAAAGATAAATCTGAAGAGACAGAGAAGAATTGTGATAGTTCTGGGAAATGAAAACGACAAAAATGAAGACACTAAAGAAGATTGATATTTGTTTCATTTCCCTCCGTAAAAAAACAAGCAGTCCTTAGTCCGATGATGAAATCTGTGATGTAGGTCTGATCACAGGACAGATTGGCATCTGCTGGATCGTGGTGGTGAAGTGGTCCCTGTAAGCGAAGGCCAGCGCTCCACTAACCCACTAAACACAGACTGCTCTGTGGTCGCTTTCATCCCCCTCTGCCTCCCTGCCTGAATCCTCTGCTGCTCCCTCCCCCACTCACTACTTCTCCCCCTTTCTTTCCGTCCTCTTTTTCCTTCTGTCGCACTACTGCTTTGTTTATATTCGAAGGCTGGGCAGAACCATATGAGTCTGACAGGAAAGGGAGCAGGAGCAGCACAGACAAAAGTGAAGAGGAGGAGGAGTTAAGGATGATGGAGTTGGAGGTGGAGAAGTTAGGTGTGAAGGGGAAGCAGAGGAGAAATTGGGGAAACCAGCAGTGAGGTGTGGTGAACAATGGTCCCACTGTGAGCTGCCTGTCCTACCTGGGCCCTGTCTCGTCCACACTGACACAGCTTCATGTGAGACAGCTGCCAGCTGGCCACCTCATGCCCGAGACATGGGTGGAGGAGGTGGGAGAGTAGCTGGGTACTTTCCCTACTGCAGGAAGAGCAGTGGGAGCATGAAATCAGGGGAATGGGGCTAGGAACTGGGGAGAAGGGGGTGTCTATTGAAGAGGTTTGGTCTAAAACGTGTTACAGTTTGCTTCACAGTGTGTCTGGCAGGGTCGAAAACACTCTCCTCTCCTCTCCTCTCCTCTCCTCTTGTCTCGTCTCGTCTCCTCTCCTCTCCTCTGCTGTTTAGAACATTCTGTCCATTTTTCCAGCTGCTGCTGCCTGGGTTGTCTGGTGTCCAGCTGGCAAGTGAAGGGCAGCTGTGTGCAGCGGTTTAACACACTCACTCAAAGAAAGACACACACACAAACACACACTCTTACATGCTGTCAATGCATGCAGGAAAAACAAAAATCCTGTAACGATGTCTTGTGCTCATTGCTCATTCTTTTTCTGGTAAACGAAACTGTGTCAATCCCACAGCCGTAAACTGTGGACTAAGATCAGTAATCGGCTGCAGGCCTACGTTGCGTCTGGTGTGAGACTATATGAAGGAAAAATAACTTCTGATCACTTTTAATGTGAAGTTAAACTTCTGCCATAATTTAAATAATAATAATGGACAATAATAATTGACATTATCTGAAAATGAAACGTAAAAGTCAAATTCTTCTCAATTCTGCTTCTATTAATTTGCAAACACACGCACACACACACACACACTAAACTAAATGACAGTGCCAGGAATGAGAAAAACCTGGTAAAGATCCCTAAAAACTTGAGTGCAAATGGAAACAAATGTTTTGAATAAACAGCAGTGTTTTGGGACCTGCTTCTACTTCTTCACTGTCTTGTTTGATTTCCGACAGTGTAGACATATCATCCACACATTGCTGAAATCTACCATTAAGTCACTTTGAAGGAAAGCATCTGCCAAATGCCAAGCTATTTCTCAACTGTCAGCTTCAAACTTTAGACAGACAGCCATTTTTTGTTATTGAGGTTGTAGGATTAATACAGTATGATTCACAATAAAGGATGGAATGAAGAGAGCATTAACACAGCAAAATAAAATTATGTCAAATGCAAAATGACTAAAATAAATACAAAAGTAAGATTGGGGGGCACAAAAGTATGTGTTTATAGATGTGCCCCTAGACATTAAAACAATTAAAAATACTCATTGTAATCTCCAACAAGATTTCTTGTTTCTTGTTGTTTTTTTTAAAACAAATACCAGTTTTGTGCATGAAACAGGGCATGCATGTTTTTTATGTGTATTCACTGTTGATAAATCTGTCCCCTGTTCTTTTGAATCTAAAGGTGCAAATGTAAAAGATGGACATTTGAACTTTGGCAGTATAGCATGTGAATTTCTAAAACACTGCCAATCTCACTGACTTACTCACACTCACTAATTAGCGTCACTCTTGCATGACAGAAACATGCAAATGAAATGGTAAATGTTGAACGTAATTACACCTTCTTCTACGTCACGTATTGTCGCAATTACAATAACTGCTGTTTTGGAAGCAGGTTTTCTATGTCCTTGAAGTTATGACAGGATGCTGTCATCAAAGGTAAATGCAAAGCAGACTTTTCATTTTCTTTGTAGTATTGCTGGACAACAGTTTTTTTTCTGCACACTAATGTGCAATTCATGAGTTTCCAATTTCCTTAAAGGAAGCCAATTCACTGTGAAAATGTGTGTCTCAGTGTTTCCATTACCTCGTGCTTTAGTAACATCTTCAAGAGGTAGCAACGAGATTACATGATTAAAGGAGAGACAGTAAGATCGCTTTTACGTTACTTTAGTTAATGCATTTGTCTCCGCTGTGCACACACCCTTTCATCTTTTGAGTTTCCTGGTGTACACATACAATAACTACATTCTGTCTTGATGGGGACTGAAAACTGGAAATATACAGTATCCCTCTGAAACAAACCTACTGTTAAAGCTTGTTCACTACGTTTATATGGACTGGAATATTTGGATGACCTTACCATTGCAACGTGGATGGTGATAACATTTCTTTGCTGCTCTTTTCATTGACCCGTTTAAAGACCGGTGGAGCGGGGGTGTTTACATGCGAAAATCAGATTAAGGACAAATCTACATCCTGTGTATGCACCACAGCTGAATAATGTCTGCGAATCAAAAGGCATAATCACATACGAGCACTGCTGTATAAATCTGACACAAAGAGTATATATATGCATATTTCTCATCATGAACCTACGGAGCGTTTATACATCTGTCCTCAGGCGACGAATCTGTGAATGTTGGGATTTGTAGAAAGCAGCGTTTCGGTATATTTTAGCTCTTTGTTAAAGTGGGAAGCTCCACATAAACTGACACAACAAGTGAAACAGAAAGAGCTGAGAAAGCAGAGACGAATGCAACGATACAAGCAAACAGCAAAGAGAGCAGAAAGCACGATAATGAAGTCTGTCACAGCACTTAAATAAGCTTCCAACACCATCGAGACGAGCAGAGTTTCAGCCGGCCGGCAGCAAAGAGGCCGACTGCTGAAAAATGACGACTTCCTTGGCTGAGTCCTCTATACCCTGAGCAGGGAGACTTCATCCTTTTCCTACTAAATTCAGTTTTGTTCATTGTGCTCTCAGCTCTTTCTCAATTTCATGTTCACTGGTATAATGTGAGCATGACTCAAATGTGCTGGCCTCGAACAGATTCACAGGCATGAATCTTCTATGAATTAAAAAAAAGAGAGATTATATTTGCATTATATCCTTTATCTCATGATCATGTTTGTGTTTTCTTTAAACTATGAAAAGGTTACATCAGAAAACGACAAAGGACACAGTCTGAATGACCTCAACATACAAATGAAAATGCTAAACAGACTTTTTGTTATGAATTTGAATTATGTCATGACATTGAATAAAGACGAAACACACTGCTGATTTGCATTGCATTGTAATTCTGGCAGGGATGTAATTCCACAGTTTAGAGGCTGACAACCGAATTTTCCATGTCCAGCATCAGAGCCCCTTGTTAGCATTTAGCTCATGCAGAGTGCAGTCCAGGGATATCTTTTTGTCTGTGACTCTCCACTCAGGTTGAACAGACTACACAAACAGCTTGTGCTTCTGCAATTGCCTCACAAACTCTCTCTCTCTCTCTCTCTCTCTCTCTCTCTCTCTCTCTCTCTCACACGCTCTCTCTCTCTCACACTCTCTCTCTCTCTCTGTCTCTCTCTCTCTCACACGCACGCACACACACACACACACACGCACACACACACACACACACACACACACACACACACACACACACACACACACACACACACACACACACACACACACACACACACACACACACACTGCAGTCTGTAGTCTTCACTTTTTATATCTAAATGCAGGGAACAAAATCCAATTATCACTCTCTCCATTTCTTTCTGTTGGTAAGTAACAACAGGAAGACAACAGGTTCACTTGTTTTGTCGTCATGCTGGAGCACAAGTCAAATTTAAACACATTGCCATAGTTTGCACTCTGTCCCCTTGCACTCCCCTCTCCCCCTTCCCTCTCTCTGACCATCTCTCTCTCTGTGTCTCTCGCCGCCTCACACAAATCACCCCAAGGGGGAAAATTTAAATTGACTGCATCCAAAACAATGAGCTGCATCAAGTAAAAACTGGATAGAGTTTACATTATCATGATCAGTTCTCTATAAGTTTCTCATCTCGATCAAGCTTTCATATTCTTTTTTCTTCACACTGAAAGACAGTGCAGAGATTAGACTACAGATTAGACTTTTCAGCAGGGAATGAGGCTTTGCAACTGCAAGCATACACACACTGTTATGTTTTTCCTCACCAGTCAGCTCTGCTTGGCAGTATGCTAAACCAAGCTTTAATGCAGGTCTAATGTAGGAAACCCTGGATGACTTCATTACAATGTAGCCCTGAGCTAAAAAGCAATGCATTATCTGTATCGAGCACAGCAACATGTGTCATTCCAAGCTGCCATGATGAATTACTTTATGTTCAGGATGTCAGTTTCTCTTTCATCGTATGATGATGACAATGCAACTATGATACATAAACAATATTTACACTTTTTCAAAAGAGCATGAAACTGTTTTTAGACATATTTGGTGCAATGGCATCTAAGGTTCAGATGTCTGGGTGGTTGGTTCCCATGGCAGCAGTTGACTGACAGCTGGGGGCTGCGTTGCTAGGAGACACACTGTCAACCTCTGTGGTGTGTTGCTGAATGGAGCACATTGAAGCTCTGTATCACCTCTGAAAGTTGATACATATTTTCCCTTTTTTCAAACATACTCACACACTGTGGCATTGGTTATGTGATTAGTGATTTAATATGTTTGTCCCTTTAAAACATTCACATTGTACAGTTAAGTTGGTTTTCCTCTTGGAAAATGTAAAACACTGGGTAACATTAGCATTGATTCCCACTAGATGTTATTTGTCAGATCATGTTCTATTAACACCTGCTGAGTCATGGCAGAAGAAAAGCATCAAAATGTCCATATAAATGTACTCTTAATCCACTTCTCTAGCAGTTTCCCAAAATGCTGTTAAAACCTCAAAGTTGCAGTTTATTTAGTAATATTTTGGTAAAAGTATGACTGTCTGTGAGCTACTGCCAATTCAAATGGACTACAGAGAAATTGAATATGAGAAGATATTATGGATCTGCTACAAAAACTTGATTTCAATCTATTGAAACTGACTGACTGAACTCCAACTGACTGCTCTCCGTCATGAGCAATCTACAAACTTTTCACATCCACCTTGTAAGACTACAGGGTGCGAGCGTTTGGAACTTAAAGCATACATTTTGAGCGATCACTTTAAAAGACATCAGCGTCATTTTTGATTTTTAGCTCAGTTACTTCTGCCAAACCTACTCTACATTTTGCAACGTATGCATAATGTGATTGATGTGACCGCACATGCCAAGCTGGGCATATTAATAACATCAATTTATCACTGTCAAACCTGCTTAAAGCGTTTGCTGTACATGTGGTAATTGATAGCAAGCAGAGTGTAAAATAGACTAATTAGAAATCTGACATAAAAAGCTTTTAAGTATTAAAGATGAGTGTCAGAGGACAGTTGTGCTGACAGGTGTGAGGAAGAAAAGTGTTGCTACAGATTAAACAAATTTAAGAAACCCTTCAAAGACAAAGTATAACCTCAGACCAGAGCCGCAATGATTATTTAATTATTTAATTAATTGATTAACGGTTCACCGGAAAAATAATAAACAACTATTTTGATAATCAAATATAATAATAATGTTGATGAATAGCTGATTACCAGTTATCCTTGTCATACAGTATATAACAGAATATCTTAACCTGTAAACCTCCTGGTCAGACAAAACAAGCAAACTAGAGACATCACCATGGCGTTTGAGGAATTGAGAATTCAATTGTTCTCTATTTTTCTCTATTTGTCGTTGTCTAAACAATAAATGAATTGGGAAAATAATTGGCAGATTAATTGATGGATCCGATAATGAAATAATGCTTAGCTGCAACCATATTTCAGGCTACTGGAGGTTGTATCTCACACACAAACACACAAACACACACACACACACACACACACACACCCTAAGCCCTTCTTGCGAAAATGAGTTCCTTCTTCAGCCTGCCGTGTAATCACCACCACCACTTGAGTGAGTTAATAATGAACCAAGACATTTCTGTTACCAGCAGTTAAAAATTACTAAGCACGTGGTCACACACACACGCACACACACACATACACACACACACACACACACACACACACACACACACACACACACACACACACACACATATACACACTGAAGGAGAGGATGGGAGCTATCTAGACTTCTTGTTCTTCTTCTTTCCCTGTTTCTTCCCCTCGCTCTCTTATTTATGACCTGGAATGTCTGTGCTTCTGTGAGTGATGTCATTAGTTACTATTGCCATGGTAACACAACAAATTCTCCCTCGCATATGGTCCAGTACGGTACATTCAGTCTTTCCTTCCCCACTTCATTAAAGTCAGCGTGTGTATATAGGTGGTTATATGGATGATAACAGCCTCTGGAGGAGGAGAGAAAGAGAACATAACAAGAAAGAGAAAAGATTTGAGTCTTGTCTATATGACAGCTGTGAAGCCTCATGCCCTGGTGGGAAGCTATAACTGCTCCCTGTAAATAAGACTTGTTTCAAAAGCTCATTGCCACGCCTCAACTGTGTGTCTGTGTATATTATATATGTATGTGTGTGTGTGTGTGTGTGTGTGTGTGTGTGTGTGTGTGTGTGTGTGTGTGCATCTCGCTGCCATGGTAACAACACAAGATTCTCCTGTGCAGGGCAGAACGGACCATGGTGAAGGAGTGTGTTTACAGTTCAGGTAAACGGTGCACTGTCCAAAAAAGCTGATCATGTTGAGCAAAGTTAGTTTTGAAACTAAACTGTTATATCTTGGCCTAATTAATGGGGCTTTTTAATGTTAATTTGTATAAAATTCAGCTTTTTATTATTTTCCCATTTTCCATTTTTCAATCTGAAAAAGGTGAAATTTAGTTTACTCTCTCCCCCTGTTGTCGGTCCTCTGACTGGCTCACATTAGGTAAGACCCGCCCACTGCAAGTTTGGCAACCAATCAAAATGATAAATGACAGTAATACATATATGACCAGATTCACTATGTATGTACATATTATTCAGTCTATTACAAATGTAACATTTAAAAAAAACCCGAAGTAATCACATTAAATGATGAAATAATTGATCTAGATAACTTTACCAACCCTTCCACCATAGCTGGAGTTCTGCTCAGTATACTTTCAGACAGAAGCTGAACTAATTTCTCATTCACTTTCTCTGTTTACTGTTCCAGGACGCACTATGCCTCATGATGATTTATGTCTCAACAATCTGCACACAAAACAAAAGCTGTAAAAACTTTTTAAAAAAAGAAAAAAGATGACGAAGAAGAAGAAGCAGAACCTGAGACCAGTCCACAAGCAGTTCCCAGAAGTGACTTCATAAACTTGCATAAACTGTCTGTATGAAGTGTGAAAAGATTTTTATTATGTGTGTGGGTTGGAGCAGATGGACTAGTGTAACAGGAATCCAAAAATAAATAAATAAATAATTAAAAACTGGATGATTTCCTACGCGGGGTGTGTCTCAAGCATTTTGATATGGGGTCACATCACATGTGTTAAAGTAGCCGGGGGAACAACAGAAGGTGCAACTTAATTTTCGGCTCTTTCTCTTTCATTATATGACATTCTCTTGCTTCTGTAATAATGCTGTACCTGTCAATATTAGGAATGGGGGAAAGTGGAGGCAGTTTCCATTACTGTCTGACATTTCAATTCATCACATGGAAATTTGTTGCCTTCCACAGAAAGAGAAGCTGTATGACTGTAAGGTTTGTGGTTGCCAATGGTTTTGGGACTAACAGAAAACACACACAAAACTGGTCCAGGCCTGCAGTGCATGTGTGCATATTTAGGAGCAAACTTGATACAGGAATATTCAGAGTGGGAGCATCTCTATATTTTTAAGATTTGATGAAATTGTTTTTTCTAATAATCAGAATAATAATTTAGCTTCTGAGAAATGTCACTGCCACTGAGAACATTCTCTCACTGAATATTAGTTTAATGTAGTATTAAAGTACAGATCAAGAATCAAAATAATCACATTATGGTTTAATGGGTATCACTGCTATGGTTTAAATGTCTTTATAAAACAATGAAGTGCATGCGATTGTCAATAAAACTTAATCTCTCCCTCTTTCACAAATTGAAAAAACACACACACACACACACTGCAAAGTACACGAGCTATAAGGCTGTGCATGCATACACACACACACACACACACACACACACACAACGAGCCGAGACTCACAGCAACACATGAAGGTCACATCAAGTTGCTTATTGTGTTAGAATAAGTGAACATCAGACGTTATCTGTCACCATTTCAACACAACAAATGCATCTGAAATTTCATCTGATGAAATAAACCTCTGCCACAGCATGAGATGATAACGTCTCTCTTTCCAACTTATTGTAATATCAGTCACTCACACTGAGTGTAGTACTGGATCATACCAGCGTCCTTTCATCTGTTTACTGCAGAAGTAAACAAACGACTAAATAAATGTACTTAAAAAATATTTAAACACATTGAGATAATGTGGCACCCTGCCTGACCTGAAATAAAGAGCACTTTACACTCTAAGAGACTCCAAGAAATTATCATATTTTTCAACCGTGCAATTAGTGTGGCTCAAGGGAGGATGCAGTAAAATAGCTCTATATCTACTGGATGGATGGACACAAATATAGATACATGACTTTCAGCCTTTATGCTGCCCTGTCTTTGCTTCTTTGTGACTTTAAGAGAAATACCTCACTGACTATAGGATACATAGACATGACATTTGATGCAGACACATCCCCTACATCACTTTTCATCTACCACTACAAATCTAAATTATAATTTGTCTTAAAAAAAAAAAAAATCTTTTGGCATTTTTCCCTTTATTGGACTGTTGGCAGTGAAAGACAGGGACAGGGAATGAGAGGAGAGAAATTGGTATGATGCTCAACAAAGGGAAAACAAGTAGTGAAGCTACATCACACAGTTAAGACCGCGTATTTAACAAGTGAGAAAATTATTTAATCCTTCATCTTGTAGCTACATTTATAGCATCATGTCAGGATGTGAATGCCTGTGTTTAATTTTGTAGCTCAGTCTGTGTGTAGCAAAAGAGTCAGCGTAGCACACAGTGAAGACTTAAGGCTGACGCAGCTTTCTCACACAATCCACCTGAGTGAGTGAGTGAGTGAGTGAAAGAGGAAGTGCTGAGATACACACTTGTGCATAGTCACACACACTCACTCATTAGTACTACCAACAACAGTATCAGCCTATTATTCATTTACAGCTACCCTGCTTGATGTATAAAGGACTGTCATGTTCAGTGAGCAATGAACAACTAATCAAGTTCAGATCCACAGTTTGCTTACACTTCCAAGTTCTTGAATCCACACACAGCAATGCCAATAACAAACTGAAACTGCAAAGAGGGAAAAAAGTCCAATCTGTCATCATATTTTTGAAGAGGAGGCCTAAAGGATATGGACTGAAGTGACCTTTCCTTTTGAGCTCGTGCACCTCGTAAAGTTTCATGGTTATCATCACGAACAGGCAAATGTGCTCTCGGAATAAAACGCAGAGAAAGATGATTTTAGGAGAGCTAACCACACGATACATTTTTTAGTCCTGCCCTCTCATCTCCCCACCTCAGACAGTCTGAAGGCCATTACCCAGACAAGACACTGCGAGTAAATGACCTTCTTTTGTTCTTTAAATAATGAGCAGATAGGTAACACGGGCCAAGCACTGCCAACAGATTTATAAAATTAATATTGTTAAGTTCTCCACTGGATCTTGGCTGGATGTCTCCACCTGCCACGGTCGACCATGAAATCAGAATTAATTAAAAGCAAAATATCAGATTTTATCTCCATGCTTCTGGCTGTACGGTGGGAGCGTGAAGCAAGAGGCCAAATTAGTGACGACAGTAATGTTCAACAGTCAGTCATCTCCCCATATGGCTGCCGCTGGTACAGTAGGACCCGAGGAGGTTTATCCAGACTAATGCAATTAATACAGCAATAGAGTTTGACATGATTAGAGATCCCGCTGCAGGATCCACCTCTAATTAACCTTACACCTACGTAGCCCCCTTCCCCTCTCTCATGCAAATACTATTACTGTATGTCAAGTGACATTAAGGCCACCTGATGAGAGGGAAGGTTTAAATGCTTTAATGCAACGGCTTTAGTTATGAAGACGTTCAACGGAAACACACACTTCTGAAAAGCTCATGTAAACAATATTCATATGCTTATTTATTCAAGTCTCTGATGCAGTCCTGCAACTGTGTACCCCGTTTTCGGGCCTGGTATGTAGGGTAAATCTTTAAGTTAAATAAAAGAAGGTAGTTTGAGGGGAAATGAATAATTGATAACATATGGCTTCCGTCGGCACAGAACAGAATGTTCTCGCTGCAGCAGCACCAGAGGCTGAAGGCTGATCTGCACCACAAACACCAGTTTCACTTCTCTGGTGACCATTTAAAATACTGATCTGAGACACACACACACACACATGCACTAAAACACATACATTGTCACTAGCAGTATGGCCTCTATCAGAAGCCTGAGGTAACAATAAACGTAACCTTTAAGTACACTAAGTTATTATTATTTTGTTATTATTGTCAATTTGTGCATCCAAATGTCCGTATGTGTGTTTTTTTTCCTTTTTTCTTTTTTTGTGCGGATTTTTCTATATTTTGTTTTCAATAACTAACATGCGTGCACAGTCTTGATTTAATGCCAGTTTTCTGAGACCATATTAATCCACTCACCACATCTGCAGGTTACTCATGCATAACAAGGGCTGCAACCAACTACTACTTTCATTATCATTTTCATTATTATTATAGTAGTAGTATTATTGGAATTTTCTTCATAAACTGATTCATCACTATGTAAAATATAAAATCTTTGATAATTAAAAAAAACACCCATCACATTTTCTCCAGAGCCAAAGGTGATTATGTTCAGTTTGCTGAGTTTAGACCAACGCTCTAAAACACAAAAATGACTTATTTCTAATAATATACAATGGAGAAAATCAGCAAGTACTCACAAGTGACTTAATCAATTATCATAATTCATTTTCATGACAACAGCAAAAACAAAAAGCAATGAATTTGGAGTGAGAAACTCATTTTTCTCATGTTTGGAAGATGCAAAGAGCAGACATGTGGTGCAGGCTGAATAACAACAACATGGTAAACTGTGACCTCCTGTTGGTGGGTTACAAATAACTAAAGAGTTCAAGTGAAAATAATAAATCAATAGCAATATTAACCCCCCCCCCCTCCCCACACACACACACACACACACACATGAAAACCCAAACAAAAAAACAAAACAAAACAAAAACAAGCCCAAAAAAAAAACAAAAAACATAAAACATAAAAATGAAATGTGAGAGAATAATGAGCCTAATCACATCTACTTATGCCATTATCCCAAACTTATAAGAAATGATTGGAGTTTAATAAGGCTGTTGTTTTTTCTTCAGGAGGACACTGGGTTGAATCTATTCCAGAGGTTCAAACCTGACTGAAAACTGATTTAGGCTTTACTTACAGCACGTTGGTGGCCAGCGGGATGTCGGCCGCAGCTGGGGCCCTCTCCAGCCCGATGTTGGAGCAGTTGACGACGCAGGACGGCTGGGGCCCCGCCAGAGCGCAGCTGCAGTTAACGGGACAGGGGTTGCAGCTCCTGCCGTCGTCTCCCTGCGGCCCGGAGCCCCATACCTCCAGACAGCAGAGCGCCAGTAGCAGACTGGAAAAGAAACTAAACCTCGGGACGCAGACGCCATGTTTTCGCTTGGATAAAGTCTGTCCATTTTCACAAGGCATAGCTTTTACTCACATCTCATCGCCTCTGATGGTGTAAGTCCTCTCACTCTGGGAAGGAACAAAACGCACAGGACAAAGGCAAACCCACGCGTCCTTTTTTCACAGTTTTCATGTGAGGGTACAAACACAGAAGAAGGGATGAACTTTTTGACACCGTTATCTGACGTTATATTCCCAGCGTTTACCCTTGTTCTTCAGGTCGGATCCCCTTCCTCCGAAATTCTAACGGAGCGTCTCCAGAATACTTTCAGCGAAGAAAAAAGTTTTGGAGAACTTCCTCTCTCCTCCTCCTCCCTCCTCCGCTTCATGCAATTCCCTCAACCACCGCTGAAACATTGCTTAATTTTATTTCCTCTTATAATGTACCATCGGTGGTTATCAAATTGGGGTCTGGGGACCTTGAGTGTTTCCAAGGGGCCCTCAGCAAAAAGGGGGATCAATTACTTTCACTATCATTCCATCCGTAGGCTATATAACAGTGACATAAGGTATGACTGTGCTGGTCATGGTCTCATACGATTTCTGTAATAAAACTTCTAAAAGCCAAAATCTTATCAGATGGAGGTCTTTGGTTTAATTTGTGCCAGGGTACAGCTGTATTAAAATATATTTTGTATAATGAAATTAAATCATTCAGAAAACGAAGTCAACTACATACATTTTGTGTACATTCATATCAGGTTGACTAACTCTATACCATGCTGTGAGGCCCTGACTATGCACCAGGTCATTCCCATAAGACAGGTATGTGTAGATGACACCGTCATTCCATTTGTCATTTGATATTCAACAAATTAGCCAAATTAATTACAATAAACTTGTGGCAGAGCGTTGAGGATAATAAAGCTTCTCTCAACAGGTTGGTACAGGATCTGACAGAGGAGAAACATCCAGGGCCCAGTCTCTGAATCATTCAAGTTTTGTTTTTTTTCAATAACCAGATACTGCACATGATGGTATTATTTATTTAGTGAACAAATATTTGTTTCATGTGTTTGAATAATTGTCGGTGACAGTTCATGTCTTCCAGGTATCCTCAGAGGTGACGGAGGTTTTTCAGCTGGCAGGTCTCTTTGATGTTTCTTAGAAAGCCTGTCTCTGTGCAAACCTTGCCACTTTAAAAACAAAAAACCTCAGCATGACGTGGTGCCATTTGAACAGTCAATTCAAGTTCAAGTCAAATCAATTCATTTTCAGTTACATTTACGGATGCTTTATTAGCACAGTATTGTTAAACCTTCAATTACTATGTAAATGGATATTACAGAATAAAAGACACATGCTGTGTGACGAATAAGAGAGTTCATTTTTTACAGCACACTTCAACTACTACTCACACACATAAAAAAATTGTACCCTGTACCTCTACCATTCAGAGGTGGATTTCAGATGAATAGTAAGAAATCAGTTTCTAACCGTCTCCTCATCTTGAGGCTTCACCACCAGAGATGTGAAATCTTTCATCAATGACACTGCTCTCCTATGATTCGACTGTGAAATAACAGTTGTAAAACTTCATTTTTCACATTTTAGAAAAAAATTGTCCCCATCCCCCCCATCACCTCCTCCCCACTAACCTCCCCTCTTCCTCCTCCTCCCTCTCTCTGCAGTATTTCCTGAAGCAGTGCAGGGCACGTGTTAGAGGTGTTTCCTGGGTATTTGACTTGGCAGGGGCCCACCCATTCTCCCTGCAGGCATCTGGTGCTCTGTACAAAGAAAAGACGTCTCCCACAATAACTCTTGTGCTCTCTTATCCTCATTGGAAGCATCTCAGAACTTGTATCTGTGAAGCAAAAATATGTGTGAATAGAATTAAAGAGAGAACGTATCAGTCAAATAACTCAAATGATTACTTTTCAAATTGAATAACTGCAGTGTGATTTATTTCTACAATGTCTCTGAGTACACAACCTCTTAATAAATAGTTTTAAAAGAATTAGCTAGCATTTTTAAAATGTGTTTCTTGAGAAATAAGAGAGACAAAGAGCCAAATCAGCAATGAACTCATCCTTCAAACAAGTATTATGTGTGTATCCAAAGTCTGATATATTGTATTCCTCTGTGTCGTGACCTCTGTCGTTGTCCAAAAACTTGCGTTCTTGCACATGTGCGGTGGCCTCTTCCTGACACAGAAATACTTTGTGGAGAGTGAAAACTTTGAAGCTGTTCCTAAACAAACTATGGTTACTTTACTCTTCTGGGACAAGGAACATGTCACCCTGTGCATTTGTGTGACTCACTGATGTGTTTTTAATAGTTTTTGGATGAAAACAGAGCTCTATGGCACAGAGGAATAAGATACATCATACTTGTGAGTAAGATGAGTTCATTGTTGGCTTCGTTCTGCACATAAGATTTGTTGATAATAAGAAAAACATAGAAAATCATCAGCTTTATCCTTTAAGGTTATTTCACACTGTCAATACAATAGATTACACATTATGTATAATTCAGCTCTTTATTGATCCTATATGATATTTAGACTCCATAATTTTCATGTTGTTGTTTCACGTATTGTTTAATATTTTAGATATGTCACTACAAAACATAGCTCTACATATATTTAGTATTTTGGGAATTAACCATGAAGGTTTTCTGAAGTTCTTTGAACAAAGTTTGGCTACACTGCATACGTTTTGAATGATTGATTGGCGTCCTACTGTATAGGAACGTTGTTGGAGGCATTTTGACTGGATATGATCACAAAGTAAATGATACAAAATATCCATACTGGCTTAAACTTTCATGACCCTTGCTCCACATAAAAATTGTGCATCATCACACCCTTAAGAGTTCAGAGTTGCCAATAAGCTTTTACTTTGATGCCAGTCATGATTTTAACTAAAGTGGTGTGTCCTGCACTGTTCTGGGCAGCAGGTGTACTGTCTCATTGGATAATCTACGTCACAACTACAAGCTCTTGAACCTCAGGTGTAGATGAAGTGCAGCCGTTCTGAAAAAGATGCAGCTCCAGTTTATACAGGGGGCTTTTCAGGCATTTGGTTCTTTTACAGTGAACAAAGACATGAAGGGAGGGAAATGACGTAAAAGGTCAAAACAATTCATATGAAGTGTAATAGTGTGACCGATAATTCAAGTCTCAAAGGACATACAGTATAACGAAATAAAATCATCTCAACTCAGCAAAAAGAACCCCTCAGTGTATTGGATTCCACTGTAGCCTGAAGATAAAACACAGATTTTCATTATATTTGGTTAAATTAAATCAATGAATCTGGTGTTCTGCATATCATGTTATAATTCTACAAAATGATATTAAAAAGAACAAAATTAGTTACTGGCATTTTAGTTTTATATGTCTGGAAATGTTATTAGTTATGCATAACACTAGATCATAGGTGATTCTATAAAACAATAACTTAATTAGGTTTATAATAATCCTAATATTGATTTGGACTCCAGTAGATTTTACGCTGATCTGACCATGGAAGACTAGTGGACTAGAAATGTATTATTTTGTATTTGTCTGGCCTGGACTGGTCCAGTCTGGGTCGGGTGAAGGTAAAATGAGCTTGGCTCCTGTTTGGTTATGGGGAGGGTCCTCCAGCCTGGCCAGGAAAACAGCACTTACTGAGGCCTCTGTCTGTGTTATTGTAGGGCTACAGGAAGAGCGGGGGAGAAGGGGTGTGGGGGGGTGGGGGGGGTGAGAGGGGAGAATGCAGAAGGTCTGCAGAGGGACGAGAGATGAAGGGCGAGGGAGACGGAGGCACAAACCAGAGAGGAATGGAAGGGCTGTTGTCGCACGCTGAAGGACAAGGAGTTGAGGATGTGGGTGAATAAAAAAAGAGGATGTGAATGATTCAGACCAATGGAAGGTATGAAGAAGAATCATTCTGTGAAAAGAAGTTGATTGTAACAGTGTGTTGCAAAAAGAGATGAAAGTGCAACGTGAAAAAATAGTGTCTCTAAATTTAGAAAGCTATCCCTCTGTCTGATTTCTTTCCTTCTATTCCAGAGATTACCTGATTACAGATGTGCTCATGAATTATTTGGGAATAATTGTGTTGTCTTGTCTTGTTTTCACAGTGAGAGCTATATGTTTATACTTCACATTGCATGCGGTTTATGAGTTCTTCCTTTTCTGCCTTCAGAGTTTGGGAGCTGTCACTGCTGTGGGGCCAATAATCCCAAGAGACAAGACACACAGACACACAGATGATGTAAAGCAATGCAATACTACTATTATTATAGTGTTTGTCTGTTGATTCACATACACTGACTGAACCTTTGAAAGGTAGTTCTATATTTTCTTCACCTCAGGACCACCTTACAATATTATCTATTTCAGATTCAGATGAATAATGACAAACCAATGATACCTGGCAGGAATGAAGAGCATAATCAATCAATCAATCAATCAATCAATCAATCAATCAATCAATCAATCAATCAATCTATCTATCTATCTATCTATCTATCTATCTATCTATCTATCTATCTATCTATCTATCTATCTATCTATCTATCTATCTATCCATCTATCCATCTATCTATCTGACTGTTTTTATTACTGTAAATATGCTTTTTGCTGTGTATCCTGATTTGATACCATTCAACTCCTGTGAAGAAGAAGCTTCCTTCGACTTCCATTCAACCTTAAATTGGAGGTGTGTGGCTGCTTGTTTGTTATGAGCGTAGGTAACGCCCCCTAAACAAGGACAGGATGTGTTGTGGCACATGTTCAGGAATCAGAGAGATGCCACCAAAAAAAGGCAGAAAGAAGAAGATCTTTAGCAGTAATGAAATAGGTGTACTGTTAAATAAACTTAAACTCTTCAAAGTTCAAATTGGGATCACTCAACCAATGGTATTTCTTTATATTCTGTTAATTGTAAATATAAAAAATAATATTTTAGATGTCTGCAGTGAGAGCACTGGCAGCAACTGCGAACAACAAAGTAGTGAACACACAGAATAAAATGTAAAGCATTTCTAACTCATTCAGCTTTGAGAACATGTGGAGGTTTTATTGTCCAGAAGACATACCAAGGCCAAGCAGTAGGCAGTAGTATTCTCCATCAAACTTCATGAGCAAAGGTAATGAGATAAACTTCCATTAAGCTACAAGCTCATTGGACCCAGTAAAAACAGTGAGCATAAGCCACTCTAGTCCAGACATGAGAAATATATATTCAAATAGAGTCAGCTATATAAGCACTCACAGCATACACACCTCCACCAAGTCTGTCACCTGACTGTTATTTTAATGATTGAATCATTGAATGACAATTATTTCAAACACTTTAAAATGTACACAAAATACACACAATAATAACCCAGCTGACTGGATGATGGCCAAAAGTAAATATTAGAAATATGAATTCCATTATATCAGTTGTTTCTTGATTTTAGCATTTTAGAAAGAAAGAAAGAAAGAAAGAAAGAAAGAAAGAAAGAAAGAAAGAAAGAAAGAAAGAAAGAAAGAAAAGAAAGAACGTTACATTTTTCAGGTGGGTGACACACTGGCTCATCCGAGGACACTCATCATTCATTTTCTGCCCCTTTAGCAACACCTTTAAATGTCAGCTCATGCTCAGCCTGTAGCTCAGGTGGTCTAGCACATCGACTGTTAATAACTGTCAATGGTCTGTGGATCAATCCTGTCCTCATGCAAAAGCGTCCTTGAACAAGACATTCAACCCAAAATTGCTCAGATGTATGTGTTTGAGAAGGGAAATAAATCAAAGTCACTTTGGACAAAGGTATCTGCCAAATGAAAGTAATGCATCGTTGCCTCATCTAACAAACACAGAGGTGAAATCAGATCCAGATGATTCAGTACTTGAGACGAGCCTCCTTCCCAGCTACTTACATGCCTTGTGTGAAAAGTGCTTGATACCTAAAGTGATATTATCAAATTAGTAATGCCCTTATATTGTCCACTTTAGGACAAGTGTTTACTACTTTTTTAAATAACTATAACTCCTCCTTACACAGTAAGATGTAGTAATCTCTTTAATTAAAACTCAAACTCTAATTGAGCATTTGCATCCATCCAGTCATTGTTCTCTTTTTAGGAAAACAAACAGCTTCACTGATTTGTCCACTTCTCAAAACTAAGACATACTTACCAACTATGTGCAGTTTAAAGTAAGCTATTCATACAACACAATCAGTGTATTTTCAAATAAGCATAACTGTGTACTATATATTTAGAATTGACTCAAAGATGCAGGTTTTCTACTTAACTAAATAACTGTGTTCAGTAAAATCTGGAAAATGTGAAAAGGCTTTTTTTTGGAGTACAAGATATCCACATAACTCTGAATCATGCACTAATAAATATTTAATGATTGTTGTCACTGTTCTAGACTGTAAAAAGGGGGCCTAATGTAAAGTGTATACTATACTTTGTGTGTTAACTGTCAGGAGTGTAACTATTTATTTGAAGATATATGATTACAATTATGTTGTATGTTTATACAACAGCTATGAATGCTTCATAAATGAGATATTTGTTCATAAATACCTTTAATATATGAGTAAAAGACATGCATTAACTGTTTATATACTGTTTATGAATGCTTAATAGTGGGTTATAACAAAGTGTTACCATTAAATGATAGGTTCACTGTTTTAACAACCACATAAAGACAATCACTAAGTAGGCTGAATACCAGCTCAAAAACATAGCAAGAATCAAAGGATTTAAAAAAACTAAACAAGGTGCAAAAAAACAAGCTAGACTTTTGCAACGGTGTCTTCACGGATCTCAACAAAAAATCAATCAGACTGTTGCAGCTCATCCAGACTGCTCCTGCCAGAGTTCTCACGTACACCAAGAAAACAGAGCACATTACACCGGTCTAACGTCACTGCACTGGCTTCCTCTGTGACGATGGATAGACTTCAAAATCCTACTACTAGTCTAAAAGGCACTAAATAGTTTTGGGCCTAAAAACATCTCAGATCTGCTTATATGTTATGAAGCACCCAGACCCATTAGGTCAGCTCAGACAGGCTTACTCATTGTTCCCAGGATCAGGACTAAGCAAGGTGAAGCAGCCTTTAGTTTCTATGCTCCCCACCTGTCTTAACAAACGTCGTGGATACCTGATATTTACAGAAACTGGCAGCTCATTTAAATCCAGGCTCACAACATTATAGTTTACTGCAGCTCTCTGGTAAATTAGGTATGCACCATCTCGTTAATCTTTACCCACCTATCTGCTTGTTTTTCTCTTGTTGTTTTTATCGTTGTTTTAATGCAATCTTAATGTCTTTTTGTCTTTGTGCTTTTGATGTATTTTTAATGTAATATTTATGCCTTCTTAATGTCTCATTTTCATTGTATTTTTATGCCCTTGTAAACACTTTGAAGTACATTATGTCTGAATGCTCATTTTTCTTTACAGTTTATCCTCTAGAGGGTCACATTAAGCGAGAGACGGGGTAACCACTGCACAGGTTGCCTGTCAATCACAGGGCTAACATATATAGAGACAGACAACTATTCACACACATATTCACACCTACAGGCAATTTAGAATCACCAATGAACCTTACCTGCACGTTATTGGCCTGTGAGTGCCCGGAGAGAACCCACACAAGCACAGGGGGAACATGCAATGTCCACACAGAAAGATAATATCAATAAAATGACCTTACCTTGTCATGTCTGTCCAAAAACAGTCAGGTGTCCAAATAAACAAGAAGGGTCTGCTTGCAGGTCTGCTCTTTGGGGATGCTTCCAGCATTGGCTCGGTTCTCAGGGCATCTCCACTGTCAGGACAGAAATTGTTGTTTTTTTTACCACATTAAAAAACATAGAAAAAGATGTGAGTCATGCCCACGGTTATTATCTGGAGCTGTACACAGTGGATACTTGTTTGGTTTAAAGCACAATAATTCATGTTTAGTTAATAGTAGTTATATTGAAGACATGTTAAACAACATATTGTGATTCATTAGTTGGCCTCTGTGTATCCAGTTACTATAGTGTACCAGTGTTAGCAGAGTTAGTTGTAAGCTAAATGTGTAAAGTTTACTCTGAGTCTTCTCTCGCGCATTATCTTACAATATTCACGGAAAACGTGAGAATTATAGGAAACATGGTAATGGTATTTATTCAATACTATAAAGGACAAAATACTATCTATCTATCTATCTATCTATCTATCTATCTATCTATCTATCTATCTATCTATCTATCTATCTATCTATCTATCTATCTATCTATCTATCTATCTATCTATCTATCTATCTGTCTGTCTGTCTGTCTGTCTATCTATCTATCTATCTATCTATCTATCTATCTATCTATCTATCTATTAAATTCACCCGATGACAGTTAAATACTCATGATAGACATTGTGAATAAAAAAACTGCATATTTTTCACTGTGAGAGAAAAAGAGTGGCTTCAAGAAATATGCAGTGTTCGTTGAATTAAACAAGCAAGGTTATAGATAGATGGGATACACATCAGGACCAATGTGTAAAAGATTTCCTCAGCATTTTGCATTTAAATTGAGGGACTATAAATTGCCTAGTAGAGGACAGAAGTTGGCACTCTCCTTTAAAACATGCAGAGAGAGTCAGAGGAGATATTGCTGGTGAATCTTGTTGTGAGCTACTTGAAAGCAAGGCCAATAATCTACGCACAATTTTGGATTTGATTATATAGTTCAGTTTTAAGTTTCACTGATTGGCTCCTGAACCAGGTATGACTCAGCAGTACAGAATAACTGATTTAAAAAGAACAGAAGTTTAATTTGGCGACTGGCTCCAAAAGATGTGAGTCTACAAAGAAAGTAAATGCGCTGCTGTATCTTCTCACAAAGGTATCTGTGTGAGGAGACATTGTGGATTGTCATTGGAGGCAGATGACAATCAGGAGGAAGGCCAAAAAGAATTTCCTTTGTCTTATTAGTATTGAGAAGCATTTTTGTCACACCATTCAATTATCCAGTCAACATTACATTGGTACAGTCTGGGGTCATGTCCGTCAGCAGAGATGATAAAGTAGAATAATCAGAGTATATTAAATGAAAGTAGTTGGGCACACTGGTGGTTAATCTTTAATGTACAATGTAAAAAACACAGGTGAGCTAATCCTAACATTGAGGTGCACCAACATTCGTCCTGATTGGAGAGTTTAGGGTATTGTTTACCTTTATTAGCTATATTCTGTTTGTGAGAAACAAGTTGTACTGTTAAAGAGATTTGGATTGGACTGTAACAGTAAAAATGTAAAAGCTTCAAGGGTTCAATGTTTCTTGAAAGGTTGCCACTTCTGGTAGCATGTATAGTGCAGAATATGGTACATACTTTACACTTCCTTTTATTTCTATACACAGAATTACAATTTCTATTATGTTTTTACATGACATGCTGGGGCCCAATTCTTACATTGCCTTCCATATTCTTTGTGGATTACTGTAACTGAACTCACTCTGGTTCTTGCTCCCTCCTAAACTGCCCCAGGCATAATCATGGGCACTTGCCAAAAATAACCTATGGTTCCCTATATTTAATTAATATAAACACTTATATGTTTCTAATTTTAGCAGGATCATATTCAGCTACTCAACCTCTACATGTAGTATGATAATTCCTCTAATGTTAGCATTCTCCATGTTTTGTTAACCATGTTTTCCTGCCCCCTTCTGCCTCTCTCTCTCTCTCTCTCTCTCTCTCACACACACACACACTGCCCACAGGACAATAATGTCCTCTGACAGGCTGGTAAGGTCAACCCTCGGGCTGTGTGATAACTTCACTCCAGGGGATTGTTGTGGAGATGGGCATAGACTCTTCCCTCTTTACCCACCTGACACTCTATAGTTATTAAGTAAAGACTGTTTGTGTTTGTGTGTTTGTGTGTGTGTGTGTGTGTGTGTGCGTGACATTGGGGGTGAGTTAGTGAGAGGGGGGTCCTCCTCTCCCTGCAACCATACTCCCTGCAGACAAGGAATACATGGGGAAGGCAGCATGGGAGGCTACTAAGCACTGGAAATTATGTTATGATCACGGAAGCGAATAAGCATCCTGACGTATCTGCTTTGTCTGCTGCTACTCCACTGTTCCGTGTGTGTGTGTGTATGACAGAGTAACAGGTAGGACTTAGTGTGAGATGAAGTGTGAAGAAAAAAGCATATTAAAAAAGCATTTTAAAAGCATTTATAGATTGCCACATCTCAGCCTTTTATGAAATAATGTAAAAGTACAATTACATTACATCATGCATAAAGAGGCAGTCCTTATTCATGCATTGGCACTCACATATGTGTAAGATGTGATGTAGGAAAAAATGACGTAAGCATTTTGGTCCTCCCCTGTGGAAAGATTATCCCAGGTTCTTTAGGATTCTTTAGAAATATTCCAAATATGAGTCGAGGATTTAACTCATCAACCTATTCCAGCGTTTCTGTTTGATTCCTGGAAAGCTACATTTCCAGGTCGCAGTAAAAATCTTATTTAGTATTGGTGAGTGGTCATTTAAAGCCGTTCAAACTCACGCTGCTGAACCCTGCATCTTTAAAAAGGGATTTAAATTCATCCCCTTGGAAAGCAGCAGAACAGTAGCAGCATCCTTTGGGGACTCTTCTTGCAGCTTACTACCGACGACTCAGACTTTGTGCAGAGGAAGCAGAAAAAGACAACAAAAAGGTAAACAAATCAATCCAACTCTTTTTGAACATTAGAGACTCACACAGCAAGCAGTGATAATATTATCCACAAACGCACTGACATGGTGAGAATCAGTCATAATGCATAGAAAAGATTTCTTTCATTATTTTTTATTAAAATAAGTTTTTCTTGCTGTTTCAGTTTTTTACTGTTTACATGCATGCAAGAAGACTATTTGTAAGAATGAAGATATACACACTTATATTTCTATAGATCTTAACCAAAATTGATTGATTCATTCATTCATTCATTCAAGCCTCATGCAGAAAGACATCCAGGAAAAATGTGCTAAAGAACATGGCCTGTGTCCTTCAGTATCCTGCTGGACAAGCTGATCCCATTTGAACTTGATTTCAACACATAATAGTCATGTCAAGGACAAGGTCAAAGCACTTTAGCTTACTTCAAGTGGTACGTAAGAATGCTGTGATAACCATGAATGTGGCAAGGAAGCATAACAAACCTTCAACATACTCAGAAGTCTTAAGGGCAATTTATCTATATGATAAATGTGGGATAAAGGATTAACATTTACTCTGGAAAAATCAATATCCACAAGTTCAGATTCTTTATATATTTCATTTAGCGTCATTAAAAAAAAAAATCAACATCCTAAGCAGCTCTTTGTTGTGGAGTTTCTTGTATTCAAACAACTGACTATAATACCACAATCTATCTATAACCTTCATCTTTGTCAGGAAAGAGTGTAGCATGACTTAAGGGTCAAAATCAATAGGAAAGTACCACTGCTTGGGGTTGAAGCCAGTGCAAAGGTACATTAAAGTGCAATGCCACCATCGGCTACTAGAAAAATCTCTGGCTTCAATATACTTCCATTCAAAAAATGTCCCGGTAGAAATAGTAAGTCAATCAGTGGGCTGGTCTCATTTTGGAAATGATTGCTCTGTTAATAATATTTGAAGACTTACAGTATGCTGTCTGTCCTGCAGGCATCTGTTGCTGTCCCTGACCCTGGGACCGGCACTGAGTTAGACTCCAGTTGGAGTTTTCAGAGTTTGAAAGGTAACACCATTCAAACCATTGGGTTACGTCACCCCTTGCTACATCTACATTTATACACATCATCAGAACATATTTAACTAGGGTGTTTTGATAGTTCAGTAGTTTTAAGATATGGTTTGACTACAGCCAGCATGTCATTCCCCTCTCTCTCCGCAGACTTCCTCTATCTCTCTAATAAATGTGGCAACAAAGATAGTGAACAAGAAGAAGACTATTAGAAGGCAAACATCCATCCATCATTTTAAATATTCAAAAACTGCTTTACAGATGTTTAATGAGGGAGAAAATGAACCAAATGGGACACTGAATGTAAATTTAAGTTTTTTGTTGTTTACAGGAGAAACCACAGAGCACCTTTAAATGTCCAGTCAGTGGATGAGGTTACAAACTATTTAGTATTGCCTGCCACAACATTATACTTACCTTGATTCTAATCTTGACTGCTTACATTAGAGTCAGCTTTTTCGCCAAGATCAACAGCCGCAAACTACTGTGTTCTCAAAAGAATAAGCTGTACATAGTCAGCCCTCACAAGTATAGATTACCCCCCCACCCCCCGCCGCCACCACCACACACACAGAAACTTGTAGCGCTTCTCTGTTCCCATTTGATAACATCTCTCTTATAGATTTTTTTTCCACAGCTGAAGCAATTTTATTATCATGTTTCATCTCAGCCGTGAACATATTCAGGGGAGTTCATTCGTCCATGTGATTACCTGTATTGTAAGTTTTTTTTTTAAATGTGCTGGAATAAAATACATATGCAATCCTTATCTCATATTCCAATAATTACTGTTGTGTCAGATACAGTCATTTACCAGTGTTTACAGTAGGCTCTTCATTAACATTGTACTTTTTCTTCTCATTGATTTTTCTCAATCTTATGGGAGGGTACTTATCACTCTGCTGCCTGCACACACACACACACACACACACACACACACACACACACACACACACACACACACACACACACACACAAATGATTTTGTCCAAACAGTGTGTCCAAACTTGACTGGTATTGTATATACAGTATGATGTATCATCAGCTTCCACTGCGGTCTTTCAGAAAGGCAGATGTGAAATGAGTTCTTGACAATTACTTGAGGCTATCTCTCTCTTCATAAAAGCTCTCTGTTGACATTTCTATCAAAGAAATGTATCTGGTTGATCATCCATCCTCAATCCATCCAATAAAAGCATGGCACTCAGGGGTTTTCACTACAATTGAGTAGTGTATGTGCAGGTGTGAGAACTTTACCCACATCAAAGAATAGTAATGATTTTCTTCTGAAGCACCCAGTAAAACAATATGTTTCTACAAAGCCACTTACAGAAGACGACTGTACTATCTCCTCTGACCAAAGAGCCATTCAGTTCATTTGAATGTTCAGTCATAAAGGATAAACCTCAGTGTGTTTATATTTTTATAAATAGGTTTTATCACTTTTGTTTCGATAGGCATATTGTGATAAGAAATGACTGTTAAATATCTAAGACAGTTGTTATCTTATTTAACACTGTCAAAAGAGTATTAAAACTGACTTGTGTACTGATGCTTGAAGTAAAGGCCTGTCAATAAATAGCCTTATCAAAATATATCTGACATTTAAAAGTAATGCAAAAGTTACTTTCACTAGAAACCAATTACTTTTATATATAGTACTTTGTAAAGTACTTCAATTGCTTTTGAGAGTAGTAAATAGTAACTATATCTAATTAAAACTGACTGTCAATGAGCTAAAGTGATTTAGAATTCTTAACTAAATCATTCATCTGCATATAACCATATTCATTAGTGAATTTTCAAACCATGTTTTCCTGACTGACTGCTCCAGAAAATATGCTTCATTTGAAAAACCCACAACAACAACACAAAAACATAAAATAAAACAAGACATCCAAAGGAAATTTCGCTCTGACTGATTCTGTAAGTGTGTGTGTGTTTATGTCTTTGCAATGCTTCACTGCAGCATCCCCCGCATAATCGTTATTGATCTTTATGTGCAGTATTTTGTGAGTTCATAAACTGGAGTTCAAGGCAATACAGTCAGATACGGTCTGATTAGTTTGCATTATTAATATTGTGTTCTTAGATGCTTACATACACTACTGTGTATATTTATATACACCTCAGCTTCCAGGTGCATCAGGGTGGATGTTGAGCATATAGCTCCTTTGAAAATGCGAAACCGAGTAGATTTCTGCAATATTGTTGCCTGTATGTCTTTGTTTCTCACAATCATGCACCCGAAGCTTCCTGTGGAATACTTAAGTTTACCTTGTGGTCCGTCCTCAAGCATCTTTCCTTGTGTGTATCTGTGTGTTTTTGCCCACATCTGACAGACTACTGTGATACTGTGATTTTGAAGTCGTCACAGACTTTGGCGAGTGGTGCATGATAATTCAGAAGTGTCTGCAGAAGACATACACTCCCCTATCAACCCTGGACAGCCTGTGGAGCTGATGTCATCTTTGTGAGAGGAAAAGATGCTTCATGCCAGCAAAAAAACATACATAAAACATGAGTTGTCAGGTTTCTTTTTTTGTCAGTCTGTTGTGCATTCATCTTCATCAGGATTCAATTCAGCATAATGTGGTTCAGTTTACATCTGGCAGATGTTCCATGTCAAACAGGCTGTTAAGACAGGTGCATGCCTTTCACTTTGATCCGGCATTTGGCCCTTTTACAGTCCTGTGGATCAACAAAATCACCATTCAAAAAATTTCCACCACTCATTTTTTTCAGCAGCTAAATGGCACAATTAAGTTATAGTTCTTAACTAAAATCACTATTCAATTTCTTAATTGCTGCAAAAATTATACTAAAATACTATAATTGTGAGTAACTAAATAACCACTTACTGAAAAAAGCCTGGGCTGCAGTGTGAGCCTGTTTTTTTTACAGGGGACCATACATGCTGATCAGTGGTGGAAAAAGTAATGACACTCAAGTAAAAGTAGTAATACTACAACATAAAAATACTCTATTACAGTACAAGTAAATATATATTTAAGTATCATCAATCAAAATGAAAGTATCAAAAGAGCAAGTAGCTGTGGTCATTAGCTAGAGTGACCCCTTCAAAGTGTTATATTGTCATATAATTTATATTACTGGATTATACTGACACATGACTGTAACACTGAGCAGCGTTTTAAGTCTATAGTCTTTACTAGTTTAGTGGAGTAGAAGTATAAAATAAAATTGTATTTCTATTTTGTTTTATACTATGTACTATATCTATACCACTGTATTTTATTTCAGGTTAAGTACATGTTTTTAAAACTGTATTGAAATAGAACATTTGAGTTCGTGTTTATTACATCCCACCACTGGCGCTGAAACAGAAAAGGTGCACCGAGATCCCGATGTCTTAGTGAAACGTTGACAGACGAAACTCAAAATGTAGCAAATATTTTCTCTTTCACTGAACTCACACATGACCAGACTGAACATCCAGATTCCTCTGCGGTTGCTGTGTTTTCCTGGAGTAATATTTATTCACCCTCACCCTCACCCCCTCTTTCTCTCTCTCCGTCTCTCTCACACACTTTCTCCCTTGCCCCCTCTTTCTCTCTCTCTCTTAACAAATCATATCAAAGAAACAGTAGAGCTGTGTGGGTAGAAAGTTGAAGGAACAGCGGTGGAGCTCCTGTCGAAACATTCTGCTCAGCACCACGGACAGCGAACGATTGGGAGCTCGGACACTAGCTATCCATCGATTTAGCAGAATTATTGGACTATTAGAAGACTGAATTGACCAATTCTTATTTGGTTTGGGAGATCTACTCATTTCAATCCATTATTCGATGACACAGAGACTTGGACTTACTGCTCGCCAAAGTAAGCCTGTTCTTATTTCGATTTCTGAATAACCCAAAAGTGTGCGTTTTAAAAAAAATAATCAAATAAATATCGCTTTGCTTTAGGGGTGCATTAAGTTACTACGTGTAGATTTCAGACACCTCCAGCACAGGGATAACTTTACATTATAGTCTACATTCATAACACAGAGCTTGTAGTCAAGAAGATCTGGCGTGCGTAAAAGCCGCGGTATTGTTACCAGTGATATTCTTGCTTGATTCACGACATACCGGATGAATTGTTTTTGTTTGCAGTCCCAATCAGATAATAAAAACGCAACACACACACACAGAGAGAGAGAGAGAGAGAGAGAGAGAGAGAGAGAGAGACAGACAGACAGACAGACCAAGAGAGAGATAGAGATGGAGATAGATAGATAGATAGATAGATAGATAGATAGAGAGAGACAGGAGGAGAGGTGACAGCAACGATACATCACCATTCGTAGCTCGGCAGGTTGTAGCGCGTAATTACGGATGGGGATCTTTGTGAAAAAAATCATTTTATGTGATGTTTTCAGTAGTTAGAATATAGGATAAATGGGCACAAACCTTTTTTATGGAGTTGGCTTACAAAAAAGCACTGTGAGAAAGAAGATACGCACAAGGCTTTTCCAATAAAAGAGTACAGGTGGGTGAACTCATCGTGTTCTGCTGTGCTCGGAGCGCTCACCCTTTCTCCATCTCACATACACGCGCACAAACACACGCCTACAGTGATGACAAACTGTACTGAAAGTCTTATAAGTATCTTTTTTCTTCTTCTACTGATACGTTAAGTGTGGTGCCGGTTGACTTTCCTCTTTCTGTTTCTGTCCAAAGTTAACGCGAAGGGTAACAGGATGGAAGTGAGGACTTTCCTCTGAATCAGGTGAAAACAAAGAGGAAACGATTCTACATCTGGACTGTGTGGTGCCATCTTTCCTCCTCTGCTCTGACAGCTGCAATGGAACCTCTAGACCAGAGCCACTGGATTCCTCTGTCATCAGACTTCAACTTCTCCTCTGCAGCCACGCCCTCACCCTTCTTCTTTTCTTACCCGCCCCTCTCCAACACCTCCTCCAACATGACCACTTACAGTGCCCCGTTTGAGGGCGGCAGCACTCTGGTGACTGCGGTCATCTCCTTCACTGTGTTCGTAGTGGGCCTGATCGGCAACACTTTGGCCATCTATGTGGTGCTGCGCTACGCCAAAGTGAAGACTGTCACCAACATCTACATCTTGAACCTGGCTGTGGCTGATGAGCTCTACATCCTCGGGCTCCCATTCCTCACCACGCAGAATGTGCTCTCCTATTGGCCGTTTGGCTCCTTCCTGTGTCGTGCGGTCATGACGGCAGACTCTATGAACCAGTTCACGTCTATTTTCTGCCTGACGGTCATGTCCATCGATCGTTACCTGGCTGTGGTTCACCCAATCCGAAGCACCAAGTGGCGACATCCGCGCGTGGCCACGGTGGTGAGCGCAGCCGTGTGGGCCTTGTCCTTTGTGATGGTCCTGCCTGTCGTAATCTTCTCTGATGTCCAGGTATAAGCATCTGGGTGTTTCTCTTCCAAGTGTAAATGAGCTCCAGCAGCTGATTCCTGTTAAAAAATTCAATTATTGCCTACTCAACCCCGAGTCAGTCATAACTTCTAGACCACAAAACACACAGCTGTTCTCTGCAGTTTCATCTAGAAGTACCGATGCTGATTAAACATTTCTTATAATGAGCCATAGCAGAAAGTCTGTAGTGTTAGGTTCTATCATTTTAAGATAGGCAGCAAAATTAACACACATAAAAGAGAACAATAAATATATGAGATAATATAACAATTAAAAACTTTAAACTTTGTATACAAAGTGATTGAGTTTGATCTATCACAGTGAACATATTATATAGTTTCTTTCTTTGCCTGCTTGGGAAAAACATAGTACCAGAATACAAAGCTGACAAGCAGTCAACCTGACCAGAATGTGTCCGAAATATTTTAACACTTAGATCCAAATATCAAGCTGCTTTGATTTTTTATCCAATAGATGAAATGGATGTGTTGTGAAAGTGTTTTTTTCTTGTGGTGAGAATCATTCAACTCTGCGGTTCTGTGCCAGCATGCAACTTTACTGTTTTTGTTCACTCACCGCACTCAAAATCCTAGTTTCCAGCAGCAGCAGCAGGCAGCTGCTTTCAGCAAATAACTCAACAAACAGCTTAAACAACAAAAATCAAATGTTAGTGACTAGTTGGTGAACATAGTGGAACATTTAGAAGCTAAAGAGACATTTATTTATCTCAGGAGTTGGTGGAGAACAAAACAGAGGGTGAATATTAGTCTCTTATTGCATAGCCAGAAATGTAGCTCCAAATGAATGCTAATGTTTTGCTGTGTTGTATCTGCTGGATGTGTCGATTGTGTTTACAGCTTGTTGCGCGGCCCCCTAGGGACCAAAATGAATCAATAAAGCAAATTGAAGAGTTATTTAATGTGGAAAGAACACTTTGGTATCTTTTGGACTTCTTAAAATGGTAAGCTGTGATTAAAAAAGAATGCGAGAGTTGTCATTGAAATGCTAAACATCTGTGCTGATGTAAAACATACTGTTCAGACACAAAAGGAATTATTGTATGTTTCATGAAAAGAAAAGCATTACAGGAACTACTGTAATACCAAGAGAACAAAGAAGCTTTTCAATAGTAGAACGGTGGGAGAGAAATATAACTTCTGACAAAGTTGCTATGATACTGGCCACCGCTGTTCTTGCTGAAGGCCACGGGTTTGATAACAATGAGTTGACAGGACAAAAAGGCCCTGTGTGGTAAAGAGTCACCTTTTGGATAGACATTTATTTCCTGATAGGACACAGACAAACTAAACACATTAATACCTGGAGAGCTCTTCCTCAAAGCAAAATGTTCTTTAAAACTCCCAAAAAGCAGATAATGAAATTCACATTTTTCCAAACCCCCCTGGCTGCATAATTTAAGCACTTTGTAAGAGTAGATAATGACTGAATTTTAAATGTGCCGTAGTCTTTAATATTTACATTTTACTCATGTTTTTTAAAATTTCCCTTTAGGACACGTTTAACTCCTGCAACATGATCTGGCCAGAGCCGCGGGATGTGTGGTCAACAGCCTTCATTCTCTACACTGCCACAGTAGGCTTCTTTGGGCCCCTGCTCATCATCTGCCTCTGCTACCTTCTTATCGTCATCAAGGTGTGTATGTGTGTGTGTGTGTGTGTGTGTGTGTGTAGGGAGGGTGATTTAAAAACCTCACATATAATTTAGAACTGTAATCAGCATCACTGTAATGATGATTTCCACTATCACCCTTATCCCTCCCCCTCATTTTCATTATAATCATCATCACTCTTATATTCATCACCATCATCTTGATGAAACTGTCTCTGTTTTTTTTCCTGCAGGTGAAATCCTCGGGGGTGCGGGCGGGCTTCACTAAGCGACGACGTTCAGAGCGCAAGGTGACACGCATGGTGGTGGTGATTGTGGTGGTGTTCGTGCTCTGCTGGCTGCCATTCTTCATCATCAACATCGTCAACCTGGTGGTCATCATTCCAGAGTCCAGTGTAACCGCTGGAATCTATTTCTTTGCTGTCATCCTGTCGTATGCCAACTCTTGTGCCAACCCGGTGCTCTATGGCTTCCTGTCAGACAACTTCAAACAGAGCTTCAGAAAAGTAGGTTATTCACAGTTTTTAATGAAACTTTAAATATCTGAGGAAATGGTGCTTTACAGATTTTCCTTTCTTTACATTGATTTCCTTGTTTTATTACATTTATTTTTTCAGACCTCTTAAAACTGTAAATCTTTAAACAAAATCTTTTTGAGCTCCTGATTCATGTCACAGATTGTGCCGTTTTTGTGCAGGGTATGACCAATCTTTTGGTCACCAACACATCTGAACATGATATTGCGGCAAGGCAACCATTGCCCTTGCAAAATAATAGCTAAACATAGCTACCCCATTAATATTTTGATCATTATGATCAATTAACCAAATGACTCCATGTAATGTAAAAGCAGTCCTCACTGTGTAAAACCCACAGAAAAAAATCACACAGCTCTGTGGTCTCAGTCAGCTGTGATAAAGACACTGTACACTACCTGCCAAGCACCAAAAAGCAGGCAGACATAGAGCTAGGGACTGGCTGGTGAACATGGTCGAGCATGAAAGGTTTAAAGTTTTTCCAAGTTAAGAGTTGGTGGAGACCAAAAGGAGGGTGAATATTGGACTTACATTCATTGAGTGGTCAGAAACATGAGTCAAAATAAATATTAAACGTTATCTGTGTCTACTTGAAGTGTAATTAAGCAAGTATTTGCTAACCAATTTGCTAACCATGAGAAGTGGATAATGGATGCCAAGATGTGTGTATGGCCTCCTGCAAATGTGCAGTTGTGTTTCTCTTTCTGGCCTCACTCAAACTTGTTATTTTAGGTGAATCTAAAGACATCATATGTAGGATTTAAAAAGTTTGCATTTTGGTGGCATCCAGTGGTAGCATCTACACTAAAGGGGTGTTCACACCAAACGCGATGTCGCATGTCGAGATGACATGTAAAGTCAATGCAAAGACGCGATTAGGTGCAAATTTATGCCGGGTGGCGCGATAAGCAGATTCTCGTTTGTTGTGCGACAAAATCGTGTTCATCGCGTTTGGTGTCAACGCCCCTTAATGCTCTGGCACAGCCAGCACTGTGTTACACATTTGCAGGTGAGACTCAAAGACTAAGTTATAAGAATAATATAAAAGAGTCTAACAAAACATAAATGTCTATACATCAAGGATTTAAAGGACCAGTTTGTGGTATTTAGTGCCATCTAGTGGCAAGGTTTCAGATCGCAACCAACTCAATGTGTGAATTTCTGTATAGCAGTAATGACCTCTCTTCTTTTTTTAGTGTGGTTGTCAAATATTGTTATCTTTCAAGTGCATATGGTCAATCGACCTTCAACAGAGTGGCTCTTCTACAGCCTTTTCAGATAATTGCTGTGGCTCTACAAGGGCTCTGTGTGAGGATGAAATGCAAAGCCAACGGTGTAGATGACGGTGACCCAAGTGCTCAGCGCACTGAGAAGTCCACGGCGAATGACTGCATCCTGCTCTCCACTCATAACCAGGTCTATCACGATCCCCAGAGCAGCCAGATACTCCAGGTAGGGTGTGTGTGTTATTGTCCTGTGTAGGCAACAAGTTTTGTTGTGTTCTCCAGTAAAATAATGTGTAAAATAATGTGTAATGTCACAATAATGATTAGTAGTAAGTGATATAAGACATTAGTTAATGATGAACTAATCATGAACAAAACATTAATATATTAATTATTAATTAATATTCAAAGCAACTATCAGAAATGATGTTATTATATTTTATGAACATCTTTTGCCTCTAGATTGTTTTCCAATTTAATAGTCTACAAAAAGCTTTGCCCTTGAATAGAAAAAGTTTATTGTATGCATTTACATTTTCTTTGTAACAGGTGCTACAAAATTGAGGTTTAGAAAACTTTGTAGTAGTCTAAGTTAAATTACTCAACTTGCACTTATCACATGTTCCTGATGACCAGCCCTACTCCACAGAACCAGATTGAACTTGTGCAGGCTGTGCTGATTCTTTGTTGAGGTCGGTTGTGTATGGCAGTGATGATCAAACTTTTTCATGTCAATGACCCCTAAAGTGACACAAACTGGCCCACAGAGCCCCATCTGATAAGATTCTTGTTTTATTACAGAAAGTGTATGAAACCCCTGACTAATAATAGTTACACATTCTGTCATCATGTTATTTATGGATGGAATATCTTTATAAAGCAAGGAATCTCTGGCTGTCTATATGTATGTTTGTATGTTGATCAACTCCACACTCGGCAGGTGCTGTGCTGTGGAAACAGGGAGTGTCATGTCAAATTTGGTCAAATTTGGACACATGATACATTTAATATTTATAAACTTCGAATACACCAGTGATCAGTGATCTGCTTTGCTCTGTGCAAGGGTCATAGAATAGTGCAATAGAGAGAAAAGTAGATAGCTTTTAATCAATCGTTCAAGTACATTTTGGAAGCGCTCATTAACACAATGACTGTAGTCAAGCACGTGTAAGGAAGCAAATACTCCCACTGGCAGTTCAAAACCAGTTTGTATCATCTGCTCTGACACTGTAGTGATTGTAAAGCACAAACCTTTGGAGCAAACATGCCCACTCATATCCAAACTGAAGGCACAGAAAATAGGAATGATCTCAGAGCTCAATATGATCAATATAGTTTATTTTAGGATGACATTAATTTATTTTTAAATGCAGCCCTTACTTTACGTCAAATGAGAAAAGACATTTTACTATTAGAGTGCTTTTGTTTGTTTATATCATCCGTGTATAACAGAATTTTAGTATCCGTCATTGCTGTTGGTGTATACTCACACCTCACTTCAACTGTATTCATTTTTCTTTTCTATGAGTTGAAGTAGTGGCCAGAGGGCAAGCAATTGGTCTGTTCCCAACAGGCACATTTTGAAGGGCACTGCAGTAGTTATACTGAAAATAAATGATTTGCCTTTTTGCTGGGGACCCCCTGGAACCCCCTCAAGGATGCCTGGAGGTCCCTTGACCCCACTTTTGACATTCTACTAAAGACACGTAAGTAGGCTCTTATTAAGTGTTTAAACTCAAGTTTTAACTTTTTGCATGGAGGTAACATAACATGGATACACATAACTTTGGTTAATAAAGAGTTATACAACCTGTCATAGGATTCATCACGATTTGCAGAAGATAAGTGAAAGTGCAGCACTAGTTGCAATTAGACAGCGCGTTGTTGTCGATAACAGATATGTCTGTGATGTGGTTAATGCAAAATTTTACCATCTGAATGGTGACAGGTTGCAATCTACAGCAGTTAAATGTGTATTTTTAATACAATTACAGTTTGTAAAAGTTGAGATGTTAATCATGTTTAGTGAGTTAGCATGTTAGCAACAGTAGCATATTTCTCAATGTGGTAGCACCCCATTAAGTTAGCTTAATAAAATAAAGGAGAGTCAGTTTTGGTAGCTTACACCAACAGGTGAAGCAAATGTGAAATATCTAAGGATGGTTGAATCAAAGGCAGCCATACTTGGTTGTAGATACTTAACAAGTTTCGCCTCTCATCCCAGGGGCTTCTTCAGTTCTAATTGACTGGCGGTGAGTCCCAGGGGAAAGGATGACAGGATACCATTATAGGTTGGGATTAAGTGGTGTTGTGGACCTCCTCCTCTGTTGAGGGACGGCATCTAGGATCCACAAGACTTAACCATTCACATTTGGACACATCAGGCACTCTAATAACTATTGTTTAGAGCTTTTAACATTTTTTGTATAATTAAAAAAATAATTTGAATGAAATACTGCTTCAAATCATTGCATTCTATCATGTGAAATAGGACGAGTAAACAGAGGCATTTATAGTGTCTATAAAAAGTATTCACCCCCTTGGATGTTTTCCCCTTTCATAAATTGAATCATGGTCAACATAATTTGGCTTAAAAAAAGAATTTACAAAAGAAACCCTCCTTAATGTCAAAGTGAAAACAGGTTTCTACAAAGTAATGTCAATTAATTAAAAAATATATAATATAAAATAGATTTTTTTTTTACTTATACTTTTCAATAAGCTTTTCTTGGAGTTTCTTGGAGTGTCCCTTTGTCTTAAAGGTGTAATTGTAGTCTATTTAAGAGAAGAAGACTGGATGAAATGTCCTCAGGTATCTACAACCAAGTCTAGTTGCCCTTGATTCAGCCCTCCTTGGATAGCCATACACTGAGAATCTTAGCCTGAAATCTGGTAGCTGACAACATGTGTGTGTTTAAGACTTTTTTTTTCAGAAATTGAGTAAAAATGCCTAAATAAGCTTGCTCTGGATTTTGTTTGTTGTTTGTTTTTACAAATACAGCTTTATATGTTTTGTTCCAGCAAGACCAAAGAAATTAAGCTTCACTTGTCTCTTACTATATACTATATAAACTATATATTTCATTTTATTCTTTTTTCAAAAATTGTGACATTTTATTGATCTAACAACTGTGATGTATTGGTGTGTTTTAGAAGGAACAGCAGAGTCATATGTATCATCATCGAGGGAATCTCAGTGCTGGTTGGTCCTGAAGATGTTGTTGGTGAATGCTGCATTCTTCACATCCTGAATATTCTTCCACTTTTGAAACTTCTTAATTCTTTCAAAGACTCTATGATACTCAGACCATTGAGGCTAAAAGCAGCCTACAAGTACATTATCCTGAGTCATGTAATCAAACAGTGTGCAGCTTTTCAAAGCTTGTTTAATGGACAAGTGATATATATATATATATATATATATATATATATATATATATATATATATATATATATATATATATATATTGAAATGATATATTTAACATCATTTTAAAATTGTTATTTTGGAAGCTGATTACTGGCAACTAAACCAGTTGCAGAGTAAAACTGTAATTTTTGTGGAGGGAGCATCAGGTTAGTTCATCTGACTGTCAGACATTGTTGACCTCTGCTTTGATTTATATTCCCTGCTGGCTTCCCTGTGAAAATTTAAACGATGTTTAAATATAAACTGCAAGAAAAACAATTTAATGTTAAAATTATGATGTTGGCTATAATTTGAACTGCATTATATCTAATAAAGAAGAGTTGGTAAAAATGTTTAAAATTGACTATTAAGTTTTACTCAATTTAAATAATAGTCTGATATAATTAATATGTTGACTAATAAAGTTGGTTTAACTCATTTTCCTGTTTTTCACGTATGCTTTACTCGACTGACTTCTATACAGTTTAGATTAGGGGGATGCAAAGGTTTATAAAAGCCTTACTGTATGTACATGCATAAACCTGTGTAAGAGGTACGAACACTAATCTCCTAACTCCCCTTTCTTTCTAAAATCCTTGAGAAATAGTTTTTAACCAACTTCTAACCAAACTGCATTTCTGAACAATTCCAATCTAGTTTCAGAACTCTTCATAGTACTGAGTCTGCATTACTGAGAATAACAAATGACCTCCATCTAGCTGCTGACTCAGGTAACTGCTTTTTCTTTTGCTTTTAGACGTAACTGCAGCCTTTGACACTGGAGATCATTCTTTTCTAATTCACAGGTTTAACACAGGGTGTCTGGTTCTGCATTAAACTAGTTTATCTTCATATATATCCAACAGATGTTTTAGTGTCTCTAGTAGCAACCATCTTCTTCCTCAGCCCCCATGTCCTGTGGTGTCCCCCAAGGCTCCATACTTGGTCCAATCCTCTTCTCCATCAATTTGATTCTGCTAGGTCACATTATTAAAAAACAACACTGTTCACTGTAATGCAGAAGATTAACCAATCTACCTCCCCCTAGAGCTAATAACTCTAGGGCTCTAATGATAATAACTACAACAACCTCAATAACAGTTTTAAAATCCTGGATGGTTGTGAAACTTTCTCTAGCTTAACAACAATAAAACTGAAGTTATTTTATTTGGATCACAGAATTTGACTGACATTATTTCTCCTCATCTTGGCCTATTGGCTCCCTCTGTTAGATCCGAGAGGCGTTGGAGTTATTTCCATGATTGACGACTGACAGACTCATTAAAGTGGTATTAAAATTAAGCTGCATGCTGCATCGCCACACAGAACAGCTGTCTGTATTTCTGACCTGGAGAAAATCATCCATGCCTTCATATCCTCCCGCCTTGATTAATGCAATTCGTTATCTCTTGGCATCACTCAGTCTTGTTTATCTTGTCTCCAACTTGTCCAAAATGCAGCAGCAAGAGTTCTGACAATGTCAAAAAAGAGGGAGCATATTACTCCCATTCTGGCTGCTTATTATTATTATTGTCCTTTTCACTGTATACTGTGAAGCACTTTGGCACAACTGTGCTGTGTATAAAGTGCTATATAAATAAAGTGGATTTTGATTAGAAGAGTAATGTGAAGTAGTTAAGTAATAGTATTAGATATTTACACATGATGAATTGTTTACACATTATAAAGGGATGCATGACTATTTGTACGTGATTTATAAATCATTTAGTCATATATTTACACATTATTTATAACCGATGAGGATGATGGAGGTAGTTGGGGATGGTATAGAGCTGACACATGGAGTCTCCAGTCCATGTTCACTTATATGAGGAGCTATACTGGCAGGTCACAGTGTGCATATAGGTTCGCATTATCCCACTCCCACAGACCCACAAACACCACTTGTGCCACTTGTGTCCTACGGGGCACCTGGCCAATACTGAAACCATGGGAAAGTGATACTATATCAACAAATCATTAATTAATCACCAATAATGATGTCTTCATGAATATTTCATATTTATCATTTACAGATGACTTACAACATATTTGTTAACAGCATTAATTAAACATTTAAAAAGGTATGATATTTTTGTTGTGATTAGTTCATTCTATCTTATGAACGACTTACTACTGATTGTTATTATGAAGTCTTAGCAGAGAAGGTAACAAGGACTTTTGCAGGAATGATGAAAAGATGTAATAATAAAAAATGTATGTTTAGTGCAGCTGAACTGAACATCGACTCATTATTTTTGATTTGCTGATTTTTTAAGGACAGAAAAAAAAAAACAGATTCACATATGCAGACATGCACTCAGTTACTGCAGTTCTTTGCATCACCAATGAGTCTGATGAGTCAGGTTTGGCACTCTCCTACTTAAAAAACGTCCAGCACTTTAATTCAATCAGCAGGCAGGTGCAACTAATTGAAGAAGCATAGTAAATTACCGCCCCTGCGGAGGCGATGATTAGGAAAAATTCTGAAGACGGAAGTGAAAGATTATGAGATAGTTTGCTTGTGTGTGTGTGTGTGTCTTAGAGAAGAGCTGTCAGAGAGGGCAAAAGCTTTGACTCAGTCAGTGTGGGGCTTCATCGTGTCCAATTAGATAACTTGTATGAGAGCAGTGAGGTGTATTAGACTGAAAGAGTGGCTCTGATGAGACTCTCCTAAAGCTCCTTCAACTGGTTCAAGGATATCAAAACTACGTCTTCCACCATAAGTCACATTTAAGAATATGCTAGAGCCCAAGTGCTCAAATATTGATGCGTGGATCACCCTGTTATTCTCAGAACAGAGATCATATCGCTTCCTCTTCATGTGACAGGAATGCAAAGAGATTAAATTAATATTAACACTCACATGCTTTAAACCAGACACTTTTGCGCCACAGAGCTGTCCACTATCAATTTTGTGGTAGACCATTCAAAGGGGGGTTTAATAGTATGGTATAAATCCTGGACGATACAGTTAAACAGTTAGATACTGCCTTTTCCAAAATCATGTAATGTTTGTTTCAGGCACGATCTCTCTGTTCATCCTCCCAACCAATAAATAATAAATAATCTAGATAGACTTCTCAGCAACACTCAGGTAGTGACCACACACAGACTCCATGTTGGTGCTAAATGTTGTAAGGTAGTGATGATGGACTGCCTTGCATAAAATCAGTATATTGTTTTGGGAGCGTGACAAGGAGAGTGATGTGGAAAAACACAGCAAAGTAATTATTATTCAGCTGTTTTGCTGAATCATTTTGTTTCCTCATGGCTCCATAGCAATTGTTTAGAAGTCCAATCTGTAGGCTGGAAATCTCTGCTTTAAAACATACTGCAGACTCATGCAGGTAACCGAGAGATGAACTGACCTCATTCTCTCTCTTTTTCCATGCTGTCCTCCTCCTTTCCTTCATCAACATCCTTTTCTCCCCTTCTGAAGATCTCTCCTCATCCTACAAGCTCACATACCTCTCACACAGCTGCAGACCTGCACCGCTGCATCACTACGTGTCAATCTCCCTCCAGTTTCCCAGGACTTGGCCACACCACCACCACCACTTTAACTTCCACAGCAGCCTACATGGTAACCGCGGCTGAGCCTCCCACCATTACTGCCCTAACGACACCTTCCTCGTCTTCCTCTGTAACTCCACATGAACAGTATGGACTGTCTGGGGTTTTAGGAAGAAGCATGGACAAATGTATAGAAGAATCCCTTCCTGTGTGTAAGGAGAGCTGAGGAGGAAAAAAAGGATATGAGGAGACAGAAGCAGATGGTATAAGCTGATCAAAATGGGGGGAAATATATATATATTTCTGTGGTTACAATATAAATCTCAATTTCCTGGACTGTTTTCTCAAACATTCACACGTGTGTGCTCATTCTAAATGCACTGCATTATTTATGCTTCATATCGGTGAAACAACCGTATGAATATATATCATGCCTTGATGTATATCCGTAACTGTACGAATCATCCAGCTGTTTTCCATTTCTCCCTCCATCCATCCATCTGACATAAGTGCCTTTTCAGCTGTTAGTGCAGCAATCATTATAGCTCCTAAATGGACACAAATATTTATACCTTGCTTCTCTCAATTTTTGTTTATCTGTCACACAACATGTAAGAATGTATTCATGTTTCTGAACCAAAAATGTCATCAAGGATATAGTAAAAGTTTCCGTTTCAAGCTGCTGCTCACTTCCGTTCACTTTACCTATTTGAATGGGTAAATTATGATGAATGGAGTTCATAACTCATAATGTACATCTGTACAGCTTTGTGGACAGAGTCTGCTGTGATAAATCTTTCGTATACTGTTAGATTATAGCTTGTTTGTCAGCTTATCAGCCACAGGAAATGTGCCTCTTTACCTGCTCAGCATCTTTCTGCAAATATGTAGCCAGCATTGAACACAAAACCAATGACCTCTCTGTGCATGGGTGTTTGTGGATGTTTTCAATCATGTATGCGTGCATGTGCATTTGTGGCTGTTTTGCACATATGTATGTAAACATTTTCTCTCTGCAGAAGCCGTGGCACTGGTAAATCCAGGGTTCATGGCAGAATATATTGTTGCTAGTGTTGTTGTCTTACAATGCTTTGTTTAGCGCCTTGTTTACTGTGTAGTGGCTGCTATTTTTTTATCAGACAGGCAGCAGAATACCTCAGCTCACACAGCCTCCATTGACTTAGGCCTTGAAATGCTTATATTGAAGTCATGTCTGCATGTAAACTTTTTAGTATCACAAAAGGGTCCTGTGTTTTATTTTTTGGGACAGGATAGAGACAATTGTACTGTGACTACATAAATGTATGTTTCTGATTGCCTGGTAGGCGTCTTTTAAAATTGTATAATAGAACACCTCAGACATACAGTACTTCATCAGCCAAGACAGGTAACCATAGCAACAATATTTCTGCTTTGTACTATATCACCATTTAATTCTTATTGGTGAAACAGACCTAAATATGAGTTAATTGGACTATTAACAAACTTTTAAAAAAAGGGTCACAATGTGGCCAAACACAAAAAGACAATAATCAGTTTTTTATGTTGTATAGGAGACATTGTTGCTGTATTATCGCTCACTGTACTGTACATAAACTCTATTTACTGCTCTTTATATTAGCCCAATCTCTTTATAAAAGCAGACATGGCCAGGGTTATTCAATAGAAACTAATTTGAATACAATTAAACTCACATCGATGGGATAAGTGCTGCACATTAGTGTGAGAACTGTCTTAGAAATCTAGAGGATGGATGGTTGTACTTTTCAACCACTTTTCATCTGTGTGAATATAAAAAAAAAGGGAAATTGGCACGCAGTCAAAGGAAGCTGAGCAGGTGAATATAATAAGTGGGAGTGTTAACAGGAAGAATAATGGAGGCTGTCCCTACAAGAAGAAAAAAAATCATGGCTGTTTATAATGAAGGATTTCACATGCAAATACAGAGACTATGTTGTATATTTTACCAGATTATTTATAGTTGTTGAAATGTTTTGGTGCCATATGTTCGTTTGGCTTCGAAATAAAACGGTGTGATCATTAACCAGACGTTTCTGCTGCCTGTTATCACACAAACATACACTGCCATCTAAAAGCTGTTGCTACAATCTATTTAAATGATAGAGACTGCTAAATATAAATGCAAGCATCCTACATCTACAGTATAACCAGACTGAGAGGCAGACAACATCACCAAGAGGCTGGTAGTTTGATTACAAGTGCTGCTTTACACATCCAGCATCTGGTTGATCCACTATTAGACCTGAAAACTCAGATGCACATTCTCACAGGTGATATACATAGAATATGATGTAAGCAGATGTCTTGAACTCACATGTTGCAACGTGTTACAACATGTTGTAATATGTGACAAGAATTGAGGTTATGGGGTCGTGGCTACATAATAATAGCACACCTGAATCTTTGATTGAGCCAAGTATATCCAGCTGCACCTACAACACAAACCTGCACTATCTACACAACACATCCACTTTACTATATGACACACCCACTTTTTAGGTTTAGGCTTGAGGATGGGGTTGGTTAGAGATCCCTAAAGAGGGTTAGTGATCAGTGGTATATGTCGTGAAGCATGCCGTTAGGGTGACAACATCAAATCATATCAAATCAATTATTATTTGAGGGTTAATTGTTATTATTATTATCAGTTATTTACAGTATACAGCAATTTACACACAATACAGCCAATTCAAATAAAGTGGGTGTGTTGTGTAGGATCTGCAAGAAGGGTGCTAGATCCCTCTCGAGTGAACTGTCTGCAGTCGAGTTGCATTGTTGGTAATATAGGCGCCAACTTTTACCAAGGAGAACGTCTGCAATAAACAAGACAATGTCTTTCATTTAACTGCATACATTTTTCTACTCTTGAGAGTAGAGTGAGTCTGACTACATTTCACAGACACTACTAAATCAACAGTAACACTGGGACACTGAGATGGGTGTGAACATCTGGCCAGTGTTTGAAAATCGCAGGGAATCAACACTGCAAATTATTCACACAACTCAAAAATATGTTTTTCTTCTTGTTACTTTGTGTCGATGTTTGAGTTTCACTGTGCAGAATGATGTGTACGAGTTTGGCAAGGGCAGACTGAAAGGGGGAAAGTTTCTCTGTGCTCAGATTAAAGATTAAAGTTTAAGTTTTTGTATCCATAAATATGAGTTGTGACATTACAGTTTGGAGTTAATCCTAGTCAAATATTCAATTTACACAAGTGTGATATGGAAACTTGATGGCTCCAGTACACAAACACTGTGAATGGACTTTAAAAGTAAGACAACTTGTGCCCAGCAGTTAAACTTCTGAAATTAAATATGTTTGCATTAGGGGTGTGACGAGATCTCGTGAGACGAAAACGCGACGATATTTCTTTGGGGCACACCAAAAAAAAAAAAAAGAAGACGATCGGTTTTCTATCGCTCATTCGCTCGTTATGTCTTCTTTTGATAATGTCACGTGTGGATCATTAACCTTGTTACAGCTTCTACCTGCTGAGAAGATCTCAGTCACAAGTATGAGATGAGGAGAGGAGCAGGTTAACCTCAGGTCTCTACACTGAGAGCCTGAGGTAGGAGCGGAGGAATCTAGCGCAGCTATGGAAGCCTAATGATGCCAAAAGTAAAATGAGTCACACTACCATATTATAACACCATTTAGATGTTGTTCTACTTGTTCTACTAATTGGATTCTTTATTTAATTTAATTGTATAGCTATATTAGAATTGTTTCTACTCTATATAATTTACTATTTACTATTTGTGATTGTATCTAACTTTTGCATGTATGGTTGTTATTTCCATAAATACCAAAATGATCTATCTATAAAATATCTATATGGGGAAACCTTTTACAGTGCTGCATACTGCATATGATAATAATATTTTTAGAAAGTAGAACTAAAGTGATTCATTACAAGATGATTAGTTAAAACATTTCAATTCAATTTCCATTTTGTGAATTCATTCAATTCTTGTCTCGTCTTGATCTCGTGAAACCAATATCGTGTCTCGTCTCGTCTTGTGAGCTGAGTGTATCATCACACCCCTATTTGCATATTTATAGATTCTGGATTTTTAATGACAGAGAAGGATATTGAACATGATAACTTAAATCCTTTTGTGGAAAAACATGTCAGACACAATTTATTATTCCATGCATTGAGCTTTCATAAGTGTTATGATATGATCTCTGCTGGTGCACCCTAAACTCCTCCCGGAGAGGAACACTGCAGTGGTGTATGGCATCAGAGTTGTTGTGAACACAACATGCACCATTATCATTCTGAACACCAGAGACTGATCACAGCATCGACTGAGAAGGGGTCAAAAGTAATGGACCAAGAGTCAGTGGACGGCCAAAGAAAGATCAATATCAGGTATCCGACCCCTTTCCACATGGCATGACCATGGGACATGGTTAAAAGAACTAGGAAAAACTAACAAGTGAGCCATCTCACTTGAGTTCTTGCTCACGTTTTAGCACTGTGTTGACTGGTATGTTGTATCACCTTCTTAACTTAATTAATTATGTCTTTGGGTGAAGGAGAGGGCAGAAATCACATCAACGTATATGACCATGTCATTATCTGTGTGTGCGTTTGTGTGTGTGTGTGTGTGTGTGTGTGTGTGTGTGTGTGTGTGTGTGTGAGTGCATTCATGAGTGTGTTTCCTCTTTCCCAGGTCTTTGGAGACAGCCCATCCTTATAATGACCAGAGACTGGATGTCAGGTTGACTCTCGTTCTTATGCACCATCTCACATACTAACACAGCCACATGTACCCACTCATAATAGCATAATGTAATTCATTATTGATTAATACATGAAATAATTTATATTATTTAGTCCTCTGAGACTGACATCACAGATGTGTGTGTTTGTGTTTGCATGTGTGCACTTTCAGAGCTGAACATAGATTTTTTTTATCTGTGTACATTTCGTTATCTCAAACACACAGCTGTGACACAAGAAGGAGATGGAGGATTGCAACAATCTTATTCATAAACGTATATATTGTACAACATTAAACAGATGTGGAAAACAGCTTATTCAGTGTAAGCACCCCTGCTAAGAAGGTTGTTTCCATCTTAGTTAATTAGTCTGTCTGTCAGCAGTTTTATGTTTTCTGAGCTCACATGTGAGTCCAAAGTAAATGAACACTTCAAATAATTAATTAATCAAATATTTAATCTACCCTGCTTTTAACTCTGTTTTGGTCTCCACTGACTCCTGAGCAAAACATTTGGCTCTTTAGCTAAACACTCCGCCATGTTCAGCTAGTTCTTACTTTATCTGTAGGGCTTATCAGAACTTTTTCATCACTAACAGCCACCTGCTGCAAAAAATGTAGCTGATAAGAACATTGAGACTGAAAATAATATGGTATTATCACTCACAATGACCACATTTCATTTAGTCATTTGATCCATTGTTTGCATCTGTGTGCAGCTGTTTTATTCAGCAGTATATTAGAGGTCACATGTGTTACAATGATCCTAAACTGTATTCCTCTCAAAATGGATTGTGCTGGCTCCTGACATTTAATTATTATACACATAATAATATTACAATTATCTGTGGTAACAACAAAATCATCAGGTCATTATCATTAAAAAACGATGAACTGGCTGATTTTCAAGTAAGTCCTGAGTCTAAAGCCAGTCAGCAAACAAACAAACAACAACAACAACAAGAAAACAGGTTTTAGTATTGTTTCATGTTGGCTGAGGTCTGTGCCTTTTGTTTTTCTTCTATGCTGCAATACTCTGATAGTGAAGAAAAAATGTGTGCAACTATAATGTTCTGCTGCTGATTATCAACACAATTAACGCTTCAGAAAATATTTTATTTATTCTTTTGTTTTAGAGACTGTTTTTATGTTACTCACATGCTACGCTGCACCCACACGAACCCTGAAAATGTTAATTATATTTGAATACATTAACATCTGAATAAGTAATCTACAAATACTAGATAATTAACCGTACTCATCACGTACATTGTAAATAGCTCAAATAAACTCAGGCTTCATGTCTTAATTATAAGCTGTAAATCAATTCAAACACATTGTTTCATTTTTACACCTGCTCATCAGTTCAATTAGCCCTTTTCTCCTAATAGATAATAATTGACATAAAAGATGTGTCAGTCATATGGCCATCAAAGATTGTTACACACTCCCCTGTAGAAAGCTTTCTCTCTGGATTAAGACCTGACGTTAAACACCTGGGGTTTGACTGTCACTCAGCATATCAGTCTACAGACTCACAGGCCGACTGACTGTTCGCTCCACTGAGTGACTGAGATGATGAAAAGAGTCATGATGACAAGAGTTGAAGCCCTATATTGACATTATTCACTAGAGGAGAAAGGAAGAAAGCTGAGGGAGAGAATTAATAGAGAGGGTCAGGAGTGTATAAATGTAGAAAATGAATTGCAAATGAAACCCTTTAAGCTTAAGCAGGATAGCATCTTTCAAATATTTGACACTATTCCCAGAGAGCACTAAGGTCGGAAATTTGAATTTATGGTAGATGTAGAGGGTTCAAAAGCTACAGAAATTAAAATTAAATGATTAAAAAAACACTTCTCCTAGCTGCATGCTAATGTCTGACTTTGTTGTAATTGTACATTTAACTCACTTCACTATGCACAATAACAGGAACATTAACATATGCTGACAATTAACAATATGTGACGTAATGCTTTATTATGTGTGATACATTATGATATCTGTAATTCAAATGTTGCCCATAAATGTTGAGATTGAAAGCTGGAAAGAATTAATTGGTAGTAGGTCCAGTTATTATTAGTGTTCTGGAGCTTTTGATTGTGTCACATGGTCATCATCAGGAGTTTGTCTTTGAGATGTTCAAATTTGCATTTTCTTTCAAGACGTTTCATCCAACAATGAGAAAGCACCTGAACAGCTGCTAAATTGACTGTGTGGCAGTGGTGGACGAAGTACACAGACCACGTACTTGAGTAGAAGTTGAGATACCTAGTGTAAAATATTACTCCAGTAAAAGTGAAAGTGCTCCCTTTAAATGTCGACTTGAGTAAAAGTATAAAAGTACTTGGCTTCAAATGTACTTAAGTATCAAAAGTAAAAGTAATTTGGTGTAATGTAGTTCCAATGTCTTGGTATGTCCTTTATACACTCAATCAAGTCATTTAAGGTTAAAAAGCCCACTAACACCACCCTGAAAACAAAATGTTTTCCATTTGTGATATCTGGTATTGATATCTTTTGAAATTATCATAAGCACATCATACTAAATGGAAATCACCTGATTAGGAATTAATAGGGAGGGGGAAAACCACACTAGACACATATTTCTTTAACTTCCATGTGTTGGCAGGGCAGGCTACTGGACAGCGAAACTTTGTCAAATGAATGCTAATAGAGATATGGATGGAGGAGAAGGCAAGTTGGGACAAGTAGCCAGGTAGGGGGCCGGGCCAAAACTGCTCGACACACGATGTGTTCTGATTGGTACACTTGCGGTGCACGTTCATTTGGACCTATCACAGCAGCTGGTCATGCATGCATGTTGTGGAAAGGAACATTGAAAGGAACGACAGGTTTTTGGAAAGTAGTTGAGTAAAAAGTAAGATTTTCCTCTTCCAAATGTAGTTGAGTCAAAGTATAAAGTCTCACAAAACAATGATACTCAAGTAAAGTACAGATCCGCTAAAAAGTTACTTAAGTACAGTAACGAATTACTTGTACTTCGTTACTGTCCACCACTGCTGTGTGGTGAAATTGTTTTGTCAATTGTTCATAAATTACCATAGTGCTTTTTTTCCCCATAAATCATACATTATAGTAGAAGAAACTGTTTTGATTAAATGTACAGATTCTGAGCCTCTCCAACAGACAAACAGAATCATAAACACATGTGGCATTATTTCAAATATCAAACAGCCACAATACCAGCAAACTGAATGGACTGCTATAGCATTTTAATACCTTAATTGACAAAACACTTAACAACCATTAAAAATACACTGATGGCTTTGTGAATAAACATCTCCCCATATACTTCTGAATGTGAAGACAGCTTGTCATGTTTGTATCCTATCGCGATCTCGCAATATTCCCTTATATGATGCTATCACTATGCTATCGCTTAGCTAGCTTTAGCTTGCTGGAAGTATCAGGTTAATTCTTCAGCTCTGTTACGACCATTACATGAAGTGTTAAGCTTTTTTCTAGCTTGAGACATGAGCTGCTATGTTTGTTCTTGAAGTTGCTTCATTCAGGTTGTTATTGTTATTATTCTTAGTAGTAGTAGTAGTAGTATGCCTGCCTCATTATGAGATGATAATTTGTCATGTCATTAGTTAAAATGAGTGGAGGGAGAAAAAGCTAAGGGAGGCAGCAAAGGGCAGTGCACCTTTACACAGCTGGATTCAGACCAGCAGGCCTGCAGGTGAAGAAAATATGTTCATAAAATCCTTTATGTAATTTCTGTATTCTAGCACATATTTTTACAAACAAAACTACATATACCCTCTCCAGTCTAAGTCCCGTGCTTCACCAGGAATCATTGAGTGAACCATTGTCAGTGTTCATGAAAATTCAACTGCCTACACTTAAGTGTTCAATTGTCTGCATCTGATTTCAAATAGTTTATGTTTGAAGTTTAAACATTGTGGTTATCACTTTAAAAAAAATGTTCCCTCAAAATTAGAATGCTTTACATAGGCTTCTGCTGTTGATAAGTAGTGAAATAAAGGAACATGTTAGGACTGTGGCAGTGTTAAACTCAAGAAGCAACTAGAAAGCAAACAGTATGTGTTTTTTATTATTTCATTAATCTTCATCATTTAAAACTATTTACAAATTTAAAATTGGTTTGTGATTAGTTCAATGACTATATTTTACACCATTTAGATACATGCTAATCAGGGTAGGCAGTGCACTTTTTTCCCGTGAGAACGACAGCCCCTCAAAATGTCTGTGTACATCCCTGCCTAGTGCCTACCCTGCTGTTAGTGGACCACCAGCTCTACTATCTGAGCCCCAAAAGAACAGAAAGAAAAAGATCCATGTATAATAAAATAGAGGATTTACATGTGTTATTGTATCAAAAGATATTAATAACTTGTCCCAAGGGAACATATTATAAAGTATTACCAGAGTGACCCTTACTATCCACAAGCAGTGATCAAATTTAAGACAAAAATGCTAGCAGTGACTACCAGTGGTGCTCTCTAATGCCTTCGGATTTGATGTAATGTAGCTTAACAGTTTGTAAAGCTGCAGACTGCATGCACATACACACACACTGCTGTGTTTGCTGTGTGCAGTGAAGCTCACCAAGCATACCATCAAGAAGCTGTACTGTAAGTTCTTGATTCTGGCAAAGTCAGAGCAAAAGGACTGCCCTGTTGATGTTTGATGAGCTGTTTTGTAGGCTCAGTCTGCTTGACCTTTAGCTCTGCTTTTTATTAACAAACCAGTTTAGACACCCACACATGCAAGCATAAGCACACTCACAAAGCTGAAAAGGCAGGCCATACACTGAATACCTCCACAACACATACACCTCTCCAATACATACATATACTGTATGTTTTGGTATACTGTATCAGTGTTATTCTTAGATATTTTTCTTTCCTTGTATTTTGTATTGTATCTATTATGTTCTAAGAAAATAACAAAGTGCCCTAGGACCTGTACTCTATGCACACAGATGTGTGTATACTGTAAATATGTAACAGTATTTCAACGTGCTCTAATAAAAAAACACTTGGAAATACTGTATCAGTGTCAGACTTTATGAGAGGAGATGTGTGTGAGGATCAATGAGACGTGAACAAGTGAAAAGTTTAAAAGACTGCATTTGAGCAGAAAAGTGTGTGTATGAAATATGAATGTATATGAAATATGTTATGTTATGACTGATAAACAACTGATTTTCCTCATTCTTTATTTCCATTTCAACAATCTCTCCAAACAATATCTTAATGTACCTTAATGTAGAAAAAGGAGATTCTCATGGAGAATGTAACTCTCCTCCCAGTTTAAACTATTTAAACTTTGTTTCTGAGAAATCACGTGGGTGTTTGCTATGGGCAAAGTGGGCAACGCAGGGCGCAATCTACTTGGGGGCGCACGAGCGCTCTCAAAAAAGAAGAAAAGTGAGTCTTCAAAAAAAAAAAAAAAAAATCGCCAGTTTTCTAGACTAATACTGCTCATTTCCACATCAAGTTGGTGCAGTGGGCGATGAGGCGCCCCTACTATCACGTCAACTTGCTGCTGTGAGTCATGTATACAGGTTGTGTGTGTCAGAAGATAAGGCAAAGGGGAGGGGGCCGGGGTGGGGGGTCAACTTGCGACTGCAGAGGCTGTGAGCAGGTTGTGAGTGAGTCTCACTCTCAGAGGAAAAGCAAGGGGGGAGGAGGGGGTAGACTGACCTGTGATGATTATGATCCCAGGCCACACAACACAAACTGCTGCTTCCAAATAAATAAAAATTTATAAAATTAATACAGACCCGTGATAGCTACATGTAAGTTTTTGGGTTATGTGAAAATGCAATAAATAAATAAATAAATGAAATGAAAAAAGTTTTACATACTATATTTCATTTATTCACCTTATTTTTGTGTGGTGAAGGAGCATTCATTTATTTATCTTAATTTCTTTCTCTACTCTTGTTAACTTTTGTATTTAATAACATATGTGACAAAATAACATAAATAGTTCAATATTGTGCTTGTGTTGGGGGGGGGGGGGGGGGGGGATCAGAGAAGTAGTCAATCTAAAATTATTTTAGTTTCAGATACGAACAAAACACAGTGCCAGAGCTGCAGTATCCATCCAAAGTGAGTTAATGTAAGCAGCAGATTGCTTTATTTATTTATTTTTTCTCATTTTAACACTGTATTCAGTTAGCACCAGTCACATTTCACATAATTTTAAGCTCAGTAATTGGATTACTCTTTCCGAAGTGCACCTGAGGGGTCACAGTTAACTGCAGGCACAGGCCCTGCTCGAAGTTGTTAACATTTTATGTTGGAAAGATATCCTGATCACATTTGCTCCTATTTTTCTCCATATCACAGCTGCACAGCATACTAAGGCTACAGAAACATTTCATTAAAATACAGAGACATTAGCAAAGCAATCTAAATCAGATCGGCAGAACAGCTCTGCTTTTACAAAAATAGAACCTGCATCTCTGGCTTTTTCCCCCCATATTTAGAATTGTACCCTGCATTTTTTTTGTATAACGTATGCATAATGAGGAGTGTTAGTGTGGATCTGCTGTGGAAGTTTTGGACAGGAATATGACAGCCTCTCTTTATCTTCAGTGTGAACTAAATGCTGATGGTTTAGTGCTGTTTTTGTACCAACAACAGCACATGAGAGATGTGCTTCACCTGCAAAACATCACTGAACAAGACACAAAATGAGACACAACACAAGACACAACTCCTTCAGTGTGTTCTCTTACTTCTGTGTGGACACGTGTTGGCCCTTGAGCATATATGTCCCATACACACCCATGCTTGTACCTTTGACTTTCCAAAGAACCAGATGTTTTCAAATGATGATTGATTAGCAAACCCTTTATGCTTTTTTCTTTCACCCTTTTCTGTGCCGTTCACCTATTTGCTCAGCCAATGTGTTCCAACAGGGCAGTCCTCCTGCCATTGAAAGAATAATCATGAAAAATTGAAAACACATTGTGGATAGAGAGGGACACAAAGAGACTAAGAGAGAAAGAGAGAGCACAGTTGTCAGAGAGGAAACAAAGGTTCAGAATATGTTTGAGTCATCTCCTGTGGCCTCATTTTCTATTTTCACCAGGTTGACAGTTAGTGTAAGACAGTACAACAGTAAGCATATCATCCTAGATGATGGAGTCTACTTCAATGCCAATCAGCAGCAGGTCTGTCACTTTATATCTGACCTGTAATGGTAGAGTCCTGGCTGTTGAGCCAATCAGTGTATATTTGAAACCGATTGACTACACTGATGAGATCTATCATTTCCCCAAGCTTCATCAATGTCCAGTCTGTGGTTCCAGAGATACTGATTGGTACTCATGGACAAAAGAAGAAAAACAATCAATGATGTACCACCTGGATCAATCAGAAGTGAGATGCACCTTCATTTCTCAAAGGTTTCATCAAAATGCTCTCACAGATATGATATCACACGTGATGGACAGACAAACCGTGCAGTGCAGTCCTCTTTCCCATATACATTTTTTATTAAGATTTTGACAATTTGTGTTTTTAAAAAAAGTACATTTCATAGAAAAGTAAATTCCTTTCAATGGAAATGCCATGACCATGACCATTTATTCAGAAGGGTAAATTCAAAATGGCATGAATTGTAGCTGAGAGATGACTCAATGGTACGAATACGTCTTTGAATTAATGGTATTACCTTACAGTCATTGTTATAATAGAAACTGTTCACTGCTTGCTTGTAACTCTGACAGTTAGCAAACAACTATTATTTCTTAATTTGTGAGGGTGTGCAGATAATTTCTGCTGTGCCACTTTCTTTTAAAAGAGACAAACAATGATTTGGATCCTGTACAGTAAGACATTAGAGGAGGATGTGCTGGGTAAAACCGTGAAAGAGGATGGTGACAGCAGGAGAAAGAATGCGGGTCATTTAAGACGAGCCAGCAGAGGGAAATATGCTGCAGCTGATTAAGAGCAGAAGAAAAGAATCCAAAGCGGAGGCAGAATAAGAGAGAGGTAACAGAAACAGAAAAAGATGTAGCAGCTTTGAAATTAAACAATCAGAATTAGTCACACCCAATACTTTAACACAGTGGCTTCTTGTCTGAACTGATTACAATGACGTTCCTAGTCACCATAGCAATTGTGGCATTTCCACGCCTGTATGATTGGAACAGTCTTTGATGTCTGGAGCAGAAAGAGAGTCAACATGAAACCTCTACAGAAATCCTGTTCATGTGTGTGTGTGTGTGTGTGTGTGTGTGTGTCTGTGTGTGTGTGTGTGTGTGTTACTTTCTGTGCATTTGACAGTTTGTGGTGAACTAGAATCATGTCTTTGTTTAAAAGCTAGAGACCCCCTGGTGAGATTATGAGCCTTTTGGGCCAGACAATGAGGTCTACTGGGGAAAGAAATGAGGGGCAGGGGTGTTGAAATACGAAAGGCCACGCTGTCGGCGGTCTGCATTTATCACAGCTCCACAGCACCGGTGTCTCTCTCTCTCTCTCCTCTGTCTCATCTTCACACTCCACTCTGCTGGTCCTTTCTCATCTCTTTACCACCCTCTCTGCTGTACTCAGCATCAATCTGTTGCTCCTTTCCTACTTTTACCTGACCTCCTTTTTCTGCAAAACCAGGATACCATGTCACCTGACCTCATTCAGTTCAGCTGCCTTTATCAACTGGAAATTATACAGATTATTTCCAGTAATGATAATCTCAGTAATAAGAAGTCTATTGGAATATTCTGTAAAAAAATATCGAAATTAGATTAGAAGTAGCAGAATCTCATGGAGGACAGAAACATTTCTCTTTTTCCCACACGTTCACATGTTCTCAGGATAGGCTAACTCAGTTCATCTTATTTCAAGCTCATTCAAACGGGATAAGAGGATTCCAGATAAATTTATGCACAACATGAGGCTGAATACTAACAGAGTTTTGTGCTGCTGCTGCACTGTTTTAATTACCGTTCTGAGCTCCACATGCCATCTAATATGTTCTTTTTATATGAAATATTTTACCTCACGTTGTTATTTTATCAATGTGAAGGCTATTCAGATGTCGAGATACAAAATAAGTATTTTAAAGATATTTAAAATGTATCTGGGCAAAATGTTGTCTAGTGGGCTTTAAACAAAACAAACCAGAACCAAATCTTGTTTTTATGTGCTCTCTCTTGGTAATGCAAAACCAAAATGTCTTTCATTGTTATGTAGATGATACTAAGATAAACCTAGAGATAGACCACCATTTTATTCAGGCTTTCAACAGATTTTTAGTGGTTATTCATTGTGAAGCTCGTGAAAATCTTTTAAGTTGCTTCCCTTTTTCCTCTAAAACAGGTACTTTTTTCATTATACACATAAAGCATTCTGACGATCATAAGTTCTTGGTCTACTGGTTCTGCAGCAGTGATTCACACATTAACCTTTCACACCTTATCAACACTGTTGTGAACTAGAAATAACTTGGATTAAAGTTCTTCTTCTTCTTTTTCATGTCTGACACAAATAGATCCTTATAAAAGTAGCCCCTGCTTGTTTTCTATCCACTGCATCTCAGCTATTATATGCTCATTGAATACATGGCCACAGTAAGAACCTGGATGTTTCATGCCAGCTTGCTGTTGTTCCTTTTTGAGCCACCAATGAATGCTGTCTCCTCATCGAGGTACCAGGATCACTCATATTCGACTACACTGATCCCTGCAGCTAATTTCTCCCGGGCAGTGACACTGTCATTGCCCGGGAGTGCTACTCCCGCAACTTCATCAGACAGAACCATGCATGCCAATTTTGGGGGTTCCATGGTGGATGATCGTCCTCCGCCAAATGGCCAGCTGAGACCACCTCCTTTCACATGTTTAACGTAACCTACCTGTCGTGCTATCCCATCACTACAACCATTTCATTATCAACGCCCCTTTCACATGTTCAACGCAACCTACCTGTCATTCTCTCTCGTCACTTCGACCATTTCATTATCAACGCCCCTTTCATACGTTCAACATAACCTACATGTTGTCCTGTTTCGTCACCATAACTATTTCATTATCGATTCCTTATCATTCCCGACCACACAAGCACTTTCTCCATGTATCATCGTCACACCATTCTTAAGATCCGCTCAGTCTTGGTGGAGGTTTTTGGTGGTCCTCGCTGCCCAGGTGCAGCAGCGGATCCTTCATACGGCCTCCCCACACCGCATCAAGAGCACAAATGATTAATCCAAATCTCATGAATAAATGTGTCAAACGTATCTCATTGGTGGTGTGGTCCTTGCTCGTGAAAACCCTTTTCCAGTACATCCTACAGATGCTCAATCGGATTGAGATTAAGGGAATTTGGACCTTGAACTCTTTTCATGTTCCTCAAACCATTCCTGGATATTTTTTTGTAGCGTGGCAGGGCACTTTATGCTGCCGACAGAGGCCACTGCCATCAAGGAATACAGTTGCTACACTTGGTCAGCAACAATGCTTAGGTATGTGGTACATGTCAAGGTAACATCCACACGAATGTCAGGACACAAGGTGTCCCAGCAGAGCACCATGCAGAACATCACGCTGCTTCTGCCAGCTAGCCTTCTTCCCATAGTGCATCCTGGTGTCATCTCTTCCCCAGGTAAACGATACACACACACCTAGCCGTCCACATGATATAAAAGAAAACATGACCAGGCCATGACGCTCACATGCTCATTGTAGATGCTTTCTGCTGTGGACAGTGGTGAGCATGGCACTCTGACCAGTCTGCAGCTACACATCACCAGCCGCAGCAAGCGTGTTCTGACAGCTGTCAATCATAGCCAACATTAACTTTATCAGCAATTGTTCTACATTAGCTCTTCTGTGAGACTGGACCGGCTGGACTAGCCTTTGATTCCCACTTGCATCAATGAGCCTTTGGTGCCCATGACCCTATTGCTGGTTCATCGATTGTCCTTTTTTGGAACACTACTGGTAGGCACTGACCACTGCATACCAGGAAGACTCCAAAAGACCTGCCGTTCCTGAGATGCTTTGAGCCAGTCGTCTAGCCATTACAATTGGGGTCCAACCGCCTGCCTGTTTTTCCTTCTTCCAACACATCAACTTCAAGAACTGACTGTTCACCTGCTGCCTAATTCATCCCAAACCCTTGTCATGTGACATTTTAACAAGATAATCAATATTATTAATGCTGCATGTCAGTGGTTTTAATGTTTTGGCTGATCTGCCATAACGATCCTCCATCAGCTTGAGTGGATGAAAGCACGTACCCTGAAAAGATGACTGTGTAGAGTCAACAATGTCAGTACAAAATAACGGAAAGTAAAGTATAAAGTTAAAAGGAAAAATAGTTGAGCCCAGAAATTCTTCTTGTTTCACTTTCCAGAGTAGCACTTATTAATATGTGCTTATGTTTCTTCCTCTGTCTTTAATTGAAATATAAAAAATACAGACAGGGTTCTTTGAATCATGGCACTTGCTTGGGATCCACTTCAAGCTGAAAGAAAGCATTTTAAGCACTCTCTGGAAGGGAGAGAAAAACAAAGGGACAAATGTTTGGCAGACATCTATTACTGTATCTAGGAATTTTGGAAGTCTTCCAAAAAGTACCACACACTTCCACAAAACAATACAGCAAAAGTGAAAGAAAAGGAAAAAATGAAGATTAGCTGAATTAGCTAAATTTTGTCCAAACATTTTGTCTGTCAAAATGTGTGATCCTCTCTAAATAATTTGGTGCCACCACTATGTTTAGTAATATGATACAGAATATGGTGTAACAATTCATAATCATGAAAGTCAACGTGAGATAAAGTCTCCACTTTGGTGAATGCAGTATGTTTCCATTCTTCATACTATGAACATTTGGATAGGTAGACTGCAGATTATCAATAGACTTTAGACTAGTTTTCAAATATCTCATTATTCTACAGATCTATTCTTCTTGCACCACTTTTCATTTCCAAGTAAATGACTCAGTTCTGTTATTCCTGAATTGCCACAGTCTCTCAAATTTTTCTTTCATCTCACTCTTTCATTAAGTCTTCAAGGCTCCTGTTAGCCTACTTGTAGCGTGACACAAATTTCACAAATCTGCAGTTGCAGCAACACCCAGTGTGAATGTGAATATATGTGATGAATGTGTCCATCTGCCAACGACATATGTGTAAAAATGCTACCCTGGGAAAAATATGTGTAAAAATGTTGAAACAAGATGTATGCTATATAAAGGCATATAGTCTATATATATACAAAAGCTGTTGTTTTGCTTTGTTGTCATGTAATGAAATGAAAAGCAAGTAGAAAGTTGTCTGTTTGTGTTTAGTGACACTGAACACATATTAAAGGTTGAATATGTAGAATATTAAAAGCTATATATTTTTTAAAATAATACAGCCACGGGGCGTTTTGAGGGGTACAGAATGAAAGTATTGCTTTTCCATAAAAAAAATATTTAGTCTGAATTAATATTTTTAAATTTTTTTGACGGGTTCGACAACGACGTTCTGACACGTTCTGTGTACATTGTACCAGCCAATTAACGGACGGAATTGCGGGTTGCCAGGGTTGTCTGTTGTTCCGGTGCAGCTACTGTAGGCAGGCACTGGGTGAAATGGAGTTGTAAACAAACACGGCCGTGTTGGACTCACTAAAACCAGCGTTTTTTGCTCTCAAGTACAACTTTTCATCACAAAACTTCGAAGGTAAGACAGAATATCTGTTAGTCGCTGTAAATAAGTGGTTGTTTACCTTTGTATTCTTATTCTTATATTCTTTGGCTGCTGGTTCACTGAGTTTTTAGCGCAATAACAGTGGTACTGTTGAACTCGCCAGGGTCTTAGCTTTCATATGAGATGCTATTTGTTTGTGTACCATGAAGTATCAAAACGGTAGCAATGGAAATGTGGAGAGTGGGTTGACTTTCTGACGCTATTCGGATTTGATATTTGATCATTAACCTCTTAACGCACGCTGTTCCGTTCACGGGACGGGACGGATGTTAGGAGGTAGCCACACGGTCTTCTGAATGTTTTAAACACCAACCCTTAAACATATATACTCATGCCGCACATTGTTGGAAAGCTTAGATTGTTCTGATTCCTTCAAGACCACTCACGACTTATATGGTTGCTCACAGCCGTAATAGTATTACCGATTAGCTCGGCTAGCCACTCAGCTAAGTGAGAAAAGCTATAATGCCTACATACCTTCAAAGTCTTCCCTTTATCCACAACGATCATCTTATGACTCAGGACTTTCTGTACAGCTCGCCAAGTATCCATTCTTGTGAAATATGAAATCCGTTTTCATAAAACCGGAATATTTTCCTCAATATGTCCATGTATTTAGTTTAACACGTAATGTAATAACACAAATAACAAACCATATACGGTCCGTTTACGTCATTTCCTGACCTGCGCGTCCATCTCAGACTACACGTGACTAGATGTTTACGACCGTGAGCCTCTTCTGCTTCTGACGACACCACACACAAGCCAATCGGTGTTTAGGATTAGGCAGTACATGCAGAGACATTGCTGCTAGGTTAAAATATAATGTACCTCGGTGGTTTCAAGTCAGTTACAGCGAGGGTATGTTCGCTTCCTGTTTTCAAAATAAAACCACCAACTCTATCGTTATGGTTTTCTTAATAATAAAAGGCAACGGGTGTTTTATTTTGTGAAAATGACCGGAAGTCCGTTACTCGCTACGGCTAACTTGAGTGGCTCCGAATTCGCAGGAACAAAACTTTAAGCAGATGTTATTTGGACAAATTAGCGTCACATTGTGGATCTAAAGGACTACTTTCTCGCCTAAAAAGGTTAGACATGTGGATAAAGTGGTATATTTACAGATTTAGAGCTAAAATAAAATCCGGCATCGGACCTGGCAACCCGACTGCTGGAATTACTTTTTGGTTGTTGCGACTACAATCTCGAGACATTAGATGGCGTTGTTCTGCTCATTCTACATATTCTACCTTTAACTACAACTATAAACTTGATTAACTTCCTGTGCTGAGCTTTACAGTCTTTTTGACTTCGATAATAGCAGAAAGAACCAAGAGGAGCACACATGATAAAAAAAGATCCCTAAGGGTACAGTAGAGATCATGGCTTTGTTATATTCCTGTTTGGTTTTATATCAAAGAAAGAAACACAGGAGCTAAAGAAGCTCTCATCTTTAAATTACCTTTGTATGCTGAAAGAGAGATAGAGAGAGGTAGGAGGAGGAGAAAGAGGAGGGCATCACAGAAACATAAATCTCTCAAATCAAACAACACAAGATCATCATTACTGCTAGAGATAAAAGAAATGTTATTGTTTGTGATGTTTAATGCATACTGATAGAATTACTTGAATGTAACATTGTTGTTGTCTTCATTTCTACACTTGGCTACAGGCTTGGACCTCTGTAGGGAGTGTTTTGTCTCTTACAGTCTGTACAGTAAGAGACAAAACACTTGAAGAGCTTATTCCCAGGGGAAGCAGTGATGGGGAACAACCTCCACACATCAACAGCTAAGTTGGTCAAATGTCGGGGACAAAAATAACTGCACAGACAGGTTTCCAATCATAGCAGCTACATTCAGTTCAATATAACCTTTATTTATGATATATATAGGATACAAAGGAAAAATCTAATAATATTAATCACAAAGATAAAAGCAATACTGTAAGCAAAAAACTAGAGGGGAAATTATTTTTAAAAATGATAACTACAAATATAACAATCCAAAAGATACACAAAGTAATGATGATGTACAAGCAAAAAGCATTGGACAGAACCTCCATGTGAGGAACTGAGAGGCCAGAACAGCATCTTTGAACAGGTCGTCACAATACTGTCAGACTGTAAATCCAGCAAATAAAATAAAAGGTTTAGAGACTCGCATTGTAATCTTTGCTGTGTCTAAAATCTGAGGCACACTTGCATTACCTGTGAGAAGGGGAGAAAAAAGAGAGCATCTATCGGATTTCAAATTTCAAATGCAACCTATTGAATTCCACTGACCTCTGCAAAAATCCCTGCTGGGTTGAAAGATGGACACAATCACATATTCTGCTGACAAATATTACAAATATCACAGGTTCCTGCCCTCTGGTGGGCAAGCCACTAATCCTCATGGAAGACTGGAGTCCAACCAATCTGTCAACCCTAACCTCTATGTCTTTGGTCTTAGCAGCATCAAAAAACCTCTTGCTGTGAGGTGACAGTATACTTAGTACCAAGCCATCCTCCAGTGAATGAAGTGAACCATATATGTCACAAATAGAAACTTATTTCACATACTAGATGGATTCTGAGCCTACACCACCTGGCTGTAGAAACAAGCTGATAAAGATTGATGTGAAGACTCACTCTGTCATGAACAGGAGACCAAACCAAAACATAAGATTCAGTTCAAGAAAAGCTGTAACTATGGTGGACACTTGTTGCAACAGACTGTATCTCTTATTCCGATTCTATCCCATTCTTGGCTAACTGCTTCTACCAAGTGGCCAATAGACAGCATTACATGTGAAACTCATGCAATGCTGTTGACATTACAAGCTTTCAAAGACTTTAAGAAGATTTTCTTGCACAATGAAAAGAAATAAAATGGATTAAAAACAAATAAAACTGCCACCATTAATATATTGTAAGAGTACAAACACAAAAAGTGAGGATTAGGCCCCTAATATTGTAGCTTTGGATAAAGATGGTATTTCAAATGTCAGGTACAGTTTGACACCTAAACTGAATGTCTGTCAATGTGTATTTAAAAATGAAACCTGTATTTAATGTGTGTGTAACCGAGCCCTCTGGTACTGTGTTACTATTCATTTGTGGAAATACGCTTGTATAATACTAAATGTAATTTTGGGCAGAACATGGTAACATTCTGTTCTATGTACATGTTTGCATGAAGTTACAGGAAAAACACCTTTTAATTTACTTTGTATCTTACAAATTGAATAACTTCCAATAGTTAGGGATTTTACACACTGAAAAGTTTTCATAGTTAGCTTCATTTCTATTTCCCTTTGTTTTACAAGCATAATTCAGTGATTGTATTTTTTTTTTAACCTCTGAGTGCTTCCAAAACAGAGAAGACCTACACTCAACACTGTGCCTGAATGCTCCATGTGTACACGCAAAAGCTGCATCTGCAGTGAAGACACTGGGTTGTTTGTATACAGTATTAAACAGGGCACTCCTGGACACTCCCATAGCATAAATAAAAGCCAGCTGACATATTACATGTAAAAATCTAATAATATCACAGCATAATATAAATTATAGTAGATAATATGAATATTATCGAGGTTTTTGTTGTTTCATTGTAGTAGTATAATTGAGATATAGTTGAGATGTGTGTGCTGGAGTGCCAGAGTCAGACATTTTGATTCATAATTACTGCAGCTTATTGAAAATGTTGCCCCTCCCTCCCTCTTTGTGACAACATGTGTCTGTCTCAGTATCTCTGAAACATCAGAGCAGGAAGTATTAACAGGCTCTCGCACACACTCTTGGCCTCTTTATCAAGGTAAGCAGCATTTAATATGTCTTTAGATGAGTTAAAATGAAGTTTAGAGCAAGGATAAAACTAACAACTATCCTGTATGTCAGCACTCAGCAGGAGTTGAAATGTAACATGTCTTTTTTCATGCTTACTTTAAAATCAAGGAGCAGCCATGACTATGAGAAAACTTAGGAAAATGTTTTATCTGGTTGTTATTTGTCGTTTTTCATCTCTTCATTTAAAACAAGAAGGAGTCTAAAATGCTTGCTGAGGTAAGCAGCTATAGTCAGACTTCAGCTATTTAGAAAAGGTTTGTATGTAAAGGGATCAGCCTTTAGAGCTTTGTGCAAATAAAACGCAGTGTAAATGTATTGGATATTGTGGTGGGAAAAAAACAGCTCAAGCAAGTTTCACCTGCTCCTGGAATTTGTGTGTGTGTGTGTGTGTGTGTGTGTGTGTGTGTGTGTGTGTGTTTCTTTATTTCTGATTCAATTTTTCACTTTATTTAGAGTAAATTGGTTATAGGAAAGAAAGATAAAAAATATTGTTAATCACAAAGTTAAACACTATGAAAAGCTGTAAACATTAAAAAACTAAACTAAACTATAATAATAGCTATGAACACAACAGCCTCAAAGATGCACAAAGTAATGACGCTATACAAGCAAAAATCACTTGACCAAACATGAGGGACTGAGAGCAACTTTAAAAAGGTCACAATACTGTTCAGACTGTTTTTGTATCTTGCCGACAGAATGTAGATCCAGCTGATAGAAGAAAAGGTTTAGAGTCTCTATTAGAATATTGATCAATATGACTGAGAATAACTATGCTTTGTGCTGTTCACACTTAAATCATTTCTGTACTTACATCCCACTTAAACTGATATATGATGATGGCGAGGAATATTGTGTTTAACTGGTTGCATACAAATTAGTCACAGTGTCAATGTAATGTCTTTAATGTAGTGGTGAGAAGAAAGCCAGCTCCAGCAGGTCTCACCTCATCCTGGAATTTGTGTGTGTGTTTGCTTTGCTTGTCACTTTAGGTTTAGGTTTGGGTTTTGACCGCGTAATGCTTTACCAGGTCATTTTATTACTTTAGTTGACTCACTAAACAAGACAATAAAATCCTGTATGGTAGGTTTCCACAAAGGACAAATTATTGGAACACAACAGGAGATCTGTCATATATCTCACTGCCACACCTTTTTCTTTTCTTTTTTCTTTGATCCATGCCAGAGAATATAATCTGATTTGTACCATGGCCAAGAAATATGAAAGCACTGCAGCTTAAAGCACATTAAGATCAAGTATCAAGGATCATGGAAACTTTATTGTCACAAGCAGAAGGTACACACAACACTTAGGCCACAAACAAGCTGCAAAGAAATAAAAGTCAGATTAAAAGACAACCTGACAACACAGATACAGGGAACACACAAACCCATCGACAATGTGGAAACACAGAGATGGGAAATGGCACATCTCTCTCACTGGGGAATATTTACACTTAGCTAGACAGAATACAGTGCTTGACAAACATCTGTTATTGGAATTTAAATGATTAACCCTTAATGAAGGAGACCGAATTCGAAATATCAAAGTATAAGTTGAATTTATTAAAACTTGTACAAGAGTGGAGCGTTTCACCAATGTAACAGACAGAGTCACAAAAGAAAAAGGCTTCTTGAGGAGCATTGTCATATAGTTCTTCTATAGTTCCTTTACTTGGGCTGTCCCAGCCCCCTCCCATAACTGACAAAAATACCCCATAGATGGCATCATAATGTTTTTCTCAGTTCCCTTTATCAGTTACGAAGCAGAAGTTCGTAAATAATGCCAACTCCCCTGACCTGTCTCCCACCCCCCACACAATGGTTGAACTCTCCTTCAGCCGGATTCAGCCAAACATTAAGTCATGAGGAAGTAACAAAGTCATGCAAAAACAGGAACATACATACATTGTCTTATATAAGATATCTGTAATACAGTGTAATCCTAATTTTTTATAACAACATCCACCTGAATCCAATCAACCATTTCAACCACAGTTTTGTTATTTACATAATCAGAATAATCAGAATTCCGATTATTGTCTGTCATGACTATAAACACACAGTTTCAGTAAGAGGAAGAAGGAAAGATGGTAGGAGTCACCTATAATAGACAAATGTGATGACTGACTCTTACCAGGAAATATTTGCTTACATTGTGAAAGGCAATGTCACCAAACCTGCTTGCCTGAAAGTGTTGCAACAATGAACCAACAACCTGTTCAATAAGTTTTTACGCTGAGATTCCATGTTTCAGTCTGGACTCAAGTCATCTCTGCATTTTAAAACCTATCCTCTGATAAACTTCTCTGCTTTCTTTTGTTCAGAGAGATCAGGAGAACTGCTGTATGTTGTTTTTTTTTCTCTTTTTCTTTTCTTTTGGATTACAAGGCCTCACACCAGTTCTCAGCTCTCTCTCTTCATATTTTTCTGCTTTACAACCTTTCAGACAGATATCATGGAAAAGGGTCCACAGGCTCCCCAGTCAATGGCAGCGCCGCCATACCCAGGCCCACCTCTGGACCAAAGCTACCAAGTTCAGCCTCATCCTCAGGTCATTCAACCTGGTAAGAGATCAGGGTCATTTAACCTGCTTACCTGCTCTTTTACTGCCATATTTCTTGAGTTGTTCCTGTCATTAGTTGATTTTTTATCAGCTTGTTTAATAAATTGAATCTACTTCTCTTACCCAGTTCAACAACCTGTTTACCACTACAGCCCACAACAACCTCAGATCGTAACACCTGGTAAGTTCTCCAACTGTCTCTCACGAGTTAAAATAAGCTCTAATTTGCAAAATATACAGCTAACACAGCAAAAACAGTTCGCAAGTCAGCTTTGAGTTCAGTGACAGATTGGTGAGCAGGTGCAGATTGTAGTTGTCAGAGAGTGCTGCAGTGTGTTTTTGTCCCTCACAGTGACCCAGGTGGTGATGGTGCAGCCGATGCCAACCGAAACTCCTGCACAGATGAATTGTCCCCACTGCCAAAACACTGTTGTCACTAAAATCGAGTACAAAAATGGTACATTCACCTGGGTGCTCTTTGGTGTACTAGGAATCATAGGGTGAGTAACACGCCCAATACACACAACTCAGGTATACACACATATACACAAATGTTGAGGTATCATTTTAACTTTTGATGCTCCACACCAGATGCTGGCCTTGCTGTTTGATCCCATTCTGCGTGGATTCTTGCAAAGATGTGGAGCATTCCTGCCCCTCCTGCAACAATGTCCTCCACGTCTATAAACGCATGTGAAGCAGCAACGCATTGGTTAACTCTACTGCAGTTGCAACAAAAGGTAGAGAAGCATAGCTAAACCAACATCTGCACAGGAGCCAAACCTCATATGAACACATCGAATGTCATTTGAACCCTGTGTTCACTTGTGTAAGAATCATGTGTCACTCTGTCACACTTGTTAGCTCAATGTGATCCAAGTGATGCTGCACCAACATTATAAACTTTGGCAGATTCTTTTCTATAATGTTTTGTTTTTTTGTTGTTTTTTTAAATATAAGAAGTGCAAGTAAAGTTAAATTATGTTTTTTTTATGTAGATTACATTTTAAATGATTTCATTGAAATTTTAGTTTATTGACATATTGACAAAAAAATCAATTGTTTTGGATAGAAACAAATATTGAAAATGCCCTCTCTCTACCCTCATGTAAAAACAGGATCAGCTACATGTTGTCATAAAATGTAAATTATTGTCATAATCAATCAAGTAATTATTACATAATAATCATCTTTAATTAAGTTGTGTAACAAATAATAATCAATGCTACATGATAACCACTACAGAAAGATTAAAATAAATACATCTGCTGCATTTATTCATCATTTAGTCTAGGTCCCACTTATGGTGACTATAGGCTTCTTTACAGAGTGTCTGACAAACTGGACTAAATGCTGCAGTGTCACCTAGAGGCTGTGAGGAGATTACTTTGACAAAAACATTCATCATACAGTTTATATTTTAGTTTAAGTGTATTATTTATAAAAGCACTATGGGTTGGTTCTGTATGTATATGTTCTGTATGTATATCTGAATATTATTTTAATACATAGTCTCACAGTCAAATAAATTGAAATTGTTTTTGTCGTTCAGTGGAGACAAAAAGTATTTTATAAGTAAAACATAAATGCTTTCATGTGTCATTAATGTAAACATTTAAAGGGCAACAGACTCAATTTATTTTTACACTGTACACATTATCATTTTGGCTTATTTCAGTGTATGATGATCCAAGTGATTATCTTATTTGTGTCTTCGTGGATTTCAAAATTCCATTCAGCTGAATTCTCTGACCTTCCCTAGTTGTGATGTAATGGGAAGAACTCTGAGGTGTATTAGAAATTCATTTAGGTCAGAGGTCAAATCATAAACAGTGTGAGCCAGTTTAGCGCCAGACAGAAGGCTGCATGTAATAAAGGAAGACATTAATGCAGAATTAAACTTTTTCACACATTTTGGCATAGTAGGAAACATACAGGTGTGTTTGATATTAAAAAGTATGGAGGCATTTTATTTAAATGTGTAGGACTTAGCTGGCTGGAATACATAAGTGGAACAGAGTCATCATTAATGATATTAGCTCTATTTGGGTGTGTATGTGTGTTTGTGTGTGGCTGTTAAAGGGTCTGAGCTGCTGCTGCTTTTAATTCTTTGCTGCGCTTAATGGGAAAGAGTTTATCAGTGTTGTCATTTAGTGGAAAATACAGAACATGTTGTTATGTACTGTAATAAATGTGATTTTGAGAGGGAGATAAATTTAGAGCGGCAGATCAGGAATAGAGCTACTGAGTTCTCACAGTACGAGGACAACAGTGTTATTTACATAATCAGAATAATCAGAATTCCGATTATTTTCTGTCATGACTATAAACACACAGTTTCAGTAAGAGGAAGAAGGAGAGATGGTAGGAGTCACTTTACTGGATTGTGTCCAAGGCCAGAACGTCTTCCTGGCTGCTGGTGGTGGGTCTTTTTTAATTACTACAGAAATGCAAGTAGCCAAGAAAAAAATGTACTTGTATAGTGGATGTCAATAATGCCAATATTGTTGCAAAATACTTCATATCAACTATTACTGTATTAAACTCAGGACTCGTGAATCTACTGAAAACTCCAATACATCCTAGTCACATAATAATTAATCAATAATTAATATCACAGCATATACAATATATTCATCCCAACAAGCCCTCCCTTCCAAATTTACATGTGGAGGGTTTGTCAGGAGAGACCTGTGGTGGGATAAAGATGGGATTATGGGATGGACGATACTTAACAAGGTCCTATTGGACCGTGGCTGTAGTGACGACTGGATTACCCAGATTAGGATTGATGGCCCATTAGTCAGCACTTCTCTGCCTTGTTGTCTCGGAACCTCTGTCTACTTTTATCTCTGACAAAGGACTCAAACACACAATGGATCAAATACATGTTGCACACCAGTACACACATTCTCCCCTTTTAGGCAATAAATTCCTGCTGAACTGGAGAAAGTTTCCTAGAATGATGTCTAAGGCAAACAGGGATACCAGAGAGTCTTGTCTGTGAGAGGCTTTCACAAGGCAGTTCAGAAGGGTGAAGCTTGTTAGCCAGAGAGGTTCAATTTCATCTGTGGTCCCTGGACAGGCAAATAGTTGAAAGCACAAATGTTACAGTTTAAAAGTAGTGCACATACAAACAGAGCCTGCAATACACAGAGATAAGAAAAAAAAGTCGTAGACACCAAAAATCAAAAACAGCATAACAACAATCAACAAATCAACAAACAGCATGACAAGTCGATGTAAGGCCTGTTGAAATGTGGATATTATGTAGAGAGTCTGTGATAAATAGCAGCAGCTCTTTCCATAATAATGACAAATAAGACAACAAACAACACAAAACTCTAACCCCGTCAATCGTGGATTATTGGGATTGGTGCATGATGGCACGTATAGGCAGTCGACCTGTGATCAGAATTGTCTGTCCTATGCCTTTTTGCATTTTGATAAATATTAGTTAAATAAAACTACAGAGTCAACCTTGACTTCCTAAAACACTCCTGGATTTTGTAGAACTATAATGGGATTCAGCTTCCTTGCTCCACAGATACACCTGCAACTGAAAACCTTGTGTGAAATACTTTCTTGACTCTTCAGTTGCCATCACACAGAGTAGTGACTCCTGCTACTTGCATGTTAGAAAGGACTTACTATCTGGATTAGACTGTCTTGACACAGCAGGTTGCAGGTGTGCACTCCTTTACTTACATCTGTCTATGTATCTCTGAGTTTATTTGCGTACCACAAAACCAGCTTTGCCATTTCCTGTGTTTGACCTCTATCTGTCACTGAGCTCTCTAGTATCTGTCAGCATCAATCCCTCACACGCTGATCCAAACTGACACGATTAGCTAGCACAATGGCTACTCCTTGTCATGGTGTTGTGTCCCTCTCTAACCCTACATGAAGCCATCTCCAGGGGAGGAGATTACCCCACTCTAAAGGGAGACTTGGCTAAATCATGCCTTCATGGGTATTATGTAACATTCCCTACTAGGCTCGCCACGTGGCCACTGGGCTCACCTGTGTTTAGATTGACCATCTGCCCCTCCCAATCCAAATCCCATCCTCACTCTGCAACACATGCTGCGCGTCTACTGACATCTCACTGCTGAAGAAACTTCCAATTCTTCTGGTCCATTCTGGTTTCCACCGCAGGAGTCATAGATGAATCAACATCTCCCACAGCTCTGGGTGTGAGGGAGCATTGCATAACTGGTGAGGAAGACATGGGAGTCTGAAGACAGGCAATAACACAGAGATGAGCAAACGAATGACTAATACCAGATCAGCCGAGAATTGCTATGCTCATATACTGTACTTATTTCCTATTTTCTTCCTGGTTAGACAGGTGCATGAGCAATTCATACTCCCTGTGTGTGGGTGTACAGAAGTGAAGCTGGGATTGAATCTCTGTTGACACCTCCGCAGATTCAGTGTGAAGCAGGGAGAGAAAAATACAGACATGCAGACGGAATGAATAGAAAGAGGAGGACAGAGGGAGAGAGAGAGAAGCAGAGACAGTGAGAGAGAGAGAGAGAGAGAGAGAGAGAGAGAGAGAGAGAGAGAGAGAGAGAGAAGTGTAAAAGAGACAGAAGATATATTTGACCATGTGGGTGTGTGAAGTATCAAGGCATGCATCATAATTGTGGATTTTTCTTGGAGCAGCCGGACGTGTCACTGCAGCAGCAAGACATTATCGGTCTGTCAAAGTGTTATTTTGCACTTTAAAACCCTGGGAGCTGTGTTCAGAGAGACATTTTCAAAGACAAAATGGAAACCATTTTGCTTCTGCTGCCTAAAGGATTTTATTAACTGGGATTACAAAAACACTTGAAGTGAAGTGATGCCGAAAATAATGAATGGAAAATGATGATGCCCCTTCTTTATCAATAATCAAGAATTCCAGTGAAGACTTTATCTGAGGTGAGTTTGAAATGATAGTGATTGAAGATTTATTTTAATGCTGTGGTATTTTATACATGTGTGTGTATTTCTGTGTATATGTAAGTGTTATTTGAGTTTCAGACATTGAGAGTGAGAACATGGTTTAGAGGTAAGGACATTTCAACCTGGTTGAGGGTTGAGACTTAGTTAAGACTATCAATTTTAAGTATACAATACAATGTGTTCTGTTAGTGAGAGTAATCACAAGTAAGTACAAACATTGTGTGTGAGTGTGTGAGTGTGTGTGTGCTCGCGCGTGCATGTGTCTGTGTTTTTGGGTACTGAAACTCGACTTCTCAAAGCCCAGTATGAAATGTAGTCAGCCCACGCTGCTTGCCGTTACCATGGAAACCATTGCCCAGTGCTAAAAGCAGTTCTATTCTGTGCTGTGAGTGTATGAGTGTATCTGTTTGTGTGTCTCTGAAAGACAGAGAAACATATACATCTCTAATATATAACAGGTTTTTTGAATATTCATGTACTAACTGCTGTTTCCTCTATTACTGTGAGTTATGAAGATCCTGCATTTTACTGTATAAACTGTATAAAATATATCTATGCATATTTATCATTCTTTTCCTTCCTCTTCTTGTTTGTCTGTGTATCTTTCTCCCTCTGTCTCTGCTTTAACCCTTTCTGTGTTTCTGCTCATAATAACATCCCTTCTGTTTCTGTATCTCTAAGATGGCTGTCAGCCCTTTTATCATCATCTGCCTCTTGGCACTGACTTGCTATGGCTCATCCTACCCCTCTCCTCCACCTCGGGGGTGCAGTGAAGATGTGGACCCTTCGTACAGAGTGCTGTGTGACCTGGAATCAGTCTGGGGTGTTGTTCTGGAGGCAGTAGCCTGCAGCGGTGGCCTCGCCTCTCTGGTCCTCTCTGTGCTTCTGCTGGTCAAACTTCACTCCATTTCTGATCCCGCCAGACGCTCCGGTCTGGGGCCTCTGCTCCTACTCCTGGGCACACTCCTCGGTCTTTTTACCATCTCTCTGGCTTTCTTGGTAGGGAAGAATCAGGCACTCTGTGTGGTCCGCAGGGCCTTCTGGGGGCCCCTTTTTGCCCTCTGCTTCTCCAGCTTGCTAGTCCAGGGTGTGAGGCTCAGGAAGCTGGTGGCCGGCAAGATGAGCCCATCGGGCAGCTCCCTGGCAGCACTGGGCCTGGCCTTGGCCTTGGTTCAGGGGATAATTTCTGCTGAATGGGTCCTGCTGACAGTAGTTAGGGAGGGTCACCCAGCCTGCGAATATCCACCTTTAGACTTTGCTCTGACATGCAGCTACACCCTAGGGCTGCTCCTCATAGCCATGGGCCTTTCTCTGGGGGTGGTGCTCTGTGGAGGAGAGTTTGGGGCAGAGGGAGCAGGTGAAGAAGATGGAGAAGGAGAGAGCGAAAAACGGAGATGGAAATGTAATGCTGTCTGGCTCTTCTTGTCCTGTCTGGCATCAGCATTGCTATGGGTGGCCTGGCTGGGGTTTTATCTTTATGGCAGCCAGGCTTCTAGGGTGAAAGGAAAAGGGGAAAGGTTAGGAGGAGGTGGAAAGAAGGACATAAAGGGATTGGACGAACCTGCGCTAGCAGTGGCCCTGGTCATTCAGGGCTGGATTCTGCTGTTGTTCCACGCTATTCCAGAGACACACCTCTGCCTCCGCAAACCTCTACAATCCAACACACAAGATTTCTTTGATACCAGTCAGACGTCCCCTCCTCCACATTTCGGAGATGAGCTTCCTCCACACTCTCACCGACCATTCCCAGAAAACCAGGCCTTCTCCCTGGAGGAGCATAGTGAAAGTAAGCTTATATAACATGTTTGTGTGTGTCACTGTGCATGTTTCTGTTTGTATAACAAAGAATCTGTTTTTATTTATTTTTTAAATCAACCTGGGTCAAGTGATGGCTTCAAATGGAACCATTAGGTCATACTTTCTGACATGGGAGGTCAAGCAGAAAACAAGCTTGGCATTTAAGTGTTTTTCTGTAAGTCAGTAGGGTATTGTTGCTAGGTAACTGACAACAAAAATGGACGTTGTCTTGATTTTCAAAAATGGTGGATGACTTTGTGTTTTCTATATTCAATGTCATGCTTATGGCTGAAAAAAACAAGGGGACAACAAAAGTAACATTTGTCTTGGATCATCTTAATATAATTTAAAATGTTTTCTTAAAGGATATAAAGTATTTATAAAATATACACATAATCCCAAATCTCAATGCACCCCTGCCGCACCTGCTTCCACCACTGTCCATCCCTACCCTCTGAATGTTACAGCCAAAAGAGTCATTCAAAAGGGACAGACTAAACACCTCCCACTTGAAAGCAACACATCAATTCATTCCAATGTTTTTGGTCTGTGAAGGAGACTCAACTAAACACAGCTTTACAATGTCATCCACAAGCCAAAGTGCCATAAAGTGAGCCGCCTGCTGTCAGAGACCCTGAACTTAGTAGAACTCTCAAAAAAATTTGAGACACTGAACAGGAACTACAGTGGAACAACGTCACAAAGTAGGAAGGCAAAAAATCAATCAATCAATCAATTGAAACCTTTCAAGGGACCCATTCAAAATTGCTGAGGCTCTCAACCATTATGTTATTGATTCAGTGGCCCCTATTGAAGAGAGTTTCTCTGTGAGTGAAACAAATACTAATCTATCAGAGGCTGCAGCTTTGCAGCTACTATCCCCTTTACTGGATGTTGCAGAACCACCTTTCACATAAGGGATATTGTTGAGGCAGATGTGCTAAGTATAATCTATGCTATTTATGAGATGGATATGGATGGATACTGCCATGGATGAAGATCCAAGCACATCTTGAGGAAACTAGAATCACTATATAAACAAGGCCTTGAAAAGAAACCTGGGTTAGTTTTCACCACTGCAACATAGTGGAAAAATATAACCTACTGAACTGGGAAAACTGCTACCAAATCTGTCAGCACTTAGGTAGGAAGATAAAACGTGTATGCTGCTAAACTGGTTGATTTACCTTTGTGCTGCTGTAGTCCTGTTACTCATATCTCTCTGTAATTTAAGCTGCTCTGTAATTGGGTTTTTTTGAGTTGAACTACAATTTGATCTGCCTTCATTGCTGCCAATGTCTGTGTTCTGGTTTTATTGTAATATGCCTGAAAATGCGTTGACTTTAGGCTGCCAACGTCACACCTGACCAGGGGCTAATTCTGGCATATTTACAGTAATATTTATTAATACGTACTGTCCCTGAGAATTTGAAATTGAACTGAGTAGATCAAATTTAATATGAAAAAAACCCATCCATTGTACTCCAGATCAATATTTGGTATACATGCAAGATGACTACCATACAGGAGTGCCATGTAGGTTTATTTAAAGCAGAATGTAGCTCACTTTTAGCTACGTTGCACAATAAAAATTCTAATCAAACGCTACTCTTCCTTTTAAAATAATTGTTCTCCGTCGTTGTAGCCAAATACACTGACGAAGAACTGAACCATGAGGAAGCAGGATAAACAGAGGGGAGGCAGTGGCAGAAAGGCGACATAAAGAGTGTTTTGCAAGATACAGACTTCAGGAGAGGAAAGGAATGTGTGTAACATAGCGAAAGAAGTCACCAGAGGATTTACTTTGTGGTTGAGAGGATGGAGTTAAAACTTTTGTTAAATGCCCTAATGGACAGTATGGTGTATACAGTGTTTTAGATTGCAGTCTCTGCACTAGACCTTGTTAATTAAGTCTTATTTTAAGAAAAATGGCCAGAAATAAGACCCAGGTTGACAAAAACGTTGAAGGCCCAATGTATATTATGACCTATTATGTCAGCAGTTTGGTTAATTTCACATGAGCTTTTTGTATTTGTGCTTTTGTTTTTGTTGGAAAGAGCTGATGTCACACATTCCTGTGCACCAAGAAGGATATAGCAGGATTTTAGGTGCTTATGTTTCTTATTAGCAACTGATTCTTTGAGAGTTAAATTTATTAATACCTAAAGATGTTGTTTTAATAACTCTAACTCTGGCTTTTTCAGTTATGAATATTATAATATAATGTCATGGAGACAAGTTCTCAGGGGCTTAAAGGGAGAGTATGTAACTTTTTAAAGAGAAAAAACACAGTTGTCGTCAAAGATGAATTCATAAAAAATGAAACATGTCAGAATATTTGCAGTGTCAGGCGATTTGTGTGACCACATATAGCTTATAGTGGCTAGTGGTCTCACTGGAATAAATAAATAATACAGAAGACCTAACACCTGTTTGTGTAACTGTCGCCTGTAACTTTTTGCGTGTGATTGACTTTTCTTGGTCTGTTAGCTCTCCGAAGTGGAACATACCACAGCGGCCATGGGAGTATGCGTCCTGGCATTGCCTTCAGAGGTCACGTCTACCAACCAACTGAAATGGCTCTGGTCATGAACGGTGGCACGGTAAGTACGGCACAAACACACATACTCTATGTATTTCACTGTCTCTCAATCACTAAATAATTAGACTGTTATACTTGTTTACTACATGTTTGTGTCCTGCTTGTAGATGCCCACAGCCCCAGTTAACTACACTGGACGACGGTTATGGTAAAGTGAGACAAAACTTGAGGAGGATGATGTACACTGGTGCCACATGTGAGATGGAAGAATTCCCTGTTGCCTAAGAGGGAGGAAGAAATGTCTAGGACACAACATATCACACTGAATGGATAGATGGGAGCAAAATAAGTTTTAAGTGTTTGTGTTTCTGCATACATATAGAATTTTAAAACAAACCGCAATAGTATTTTTGCTGAGATTTTCTTATTTGCCACTTTATGACCAGATGAACATGGAACCACAAGGGAGGGAGGTGAGAGTGAGGCAGCCTCCAGAGTTCAGGACATTTACAGTGCATTACTTTGATCAACTCAGATCAGCATATAGTGTTGTGTTTAATATGTAAATACGCTGAGATGAAATATTCAAGGAGTGCTAATGTTAATTATTAGGTGTATATGAAGATCAACAACTACTGTCCATTGTGATATTGAAGGAAAGTAAGTGAAATAGCTGCTGTCGGACCATGAGAAAGTAATGATTAAAGGGGCATTTGGATGTAGGAAGAAGAAAACCCTTTGCCTGCCCGAGCAGCTCTAAACCAGTGCTGTTACCTTCTGATGTCTGTTTGCTTCATGAAACCATATATTCCTTCTCTTTCTGGTTGATTTCAAGCTCCAACTCAGACAAAAACCTTGAGGAGGTTCATGTAAATTACCCACTCTCCTGGGAAGACGAAAAACACCCCTCATAGTGTTTTCCTCTCCACGTCTATCCATAAACAGGATCCTGATGGATTACTATATCAGATTATATAAAAGGTGAACGAGGAGTCTACAACTCAAGGATGACTAGTTTTTTAGCAGATCATAAAAAGCCATTTAATACTGCAATACAGTGCGGTATATAGGGGTTGTTGTGGAGGTGATTTTGCACTTTATCAGCGCTGATCATGTTTGGGCATTGTGATATTCGAGATCTATGATCATTTCAGATGCATGTAAAAGTCAAAAGGTAATGTATTTTGTCAAGTTTTCTAGACTTTTGATAAACATGTTGAAGAAACTGATCAGTTTTATTGCTGAGTGGAAATAACAATTTCACCACTTTAAAGCCACATGGATGAGAAGTCATTAAAGTGCTCAGAACATGTTTATTTTGAACATGTACACTTTGGGCATTTGCTGTGTGCTGAGGAAGAACGTGATACAACTTAAATCTCCAATACAGCTACTAAATAGACCAGTGTTAGCCTGTTTTTAACTTGTGTTTACAGAATGTGGATTCAATAAGGCTATGCTCATTATTGTACAGTTTTATGGCAACAGCGCATTGTATTCTGGCATTCAGGATACCTTTAAGTTTTCAGTTCCATCAAATATAGAGAAAACATTCAGCCATCCATCACTGTGAATCAAACCAACGCATACTGTTTACATTGATGACATTACAAAGCTTGGCTCCAAGTCTAGATTGATGTTTTTGTCTCCGAGGCAACACTGAAGAACAATTTATCCAAGTGAATTACAATTCAAAGAGCTGTGAACATGTTCATGCTGTGACCATTTCTTCTTGCTACTGTATCTAACTAATTAAGTAAGTTTTTAATGACTTCGCTTTTGTGTATGGGTGAGTGCTCTAATATTGTATAATAAAAATGTTATCATTGCAGGATTTTTATGTAATAAACTTATATAACAGAGTTTTACTCAAGTAAACAATCCAAATGTGAAAATGCACTGGTATTTTCTTTTTATGAAGCTCTTCTGATGATAGCACTGTTACTGTTTTATGACAGCGTAACATGAATGTCTGTAATGTGAATTGCACAAAGTGACTAATACATCAGTGCACATTTTCTGTTAAATGCGGTCTGGTTGTGAACTGATTTGTCTTCAGCCTCCTGTGCTTTGTGGTACACCACTGGAGCCACTTACCTGTAGGAATGTGTCATTTTATACACACTCTACACTTTCAGTAGGGGTATATGTACAAGGACCCAGAGAGCTCAGTGCAATGCAACATAAAAAACACAAGCAGATAGAAGAGAACAAGTAAATAAAGAAAACATTTTTTATAATTCACAAATTTGAAACTCCATGTAAATACAGAAAGTACAAGCAAATACAGAAAATGCTGTATGAGACAACCACAAAAGAGCTTTCCAGAGGACACTAAAAATAATAAATGTGTGCTTTCTGTAAAGATTATACTTAAAAGGGTCCAAATGTGAGACGAATGCTCCAATCACTCACAGTCTCTCTCCTTAAAGGGTAATTTCAATGAAAAGTACTCACTACATCCATCATTTAAAAACTCTGAATACCTGAGTTAATACATCATGTTCTTAGATGTATTTATAAGTTTGATTACTGCTGCTACTATAAACAGAATGTGATGTCAAATGTATTGTCATTTTCATTATTGCCAGTAATTGTAGAATAGCAATATGATTAAATAATTCATGGATTATGGAAGAGCTGAGTGAAGACATGCATGATGTCTCCTGTCAGTGTGATGTGTTGAATCGTGAGCCAGTTCATGATCTCACCCATGCATTCTGCTCTATTTATCACAAATAGACAGGGAGCAGCTGTTCTAAAATAGCTCACTTCATGTAGGAGTGCTTTAAAAGTAGCCTTTGCTTTATATAAGCTATGTATCCTTAAATTCATGAGTTTGCTTGAGGCAGATGGAGACTGGGACTGAAGCTTTAGTTTCAGGCTGGGATCAATGGCTGAGACTGATTTCCTTTTGTACTGAGACAATGCTGCTTGTTTGTTGGTGACAGGTGAAGGTATTGTTCAGAACGTCAACAAATAAGGGCCCGAGTACAAAGCCTTCTGTGGGAGAATGGTGCATACTTTCTGTTTCGTCTTGAAGGCATTCATGCTGTTGCTTTAACTTGTAGTCTACATGCCAAACGTGACAGTAGGTGTGTAAAAAGAAAGTTTGATAGATAAGCCCAAACCCTACCCACTGTCTTCACTCCACACCCCTGGCCAATTACTGAGTGACATGGACATGCTTGCGGGATTGTTGGTTTTAGAAACTTACAGAACTTGTTGGACGTGGCCTAAAGTTGCTGCTCAGATACTGAAGAGGCAGGTAGGAAGTTAACATTGATCTAAGATAAACTTAGTGTTTGAAAACCTGGTTTGATTTTTATCATTTGTTTATCCTTGTTTTTCTGTGTCATTTTGCATCACCTTCTAGTCAAAAATGTGCTTCTCTTCTTTTTCCTACAGTTGGATGTTTGAGCTTCACTCTGCAGAATGACATCCATGGAGAGTTTGGTTTCACTTTCATCTGCTGAAAGTGAAAAAGTTTGACTGATTGAAAATCAGATTTTAATCTGTGTACACACCAGCATTATTTGTGACATCACAACTACTTAAAAAGCCAATCTTGGTCCAATATTAAACTTGCACAGATGTGATGTGAAACTTCAAGCCTCTAGTAAACAGATACTGAGAATGAACTTTACAGTGAGGAGGAAGACTCATGTTGTGTCCAGCTATTAAACTTATTAAATATATTTACATGTTCAGAGTTTCTGGAGTTCAGAGTATTTAATGAGGAGAAACAATTAGATTTTTAAATTGTCACAAGATAATTCATGTTTTTGGAAAAACCACGTCAGACCAGGGTTATTACAGTTAATTAAAACTAAAACTAGTACTGAAACTAGAAATTATTTAGATAACTGAAAAAAAGAAGACGAAAACTAAATAAAAACTGCAACAAACAATGCAAAACTAACTAAAACTAAAATCAGCTTAGTTTTCTTTTCATTTTCTCCCTCCATTTTTACTGTACTTCTTGAGATAACGGGCTTGAACCAGTAGGGAGACCAAAAGCACAGCAAATTTACCTCAGTGTCAGCATTATTTCATTCTTTTCAGTTTCTACTACTCAAGGCTTTGTCTTCTAATATCTGAGAAACTAACGAAATAAAAACTAAACTAAAACTACTTAATCACTTGTTAAACTTACTAAAACTAAACTGGAATAAAAAAGCAAACTGAAAAACGAAATAAAAAATATTATTAATATTATTATTATTATATATAAAACTAATGACATTTTTAAAACTAAAATAACCCTGCATCAGACACAACTTATTATTCAAAGAAGAGTATTTTACATTCATATTGAAACATGTGTTTATTTGTCTATTTGTTTACTTAGTTGTATTATTTTCACTAAGCTCAGTCCTGTTTCTATCTCACTGTGGCGTCATTAGTCCAATAAAGATGAAAAATACAGCTTATACACTTACACATATTTACCTATACACACAGCTGATTAACTTTGAATTATTTTTGCTCACGTCATTTATGATATGGTATTAACTTGTAACTGTTAATTGCTGTCCACGTAGAGAGACCAAGATTAATTAGAACAGCGGATCACTTCCCGTTGCTCTTCATTGTCACACAACAACTGGAAACAGCTATCAACGTGCTGTATAAATATTATGAGCAATAAAATACACCAGATCTTCGTTGTAGTGTCCATGTTGTTTCCACATCACGTTTTACGGACGATCCGAAGAGCACGTGAATGCACCAGTTAGTTGTTAGGGACGCCTGGCTCGTCGCTAACAGGAAATAACGAGACGAACTGTTTCCAGGTCAAGAAAGTAAACACGTGAATGACTAGTGAGTGCAAAGTAAGTAAGCCACACATAGAATGAATAGTTTGTAACACATGGTGTAACTATAATGTAATAGTCTCACTGTCTGCCCGACTGATTAGTTTGTTTCTGCATCTGTTTAACCATTTAGCTGCTATTTAGCTGCTGTAAGCTAAGTTAGCTGTAGCATTTTTCATACATAGAGTGCATTGAATAATCGCTGCTCAGTCTGTGTGCAAGGGTTTTTTTTCTTGCTGTACCATTCTGAATTTATTACGTATATGTTAAGCATCTTAACAAACCCCCTTATGTAGCGGGGGTCTGTTCTTTAACATCAGTCTGTTAGAGTGCACATTAGCTCACTTACAAATAGTGGCACAGAAAGCAGTAGAGCTGCAACTCGTGGTTATTTCCTCTATAGATTATTGAGCTGGTTATGCTCTTAATAATTGACTATAATTCACTAATTCTGATCAGTATTTTTGAGAAAACTGTGAAGATTGGCAATCACAGTTGATCAAAGCCTGAGGTGAAGTCACTTACAGTATTTACTTGTTTTGTCTCTCAAAACAAAGTCTTAATGTAATGAGGTGCGTCATCTGATCAGACAAGGACAAGCAACACCTCAACACATCTGAGAAGTGTGGATGAGGGGAATGGTTGACATTTTTGCTTGGAAAGTTATTTTAAGTGTTTAATTGATAATCAAAATAGTTGTTCAACATGTTTATTTGCATCTGCAGGGCACCGTGTACATTTCATGTTTGGGACGGATTCAGATGACGAGGTGGTCTTTGTTTCCGAAAAGGTTGCACCTATATCCAGTGTGATTATCATTGATCAGGTAATGATATCCCACATTTAGTCTCTGAATAATTTGTGTTAACCAATCTATGTTGCAAAACATATTGATTATCCAGGATTGATGTTAGATTTGGACAAACTTAACATCCCTGTGCATACAGGTTGCACTGTGTAATAATAGATGGAAATGGATATTTTATTAATTCCCATAGGGGAAATTCAGGTATCCAGTAGTTCATTCAGACACATACATAAAAAATAAGAACATATACAAAGACCTTGAGGTTAAAAATGAAGGTAAAATCAGATTAAAAAGCAACTAAACTTTAAACATAATACAAATAGATGTACAAAATTGAAAAAACATGTTAGGTAAAAGAGTAATTGAAGTGTGTTTGCATCATTTTCATATATTTTGATTAAATTATGCTCTCTTCATGCAGGCAAAGCGATTGGCTCTGCAGAGAGACATTGATCTGGAATCCAAACCACAGCAGTTAGCCAATACTCTGGTTAGTATTTACTGTTCTGTTAGTCACATATATTGTACATTCCTGGTTCTGTAATTTAATATCAGAGAAAACTATTAACTTCCAGTAATTGTATTTCTCTCACTAGACAAGCCAAAGGTCTGTTGCTGTGGAGAGGCCAGAAGGAAAGGTGAAAATGAAGGTGGAGGATGTGAAGGATGAAAATCCCGTTAAGAAAGAGAAGAAACGAAAGACAGGACAAAACTGCACTGTTGATGACGGGAGCTCAGCAGGAATGAAAAAAGAAAAGAAGAAGGTCAAAGGTGTTGAGGCAGCGGTTAAAGAAGAACAGCCTTGGGATGGAAGTGATGAAAAGGAAAAGAAGAAAAAGAAGAAGAAGAAGGAGAAAGTTGAGACTGACTCTTTGAATGATGTCAATGGTTCTGGTGTCACGGATGGAAATGATGAAACAGTCGGCAAAAAGAAGACAATAAAGAAACAGCTGGCTGAGAATGAGAGTGAACAGGACTCAATGAAAGATGGAGAGGAAAAGAGAAAGAGAAAGGAGAAAAAAGTAAAGAATAAGGCTTCACAAATTCAACCAGAAAATGTAAAGATGGAAGAAATAGAAAAAGAGGGGGAGAAAGTGTCAAAGAAGGTTAAGAAAGAAAAAAATGAGATTGTAGTTGCGAGCACAGAGGAGACTGAGGAGTGCATTAAAGAAAAGAAAAATAAGAAAAACAAAATTGCTGAAGAAGTTGAAATAAATGTAACAAAAAAGAAAAAGAAAGCTAAACTAACTGAGAGTGAAGTGAAGCTGGAAACACCAGAGGAAGACGATGATGAAGTTGAGGTGATGGTAAAAAAGAAGAAAAAGAAAAAAGCCAAAACTGAACATGAAGATGAAACCAAAGAAGATGAACATGAAGTAGAAACACAGGAAATCAAAGGCAAAAAGAAGAAGAAGAAGAAGGAGAAAGCAGCATCAAATAGAGATGAACCTGAAGCTGAGATTCAGGAGGAAATGGAAGAGAAAGACATTGTGGTCAAAAAGAAAAAAGACAAATCTATAAAGAGTGAGATTATTATAGAAGAAGGGAAGACAAGGTTGAAGACAAAAGGAGAAAAAAAGAAGAGAAAAAATGCTGAGGAGGTCAGTGGTGTGGAGGAGACAGAAACAAAGAAGAAGAGGAGGAAAAAGGCCAACTTAGAAGGAGAAGAACCATTAATACTCAAATGTGAAATGGAGGAGGGACAGAGTATGGAAACTGACACAAGCAAGAAAAGCAAAAAAAAGAAGAAGAGCTCTAAGGAGGAAACACAGGTGGAGAATGTGTGTATTGAAACTGGTGCAAAAAAGAAAAAGAAGAAGATCAAACAAGAGGTGGAGGACGACCAACATGTGAGTGTGTATTATCAGAGGTTACTGACACTGAACTCGGATGTTGTTATTTGAATTTTTTTTTTTTTTTTTTCAAGCATGGTTAGTAAAACTTTTGTTGGGTTTTTTTGTGTTTCAGGAGTCGGCCCAAGTAGATGTGGTGTTCCTGTCCAAGAAGACTGGAAACACTGATGAAGTGAACATCAACCAGGTAAACGTGTTTCTCAGTATCAACCCATCACTGACATCTCCTCTCATGAGTCATTATAAAAGCAGTAAAACATCTGGTTTCCACAAAATTGATTGAATAAGTTGTTTTATGCAGTAATGCTTAATAAAAATGTATTATTGTGGTTTGTCACAGGAGAGAAGACAGGCTTTACAAATGGAGATTGACAAGGCCTCTCAACCTGCAAAACCAGCTGCACCTTCGGTCAGTATCAAACCCTGTCCTGGACAAAAAATATCACAATGGAATCTGCATGTGTTTTTGTTTTTTGTTTTTTTGTAATTTTGCTATGATGTTGGTTGTGTGTGTTAAACATGGTCAAAGTTCCAAAACTTGCGGTGAACATATGTGAAATGTTCCCTGAAAGTCAAAAGCCAGGGCTCCAGTCTTTTTCTGAATGCTTCATTTGATCGGGTTCATTCCATTTCAAGAAAAGAATGAAAAAAATAGAAGTTAAATCCTACTACTGCTGTTTGTTCATGTAGCATCCTGAGCCGCCATCAGAAGTCTGTTAAGTGGCATCTTCCTGAAGTTAACCTATCCGATCATAGTGGGTTCATTGGGACAGGGTGGCTTAAAGGGACAGGAGCTATAATGGCCGGTTTCAGACAGAAGCAGACCTGAGGGGCTTTATAAAGGTTCAGTGAAGTGAGTGAGAGTTCACACAACAGCACTCAAACCCTGGTCTCCCACACCACAGATGAATGTGTTAACCACAAAGCCATAGTGACAACCCCATAGCCAGGGGTCAGCATGTCTAGTCATCTGTAGTCATTACTGAATTTGTGGGGAATGGGAAAGTCAGATTAAAAAAATGAATGGTGAGAATTTGTGCAGTGGAGGCAGATATCCTGACATTTAATCCCTATTGTGAGTTAAGCTCCAAAGACTGGATCCTGCATCTTCTGTAATGCAACTTAATAGCAGCTTCCACCAAACACCTACCTGATAGATGTCTTTGTCTTTTAAACTCTGCACTGCCACTTTGTAATGTAGGCTTTCAGATATAAATGTACGGTGAACAAACTTTAAACAAGATAACAACGATGTCATTACTATTATTTTTTCTGTTTTCACAAACTGATCAGATGAAGTGAGACTTTTATGTTTGAGTGGCCTTTAACGCTCTTCATCACTGACATTTGTCCCTCAAATCTCTGTTCCTCAGGGTTTGGGCCAGTGGAGCACTGCCCAGTTCAGCAGCTCTGATCAGCAGCAGAAGTTCCTCAGGTTGATGGGTGGCTTTAAAAAAGGTTTCCAGCCGGCAGCGGCAAGCACCGGAGGAGCAAATATGGCACTGGGGAAAGATGGACAGCAGCAGTTACAGCAAAATCTGTTGGGAGAGTTTGAGCGCGCCCAGTCACGCAGAATGGACTTCAATAACAGGGGGTCAGGACTTGGTTTCACCGCCCCATCTAATAAGAAGTTCTCCATTGACATCAGTGCAACCCGATCAATCCGCTTTGATGATTGATTAAGGTGTGTGTGGTACGGTTGTGCTTGTACTGTTTTTATCAGTGGAATACATGTGATTTCATATGGAACTTTTTAATTTTTTCGTCTTTCGTCCTTTTTTTTTTTTTAAAGACACATTTTGAGCCCAGTTGTTTTGTTTTTTTTCATTCTCATAATGAGACTGTCATGTACATTGCTGATTTTAGCCATATCTTGAGAGCACATTAGAGTATTTTTCATATGAGGAATTATATTAAGGCTTTAAGGTGAGGAGAGTGAAATGAGTAAACTGTTGTTCAGTCACAGCTGTGATGTTTACTTTTGAATAAAATCTGTAGTTACAAATCACCATTTCTCAACTGAAGTTTCATCACTTGCATCAGTCTAGATAAAAAGAGGAAACGTTGGTTTTGATAGTCCTTTTATTTCATTCTTGCACATGACATCTGCTGTAAAGAAGGAAAGAATAAGGAAAGTCCAATTACGCTTTACTTCAAGAAAAACATTACAACATTTCTGCTTTGCTGGTTCACAAGCGTTTCACCTTGATAATGTGCTGGAAAACTAAGAAATATATGGCTATCACGTTTTTCATTCTGTCCTCAGTAGTTGTGTTGTAATTCTAACTGAACATTCACTTTCCTTTAAACCTAGTCTGTGGACAACATTCGTCCATCCAGTTTTCTTGAAACTGGAAAAGTTGGAAAGGTAGATAAAAAATGTCTCTGTCACTTTTATGGACAAAGAATAAAAAAAATGGTCGGCCACCTACATGACATCATGCAATTCAAAGTGCAATGCACACTATGCATCATTTTTGGTCAAATCCTCCTTATTTTGAAACAAAGTCACTGCCATTTGCAATGATTTCTCTGGTTACAAAATACAGAGCGTTCATTTGCTCCTTACACAAGATACAACTCTTGACCAAATGCTAAAATCATCTGAGTGACCTGATGATAATTCCATAATTCTTATTAGCAACTTAGCATCTGGGAAAGACCTTTCTTTACTAGGTACAAAATCCAGATGCTTTTAGCTTCTCAGCTTAGAAAGCTGGAGACTATCAGCGTAATATAACGTCCTGAGTAAACTGAGTCATTTCTTTTGTCTACAGTTCTAAATCAGGTTGTCATAAGGCAGTTTAATGAAAACTTAAAAAGCCCTGCATCACTGGCAAATGCTTTCAAATTTCCACTAATGCTACATTGTTTATAACGTCCTGACAATTTTGCAGTTTGGTCTGATGCTGCATTAGTGTTTTCAAGGTGGCACAATCAAATGGTGACAAATGTGCAGATGGAAAGTTACTTAAACACTTAAGAAAGTCATGAAACCAGGAAGCAGCCGACGATACGCATGTCGTCCAGTCTCTCATAAAACATCTGAAACAGAGTCGGGAGGCTCTGTGACAATAGTGAAGGAGGGAGGGGAAGCTGTGTGTTCCTTGTGGGAAGAAGACTTTTCAGGCCTCTCATGCCTGTAGATACTCCGGCTGCACTCGTGCCACTTTGCGGAACTCTTTGGAATGTGTTCGAGGACACTGCATCTCACACCAGCTGATGGGGATCATCTGGGCACCTGTGAGATGTGATAGAGATGAGATGTAGAAAAACAGGTACTGTAATAAGCTTAAGATATATTGGGAGTACACAAGTATGTAACATTGCATGCAAAAATCAGGTATATGTGGTATTATGGAGGTTTTAATTTGGTCCTTTCTTCCTTCCTGAATCCTTTTAATCAAATTCACAGAAACCACTAGTAGCACTGTAGCAATGTTTTTACAGGTGGCACAGAAACACAGCAATGGAATTCACCAGTAAAGACAGAAAATAAAGCATTGATGTAAACACTGCAGGTTTGAAATATTTAAGAAAATTGTCTTTTTCAAAAGGAGGGAAAAAATATATGTTAGTTAGGCCTCAAGGATACAGGCAATGTATTTGGGTGAGAAACACTACATCTAAACAGAAATGTTTCATCAGAAAACTCAACAGGTCATCTTTAAGATTAGATTAATCTAGATGCTCACATCAGAATAGGAACAAATGTGAGTGCTTGTAACTCAGATTACAGTATCTCACAAAAGTGAGTACACCCCTCACTTTTTTGCAAATATTTTATTATATCTTTTCATGGGACAACACTATAGAAATGAAACTTTGATACACTTTAACAGTAAATCTATAAGCTATACAAGCTGTACACTTATATCAAAGTTTTATTTCTATAGTGTTGACCCATGAAAAGATATAATAAAATATTTGCAAAAAAGTGAGGGGTGTACTCACTTTTGTGAGATACTGTATAAGATCTGATATTTACTAGAAAAAAATAGTACTATATAATGCTGCAGCTTCATAAATATTGCTTTTAGTCTAAGTATGTGTGTTGTCTAAACAGCTACACATGCACCACTTTGTGCTGAAACAGGTGTTCATTTGTGCAGGGATCCTATTTGATAGATAAAAGTTTTGATCTAACAGATGTAAATGTTGTTGTAAATGTGTGTTGTTTGACTGAGCTCTGCCAGTTACCTGCTTCACTGTGTGCCACCACCACCCCCAGTTCATTCTCTGCTGTAGTCAACAGGTAGTTCGACTGCACATCACCGAGAGAGATCTGACATCTTAGGTCAAGGGTTAGCGACGCAAAAGTAAACTACATCCATGTCAATGACAATCAGACATTACCAAGATATTCATTCTAGAAGTCGCATTGCTTTTTAAATCCATTTACCTAAATATACAAAGGGCAGGCACACACAAAGATGTACAAAATGTATCATTATAATCTTCACACCTAAAGCAAGGATAGCAACACATAACAACAAACAACTTCTTTGGAGGTGATTTTACTCAAGTTTAAGAATGAAAGAGGTGTGAATGTTTGTGAGTATGGTATGTGGTTTCAAAAAAGGTATTTGTTTGGCCCTGCGGCAGGAAAAGGATACCACTTTTGCTAGGACGATGTCACCTGGTCTGAAACTTTTGTAGGTCTCCACCTGCAATAAGAAAAACAAGTTTTACGTTAAGCATGTCATCTCACTTTCAGCCATTAAGAGCTGCAGAGAGAAAGGATGATAATGTGAGTGAATATGAGAATGGGAGCACACCTTGTCTTTCTCTGTCGCTCGTACATCTTCTTTTCTGCAGAGCCAGAGAGAGAGAGCTCAGTTTCAGCAAAGACACTGAATAATATCGCTGATAATATAACTGTGGAGGTAGTTTTTGGTGTTACCTGATGGTGCCTCTGAAGCGGTCCTTGAGCGGCGTGGAGCCTACATAAAGGATGTGGACCTTGGCGAACCTTGGGTTGATGCTGGTCACCTGTCCAAACACATAACAAGGTAGAGCACCTCTTTGACCAACAGATACATATCTAAACTGTGTAGTGTGACATCAGTTCAACAGATCACCCAACTGTAGAAAAAATGTGTCAGATTTCATACCTTACAGGTGACTATTGCTCCAACATCTGGTAGTAGTTGTGCTTCTGTTTCCCTCACCACTGAGATTACTGGTAACTAAAAAAAGACAAAAAACACACAAATTATTTGCACACAAAGCTCAAACCAAACCTGTTACATAAGGACAGCCTGAAGCCTGTCACGCAAAATATGGTGCATATCTCAGACGCACTGAACAAACCTATCCCCATTCATATTCACAAATGTTGCGCAAATACCATTTGGCACTCATTCAAGCCTGAATGCTTTTGCAGTGTTACCCTACCTCTCACCCACCCACTCCTAACACATTCCTCACCTCCTCTCCCTCGTTTTTCCTCAGCACGTAGCCTGCTAGTGAGGAGTATATGTAGCCGTGCCGCAGGTACACTCCTGTGCCGGGTATACAGTCTTCTACACTGCATAGTTTGTCACCTGAGCGAGAAGAGAAAAACAGTGGAAATGTCAGTGAAAGTAACATTTGAGGAGGAGGAGGGTGAAAAGTTGTATGTGCTGTCAGAAAGGGTAGAGCTGGACCACTTCTGCTCACTTTATAATAAACCAATTCACTACTGTCTGATGAAACATTAACTACCGGAGAAAAACAAAACAAAACAAAGCAATCGCCATATATTTAATGAGCTTGGCTTGTCATTCAGACCGTTATCTGCTTATTTGATTGATCGTGACACAGGATAAGTTAAGATCTGGGTAGATTACCATCTTGGCAAAATAATTTTCAGGTATAAAGTCTGTAAAGTGTTCCAGGGTTTTTAACCAAGAACTGTAAACAGCTATGATTTAGCTAATATTACAACTCATTCTTGCCCCCTTATGGATAATTATTGCTCTAGAATAAAAAAGGAGGGTGCAGCCAGTTTCAGGGGAGGTTGAGTGAAAGGAAGAGAAAAAATATTACATTTATTATAAAAATTAGATCACATAGAATAACCTTTTTCTAAACTTTGTCTGAGGGGAGAACCACAATCCCAGACTTTGGAGACCTCTGCTCTAGAGTAACGTATTTAAAGACGCTTTAAGCCCTTAAAACTTGGCATTAACACGACATGAAATACAGTCCTGCATGGTATCTAGAGAGCTGACATTAACCCAGATTACTACTACCATGTCATTAAATCACTACAATCACACATCTAACAAGTTTTCAGTGTAAAACATTTTGACATTTGCCTAATGCCACCTGCACAATACAAGCAACGGGTGAGTCACAACAAGTGCGAGAAGGAATGTAGCAGTCCTGCCTAAGGCGATGGGCAGGGCTGCTAAGCAATACCTACCGTGGAAAGTGAATGTCAACAACTCTCAGCCCTGCACAGTCCACACACTCGTTTTCACATAAAAATTGGGGGGGACACACGACCCCAAAAACATACTCCCACCTCACATTCACCCGACACGAGTAACTTTTGGCAGCCACAAGTTTAAAAAGCAACGTTAGCTAAGGAGCTAGAGATAACTGACAGGATTTCACACTGTTTAACTGTAGTTTGACGACTTTTTCTCTCGAAACAGCGACGTCTACAAAGTGTAACATCCGCAAAAAACTTCTGAACGATGTGAAGTTTAAAGATGCTACATTATGAGTGAAATTATAGACAAATTTACGGGACTCACCTGGAACACACAGCTTCATGGGCGACATGTTTTCGAGAAGAGTAGAACGCTCGTTGATTGGCTATGACGAAGGGCTCGCGTTGATTCTCATTGGTCAGTTTCACGTCGAGGGGGAAGGAAAAGGAAGGAGGACAGCTCGGTCCGCCATGTTTGTTGAGGCACATGGGACCACATGGTTCTGCTTCATAGCAACGCAACACGTTTTGACACATGTGGCAGGTTATCTATGAACAATTAGTAATTTCTTATTATTGATAATTACTTATATTAAATTGACAGCACATGTGTCTCTTGTCTTTTATTTAGTTTCAATGTTCTCCTTTTATGTTAGATTAAAATGTTTTTTTAATGTAATGATTTTATGATTTGTTTTATTTTGCTGCCTCTGTAACATGGATTTTAAGAAGTGCTCTGTAAATAAAGATTATTATTATAAATCATTCTAGAAAACACTGATGATGCAAGTTTTAAACAATTTTGCTGACTAAATATTGATTATTTGCCAGTTAACCCTTAAACAGGCAGCGTGCACCAGGAGATACAGACTATTTAACATCCTGTTAGGATGGTTAAGGTAGAATTGAAGCCTGTGGTTGTTATAAAATTATAAAAAACAGTTTAGAAACTAGTATTAATGACCAGAATGTGTCACTTTTCTATGTTAAATAACACATTTAAATGTTTTTACCATTATCACCATTGTATACCTTAATAAGGGCAACACATCCTGGTGGTGACACAACTCATAAAATCCAAAATATATTAAAAAATATGAGTGGAAATGTTTTACTTTAGGTGCAAATGACATAACTAGTAACATAAAATTATGTTTTTTACATCTTTTTCCATTCCTGCCTGTTTAAGGGTTAATGCTTTTTCATTTTGATCATCTATTGAAATGTTTTATTAGCATTCTGTGACATTTAATTCCTGTGTTGAATCTTAATTTGAAACACAAACAGATCATTTAGAAATGTAATGGTGTGCTAATATATATTATTTTAAATCCAAAATTTGATCTGAAAACATCCACTCAGAGATGCTTAAGTTTACCGGCAGAACAATCATGGGTAGTAATGGACAAGCAGATTTAGTCTCATGTAACAACTTGCATATTTCTGCTTCATTATATAACTGTGAATGTAATTCAGACATTTCATTTTTGTTTCTGTTTTATTTGTATGTGTGAGTGCTTATATATGCACAAAGTTCCAAACAGGAAAAATTGTAACAGTACATGAGCAGTAACAAAAAATATCAGACACTGATCAGAGATTTCATCATATAAGGGCTCACAACATTTATTCTTTTTCTCACAATGCCACAGCAAACAAAAATCAGTAGTGCAGTGCATATCAAATTGCCCAGTGTTTCTTAGGTTATACTATTCCCATTCAACTTCAACTACACAGATTGTAAACTGGAATACTTGGGGCGACACTGGCAAGGTTAGTGTAGGTTTGCTCCTATTCACTGGTCCCTAATTTGCATTTTGGTAAGTGCATAAATCATATTACAGTTGATAACCATTGTCTAATTAAATCTATGTTTTAATACATTGGTATATCAAAGTATAGAGCAATCAAATCAAACACTAGATTGTATTTTTGTGTTACAGCTGCATCATATTAAAATAAAGTGCACATTGTGTGTGTGAGTGTGTGCAAGACTGTGAAGAGACTGAAAATGAATGACCTTGATAACTGAACAGCATGTTTGATCTCTACTCTAGAGGAGTCTATTACTTGGCCTTGCCCTGAGCAGCCACAGCTGCCATAGCCTTCTTTACGGTCTCCTCGTCTCCCAGAAACTGCATGGGTCCTAAGGGCTTCAGGTTTTTGTCCAGCTCGTACACAATGGGGATGCCTGTGGGCAGGTTCAACTCCATGATGGCCTCCTCTGACATACCTGGGAAACAATGACAGACATTCAGGGCTTATACTTATTTGCATGGGTGCCTTAAATGTATCTCGTCAACTGATGCAGACTAAGGCAAGCTTCACTCCAAGAAGTCACTCAGCAACAGTTGCTGCTAGCTGGATATGGTGGCAAAGATTTTATGGTCACCCAGTTAAGATTTCTCAGAGGGCTTCATGCTCAGCAGTGGGATCTCATCTTTGCCCTGAGTTAGTCAATAACAAAGATAAGCATTTTATCTTGGTATAATACTTTCAATTTATAAGATAAGATAAGATATTTATTATTCCCACAATGGGATGAAATCCAACCACCTGGCCCACTTTTAAACTTATTCGTCGTACATTGTTTTGGAATGATTCACTTTGCCCCAGTTGAAGCTTCGATTGAATTTTTTTTAAAACAGATGAAATTATTCACTCATTCACTGTTGAGTAACATAAAATACTCCTGGCACCAGTCTGTGCCTCTTACCCTCAAGATGCTTGACAATGCCACGGAGACTGTTGCCATGGGCAGCAATCAGCACCCTCTTTCCGTCTTTGATCTGTGGAACAATCTCATCATTCCAGAAGGGCAGCGCTCTAGCAATGGTGTCCTTCAGGCTCTCACAGGTTGGAAGCTGATCGTCTGACAGGTCAGCATAACGCCGATCCTACCACAAATGAGAAAGTTGATGTTGTAAACTACTATAGAGTCATTTTAGATTACACTGATGTAATTAAGATGTCTCAGTATGTCACTGGCAAACAGACTTTGGTGTCACCTTGCTTATGCTCTGATAGAAGTCATGCTCCGCCTCCATGGGTGGGGGTGGGGTGTCAAAAGAGCGTCTCCAGATCTTGACCTGGGCCTCTCCGTGTTTAGCTGCTGTTTCAGCCTTGTTCAGCCCGGTCAGGCCGCCGTAGTGGCGCTCATTGAGGCGCCAGGTCCTGTGAACGGGCAGCCACATCTGGTCGATGCCATCCAGAACAAACCACAGGGTGCGGATGGCCCTCTTTAGCACAGAGGTGTAGCAAATATCGAATTCATAGCCAGCATCTGAGGTGAATTACAGACAGGACATGAAATAGATGTCACTCACTAATATGTGCATACAAGTTTATCTTTTAGTAAGAGACCCAAAGAAAACGATCTGCATTGTTTGTTGCTCCTCTGCTAACATTTACAAGTGGTTTTGCTTAGTCAGTGGCAGTTCTAGCCACAGGACAGTGGTAGACTGTCGGCTCTGCAGAATGCCTGCAGATTTTTTTTTTGGGCCAACAGGAGGGTGTGTGCCAGTAAAATCAAATAATCCAACACAAATAGGAAAAAGAAATCCAAAACACCAGTAACCCATACAGATCATTTGGGCATCTTTTTCAGTCATATTTTGCTTTCTTAAATAGAAAAATAAACTAAAAATTATGAGTCTGCTAATAAAAAATGTGACAGAAAGTGTTTGAGTAAAAGTTAAAAAGTATATAGAGAATAATGGAAAGGGAACATGTGAAATAAAATGATATATAGATATTGTGATCCTCCTTTTGATTATATATGTTTTCGGTTGTATTAAAGGGTACATATATACATTTACATTGATTTGTCATAGCAATCACATTCAAAAAGCATGCATCTCTTTCATTACATCATGACAAATTCACTTCACAATACATATAGCTAATATTATTTATCAAAAAGGTAAGAACACATCAAATAGGGATGGTACAACAGCACCAGATTGTCTGGCTGCACTGGTGTGTGGAGCCATCCAGCAGTGAGTCTGTGATCTGAGTCAGACTGAAAAACATGTCTGACTGAAACCATGTGCAAAATGTAAGCCACGTTCTTCAAGTATTGCCTGATTAATACATATTATCACCCTAGTCTGATAAACACTGTTTCTATCACTTCCATCCCTTCTTTCACTCCTCTACTGCTGGCCCTCATTGTGTCGCAGTGGGCCGACTACCTGTTTCCTCATCCGGCCGAGTTGCATAAGCATTGCCTTAATCCAACGACAGAGAGAAAGCCCGATTAGGCCCTGTGACATTATCTGATACCTTTCAAAGCCTGTCCTCCTCTCTTCGCCTCCTGCTCCCCGGTCTCACTCAGATCCGCGTCGAACCATCCGCAAAAGCGATTCTCCTGGTTCCAGCGACTCTCTCCATGGCGGATCAGGACCAGTTTGTACGCAGCCATCCTCACACCGATGCCCTCTACTCTGTATTTCCGGAAACTTTGGGGTATGTGACTCTTCTTCACACGAGTCAGACTCGCTCGCAGATTTGTCCTGACTCGGCCGCAGCCCCACAGACAGGTACACAGCACCGGGCGCAGTATGTTTGGTGGATAGGAGGGATGGTGCGTTGCGGCTGCACGTTTACCGACTTGACTTGTCTGAACTTGACAGATCTCACTAGGCAAGCTCTTTTCTTCTCTTCCTGCTGGTTTCCAACCAATCAGAGGGCGAGCTGTGAGCACCGGAGGAGGAGGGAGGCAGGAGGATGCGCACAGCAGCACGTCCACACACCCACAAACGCATCCTGCAGGCTGGCGTTTGTGCATCATATGGGAAAAAAATGACTAAACAGACTAACATCAAGCGTGATAACCATAGTCAGTGGAAAAAATACTCCCATACATATCTTCACATACCAGTCATCGTATACTACATGTGTGCCATTTTACATTATTCAAACAACAGTAAACCTTACTGGCCTATTATCTGAGGTTGCGCCAGTACACCACCAGCTGTCAGAATTGGGAAGGTTAATTTGGAAATGTAGGTTAAAGATTACTAGTTACCATATTTAAAATGTAAGTAATATAACTATTTTAATTACTTAGTCAAAGTAATGCAACTTATTACATTTTATTACTTTTTGATTACTTTTCTAATTTTCTAACAAATATTTTCAGCTGTTGGGGTACCCATTAAGACTACCAAAATCTAAATTAAGCTGTTTTTCATGCATACTGACATGATTTATAAGGGCGATAATTTCTTATAAAGCAAGATTTAGCTCTAATTTGAATATGTATTAATTAGTTCAATAATTAGTTCAAGATTTTGGAATATAAAATAAAGATATTTTATGAAGTCTGACATGGGCTTAATTGGTATTGTGACATCATTTAAGCCCATGTGTGTTTCAAATAAGGTCCACCTCATGATTTATTTATATAATATAAAAAGTATTACAGCACTATATTCAGTAACATGTTCTCAGACAGGTTGTTTAGCTTTGACTGGCAATGTGGATTGATTCAATTGGCAGACTTGGGGCACTGCAAATTCAAACAGAGAACCAATGAAAAGCATCAGAATAGCATCAAACGTTTTTACTAAATGGCCTATATTGGAAATAGCAAAATACATGCAAAGCAAAATAATGAATTTTATTCAACATATATCCTGAGCTTTTTAAAGATAATTCAGATGTAACCCCCTTTGTAATCATCAACATTTTCATAAGTAGTTAACTGTAATTTAACTACACATTTTTTCGCAGTAACTGTAATGGATTACAGTTACATTTATTTTGTAATTAAATGACGTAACACCATTGCATGTAACTTCCCAATACTGCCAGCAGTCCATTCTGCTCATTTTCATCCTCACCACCCAAATATGGACAGAATCATGTCCAGTGGTGATGTATAGTAGAATAGCTGTGCTGCGTTCATGCACAGACACCAGAGACTAATTCACAAACATTTGACTTGAGACGTGTGTGAGTTGAATGTTTGACTTGCACTTTAATCCCTGGAGACTTGACTTACTTGATGTAAAACTAAAAAGCAAAAAAAGTCTTGACCTGATTAAACAACACCAGGGAGGCATTATATGGCGGCACATTTCAATGTTTAATTGTTCAAACTAAACATTTACAACACTGTGCAAAATATGCAAAATACACTGTTAGCACATCCTTAAAATACTCAAATGCAGTGTCATTTCAATGATCAGCGATCAAAGATTTGAACTTGCAGTTTGAATATGAAGATGTGACTTGACCTGCCCTCAAGAAGTTGAGACCTTTCTACGATCCCACCAAATTTGCACCCATGAATAACATACTGACTAGCACTTTAATACAGTATTACTGTAGTCCTTATTTCTCACTGTATCCTATCCTTTACTGTATCCTATGGTATAATTGCTGCTGATCATTGTGCCTTCTTTTATATTTATGCAGGTGACAATACCATGCAGGGTTATCGCTAGCTGCGTGGTATTGTTATTTGTTGTCTGTATCTTATCCTTTACTGTAACTTATTGTATAATTACTGCTAACATTGTGCCTTCTTTTATATTTTAAGTTGTTGTTTGTTTTTATGGTATGTCTGTCTGTCTTTTAATGTGAGGACTACGGGTGGAAATTAGCCTTGAGCTAAACCCAGTATATTTATAAGATGTCATTGCACCAATTGTCCATTAATATGCATTGTCCTCGGCAAATAAACGATATAATAATAATAAGATATGGACCCAAAAGCCTTGAAAGAAGCAATGACTGATAGGATCATTGAGATTTCAAAATGCAGCATTGTGTGTGGATAAAGCATTCAGGAGTGACCCAGTATTCTTGACTGAGACACCAGATGACAGCTGGTGTTACCCCTGACCTTTGACCTTCATGTTGGAAAGTCGGCAATTCAGCATTTTGGGGGCAACACAAGTGGAGGGAGTCAGGGGTGCACAGTCCATTATGGGACACATAGGCTCACAAGGCTTTTGTTAATTAAATTTGTGTAGCATTCATAATTCTATGTGCTGATATCTCCATTAATTGTCATTGGACAAGAGTGACAAAAGCACATGAGCAGGCTGAATAACATACACAACGTTTTACCCTACAATTTCATTATAAATACATTGTAAGGTAATTTCTCTGCAAGATTGATGAATCAATGACACAATGCTCTGCCCTCATGTCTTAAAAGAAGACAAACTTTTGTCTGAGGTCTCATGCAACTCATACTGAACAAACTAGATTAAAAACACTTTAGGGTTACAGACAAAATGCGTTTGTTATCCACTTAAAAAGGCTAAAATTGAATGTGTGTGTGTGTGTGTGTTATTTTTTACAGACTCAGTGTCATTGCTCATTGGCAGGACTATGTTGAGGATATCACTAACTGAAGTTAAATCCTTACTAATTAAACTGTCATGGGACATAAGACTAAAGTGAAACTGAATTGATAAACTGAAATAAATAAAATGATGGCAAACAACTTTCAATTTAAAATAGGAATTAACAAAGGAAATACCCTTTCAAGAATGTTTTTATCAAACTATGCTTATTGGTTCTTTGAATCTAAATGATGTTAGAGAAAAATGATTTTCCACGATTTACTAATCTGACACTGGCAAGTAATGTGATTTTTCCTCAGTCCCATAATAACAGCCATGTTAATCAAAGGGTTTTTTTCAAATTTGAAGTTAATTGATTTGCACTCTCACATGTCTTCCGTGGGCGGAACAATTCTCTCCAATCAACGTTAGAGATTGGGTTGTTGACAGGATTATTTGAACGCTGATTGGTTAAAGATCAAAATACACAACAAGCCCCGCCTCTTCCCGGAAGCTGAGAGTCATCTGATTTTTCTTTTTTTTTCTCTGTTTGTTTCCTTGTTAGCCAGCGTCACAACTAGCCAGCAAAACAACCGTCCCACTTTCTCACTCTCCTCTGTGTCTTCTCTTTCTCCAGGACTTTAAAATAACTTCTTCACCACCTCCACGACACGAAAATGGACGAGACGAGTCCGCTTGTCTCTCCGCTCCGGGACTCGGGTGATTTCGGCTACTGTCCCACAGAGCCCACCAGCCCGCGGGGCGCGTTTGGAAGCACGCCGGGCTCTGTGGTGCGCATCCCGGCTGGCAGCCCGGGGCGCAGCCGGGAGAGACAGCCGCTGCTGGACCGGGATCGTGGAAACTCACCACGGGAGCCTCACAGGAACGAGTTCCCGGAGGATCCCGAGTTCAGAGAGATCATCCGAAAGGCCGAGCGAGCCATCGAGGAGGGGATCTACCCGGAGAGGATCTACCAGGGATCCAGTGGGAGCTATTTTGTCAAAGACTCACAGGGGGTAAGAACAGCTGTCCTATCGGGCCCTTTGGGTGATCCATGAAATGTGAATGTGTGAGATGTTAGATGCAGTGAAGACTGTTTATGATAAAAGTGCCACTCGCTTCTAGGAGAGGCCTCTTTGTAACTAGCCCGTGATGACTTTGCAAATAGGCTTTAAGACACACCAACACAACATGATCCCGCGTTTACCCTGCGTTACTAACAACGATAATAAAGTAATAAAGACATTTTTAGAGTTGGATAGAATACAATAGCATAGTTCACCCAGGTGGAAAATAGTTGTTTCATTGTCTGAGAGTTTATGAAAACATGCATATGCGACTTACAACAACAACATAATATAAATCGTTCATAAGTAATGACAAACAAAATATACCTAAAATGTAGTTTTCAGCCAGTTGGAAATTTGAGCTTTTATTTGCATTATTTGATCACATACTACTGTCTTTGGCAATGGTGGCAGTTTTTTCATCATTTCAGATCCTCCTGCTGCAGCAGGTATAATTTTAATCTGTGAACTTCCGTTTCTGACACATAGTCACAATGATGTCAACAACATCACACTCACAGACCTACATAGTCTCTCCCAGTTATTTCAGGTAGTGCTCCCTCTATGCCTTCGTCTTTCTCTGTATTGCATTTCCGGGCAAAGAACAAAGTCCTGAGTATCTAATCAAATTGAAGACACTGAGCACACATTGCTGATTCGTCACAGCAGTCGTTTGCAAAAAGCTGCAAATCAGAGGATCAACATGAGATATTATATTCCCCTATCTTACATTTGTTGCCCTGACTCTTCTATTCATGCCTGATTCGCAACAGTAAAATTTAATCAGCACTACTGGAGCCAACCAGTTAAAGTATTGAGCAACTCACTGTCTCCCCATTATACCCCAATTTTCAAAACAAGGTTGAACAAGGAAGCCTGTCTGTGGACTTTGTGGCTGGATCCTCTAGATCTTTTGTGTACCTCTTTCTTCACTGTTACAGCACAGAAATAAGTATTCTAGGCTGAATGTGTGAGGTTTGTATCCAGTGACCCTGCCCTCCCCACCCCCACCTCTTTAGTGTCTTTACTTAGTCACCAGTGTGCTTAGCAGTCATGTGCTAGCTCTCTGTGAGGATATAATTCTTTTCTATGACCAAGTTTCATGTTGTAATCGGTGTAAGTGTGTGTGTCATTCCAGCGTAATGCAACATGTGATTTCTATAAACAACTTAAAAGTGAAAAAAAATTGCCTATCAAACGCCCATTCCCTATGTGCTTTAAAGGTTTCTATAGAAAGCTTGCAGGTTCAGATTATCGAGAGCACATTGGCCTCAGCTTGTATTAGTTAGAGTGGATTTTGAAAGTGTCAGGTTTGCACTGACATGAAAAAAAGTGTATTTTCAAATAATCCTCTTCTTAACTCTCCATCCATGTGCTCATTCTATTCCAGTCATATTTTGAACAGTTTGCAAAGAAGATTGAAAAATATTATTTAATTAAAATGTTTATTTACCTCAAAAAGCATCCTTGGGTTTGTGAAAGGCGCTATATAAATCACACCTATTATTAAAAACAGCAGAATCTTGTTTTGCTTTGACGTTCTGTCTCTGCCTTTCATCCTCATTTTTCTTTCTCTGTCTCCCCCTACAGAAGATCATCGGAGTGTTCAAACCTAAGAATGAAGAGCCCTACGGCCAGCTGAACCCAAAGTGGACTAAGTGGCTCCAGAAACTGTGTTGTCCGTGCTGTTTTGGTCGTGACTGTTTGGTCCTGAATCAGGGTTACCTCTCTGAGGCCGGGGCCAGCCTGGTTGATCAGAAGCTGGAGCTCAACATTGTTCCCAGGACCAAGGTACACATGCACACACATACGCAATACACAAAGCAACAAACCATTTGAGACATAACAATAACAATAACTTTATATATATATAGCACCTTTAGAAACAGAGTTTACAGAGGGCTTTGACAGACAAAGCAAAGGCAATATAATACAAAAGCACATGACACAGAATGCAATAACAAGGCACACATTAAGAAGACAAAAGCAATAGAGTCAAAAAGATTAAAAGACAACATCACATAAAGCAAGTCTGTAGAAATTAGTTTTAAGAAGTGACATAAAAGAAGTCACTGATTCTGTGAGCAGAGGAGCACTGATGGTGAAAGTACGGTCACCTTTAGATTCAAGCCTCATCTTTGGAGCAGACAGAAGGGCCCCACTGGATCTAAGGCTGCAGGCTGGCTCATACAGGGTCAGTATGTTCTATCTCTTAATCAATCTTCTCCGCTCCACAGGTGGTGTACCTGGCTAGTGAAACATTCAACTACAGTGCCATAGACAGGGTTAAATCTAGAGGAAAAAGGCTAGCCCTAGAGAAGGTGCCTAAAGTGGGCCAGCGCTTCCACAGGATTGGACTGCCACCCAAAGTAAGCTGATTCATTTTTATTACTCCATTGATTTAAGTCAGTGATTGATTCTTGTGTAATACTGACCAAACAGTGAAAGAAAGTATTCACTGTTAGAAGTGTTGGATATTATCAATGGATTGTTTGGTGAGCTGTCCACTTTAACCACATTTAGTAATTACTTTCTTTACCCAGAATAACATTAAGCCACCCAAAGAAAGGTGAATACATTTGTTTCCATTCGTATGAGTTGTACTCACACAACACAAAATGTGAATTTTACAACTTTATCTGCCATGTTTTTTCAGTGTTGAGCTACTTTGTTATAAATCCTTAAAATGGCATCTCCTTAAGTTCTCTCAAACTATGAATATGCAAATATTATTCATTTCCAAGTTTAAACTGTTGGACACAGGATGTCTTCTACTTCAGTGTAAAATTCATTCTCAGTGTTTGTACACTGCAGGCTTCAAGTTTCCACATCACACTTGTGTAAGTTATTTACTGGACAATGATTGGCTCCAAACTAGTTGTGATGTCACAAATCATGCTCAGAGGTCAGATTTTCAGTGAGCACTTTCTACTTTCAGCAGATGAATGTGAAAACAGCTTTCATGTGTCAAACTCTACACATACATCACTGAAGCTCAAACATCCAACAGAAAAAACAAGAACAGAAACATATTTTTGACTGGAGGAGACGTATGGATTCACTTGAGAGAAAAAATTGCTCTGAATTTCGAATTAATGAGATATTTGTCTCAGAATTCTAAGAGAAGTTTTCATGGAAAGATAAGTCTGCTCTGTTTTCTGCATTATTAGGACCTCAAAATCCTGACTGTGATAACACTGCTGTCTGTACTTCGTTGCTTCTAAACTAGTGTAATTACATTAGGGGAGGCCTCTGAACAAGATGAAGGTCTTGAAAGATACATATACAGGGTTTCTTTCATTCATTGCGCAATGTACTTTTTTCTCATGTTTGACCTGTTTTTATTTTGCCAAAAGGTTATAAGATAAATACTAAAGATAGCTGGTCCAGATGTGGTCTCTGACAGTATTAAAGATGAGTCATCCCTCTACCTGTTTGTGGAAATTGTAAACTACAATAACCTTTTATGAGTTTGGTTTGTTTGTTCCATCTATTTTTGGCCTTTGATGAAACATTTTTTCCTGTCCTGGGGTGCTGATAACAATACCATCTATATCACTTACAAACACGAGTTACCTCCCAATGTTTCAAACCAAAACTGAAACAAAACTGGATCAAACCAAACGGGGTGGACACGTTTGCCTCCATGAAATTGAGCACTGAAGTAGGAATGGGAGCTTCTCTTGTGATTTTGAAGTATCTCATTAATTTAAAAAACACAGCTGTTATTTTCTCTTAAGTGAATTCTTTACACATTCACACTTGACATATGATGTTTGTCTCTGGAGTTAAATGTCATTTTAGATTTCACAATGTCTGTTTGTCAACTCATCCACAGGAATACAAGAAATGACACCATTTTGCCACAAAATGACTTGGCTGTTTTGTATCAAGGAGATCAAAGAGTTCCTCAAAATCATGTGATCGATGTTACAATGTTAAAAAATGAACCAGTTGAGAAAAATCTGTTGCTGCTCCACCAGGTGGGTTCCTTCCAGCTCTTTGTTGATGGGTACAAAGATGCAGATTTCTGGCTGCGGAGGTTTGAAGCAGAGCCTCTGCCTGAAAACACCAACCGTCAGCTCCAGCTACAGTTCGAGCGGCTTGTAGTCCTCGATTACATCATCAGGAACACAGGCATGTATACAGCAGGGCTGGGTCATCATTGCTTCATTATCATTAGGTAATGTTCTTAAGTATGTGAATTTGAATGATTTTTTTAATATTCTAGACAGGGGAAATGACAACTGGCTGCTGAAATATGATTGCCCCATGGACACTGTTGGGAATAGGGTGAGAAAGCAACACACTCATACTCACACTCACACTCACACTCACACCCACACCCACACACTCACACTCATACACACAGCCTGAACCTTTTGAAGTGCTGATCCCAATGGCTGAATATGTGTTTGTTTAATTCCTCTCTGCAGGACACAGACTGGGTGGTAGTAAAGGATCCTATCATCAAGCTGGCAGCCATAGACAATGGCCTGGCCTTCCCTCTCAAACACCCAGACTCCTGGAGAGCCTGTGAGCACCTATATTGACTTCATTTTAACCATATACAGTGCTAAAGCTTGCTTTTAGAGAATCTGCTTCTCTCATGTGTGCAGAGAAAGCTGTTTACAGTATTTTTGTCACAGTTTTATTTTCAGATACTTTAATCTATTTCTATTTACCTGTGTCTACATATCCATCATCAACGTTTTATCCTCCCACAAAAATGCATATTTTCGTTATTGATTAATCTGTTGATTATTGTCTTGATTCATCTATTAGTTGTTTGGTCTGTAAAAATCCGTCAGAAAATGGTGAATTGTGTTATCACTTTTTCCCAAAGCCCAAGATGTAACCTAAAATATCTTATTTTGTCCTAGCCAACAGTCCATAACCCAAAGATATTTACTTTACTCATATGTTACTCATACTTTAGTCATAGAAGATTAAAGAAACCAGAAAACATTCACATTTAAGAAACTGGCCCATAGAATTTGGGCATTTCTTTCTTTATAAAACATAAAAAATTAAATTAATCAATTAATTGATTATCAAAATAGTGATGAATCAAGTAATTGTTCCAGCTCTAATTCTAATCCTTCTTGTTCTGAGGAACTCTTTCAACTTTTCATTATCGAACATTTATTCTATCACTCACTGATTTTCCAGCTCTTTACAACCAGTGTACATATTCAATAAGACATGTTTTGTTGTCCAATCCCTAGACCCGTTCTATTGGGCGTGGCTCTCCCAGGCCAAAGTTCCTTTCTCCCAGGAAATCCGAGAGCTGGTCCTACCCAAGCTCTCTGACCCTAATTTCATTAAAGACCTTGAAGAGGACCTCTACGAATTATTTAAGGTATTGTTTGATTCTGATTGATTGATGATGACTCAGTTTTGAGGCTGTAAACATTATGTAAAATATACATGTTTTGTGTCCCACAGAAAGACCCCGGTTTCGACAGAGGACAGTTTCACAAACAAGTCGCTGTAATGAGGGGGCAGGTGAGTTGTCTACTGAGTTACTACGGTTACAGAGATACTAATCCACCAAAACCAAATAGGGGAAGTCATACTCCCGAAAGAATAAGTGTCCACCAGTAAAACGGTTTCTACCCATATGAAAGTCTCTGTGTGGATGCATGAATTTAATGTATTTCACAAACAAATCAAGCTCTTTCCCGCTTCTGTTTTTAAGATCCTGAACTTGTGCCAAGCCCTGAAGGATGGCAAAACACCCCTCCAGTTGGTTCAGATGCCTCCAGTAATTGTGGAAACAGCCAGAGCGCCTCAGAGAGCTAACAGTGAGTCCTACACACAGAGTTTCCAGAGCAGAAGACCCTTCTTCACCTGGTGGTAGGAAAGGAGCAGCCAAGAGGAGGACGAACAGCAGGAAGCCGGCATGTCCATGTGTGGATGGAAGAGAGGACGGAATGGAAACAGAAATAATCACTCTCCCCTCCTCTCCTCTCCTTATGGATTCTTTGGTTGCAAAGACTGAGTGAGTGGGTGGAGAGATGAGGCCAAAAGAGGAAGAATTTCACAACACATCTTCCCTGTTTGCCTCCGTGCCTTGTGTGGACGTCAAGAATTTACACCGAAATGATGAAGATTCTGTACCTTCCTGCAAGTGAGAGAGATTTCAGTTGGACTCCTGGGTGCACATATGCTCACCCACACATGCACGCCAGTCAGAAGCCTCTCATGCTTGATTTTTGGATGGGAGGTGTTGCATTCCATGTTGTTTTTCGTTGGTTTGTTTTGTTTCTTTTTCATTTTTTTCACTACCTTTCTGCCTTTTAATATTCACCTGCAGATTCCCTCCCACGCTGTTAAAAGCCCGGGGAAGGTGAAAGCAGTGGTGCCACTAGTGATGATCCGCTTTTTATTTTTTTAACAAAAAAGGAGAAGTGTTCATTGTGGTCTTGGGAGATTTAGAAACTGGACACTAAGTGGTGTGTATGTCTCACCACACAAGCCCCGTGAACTGGTTTCACAGTCACTCGTTGCTCCTAACTGTTTAGAATAGGATCAACAAGTCATCAGAGTGATGTCAGAGAGCAGAGACAAATTGTTTGCTTAGCTAAGTGCAACTGGCTCGTCTAATTTTTCTTCTCACTCATGAGTTAAATCAATGGTGAAGAAGACAAAATTATCCCATCTGCAAGCAGGCAGAAGGGGGGGCTGGTGGGTTTCTTAGCCCACAAGCTCCTGCTTGTCTAGACCATGTTAATTGATACAATTTATGTTAATTGTTTCTGACTCACAGGGTGGACGCAAGTAAACAACACAGTAACTTCCTGCTGTACTGAACTGAAATGTATTGTGACAATGCACTGTATAATTTGTATGTAATATTTAATGATAGATTATAATTAAAACATATTCCATTAATACAGATGGTTTGTGTGTTTGTGAATGATGAATATACAGTCATGTGACACAAATATAAAAAAAACTGTTTGGATGGATGTAGACTGCAACTTCATTCATTGGCGGAGGCACACAACTGCGAGGCGGTATTACTAGTTTTATTTACTGATAACCTCTGCTGCACCCAAGTGGCCACAAAATCAGTTAATGCAAGTTTTAAAGGAACATGATCCATGGCATCTTTATTTGGACATTTGAATATTAAGTAAAAAAAACTTCTAAGGCTAGAAGCACTCTGAAGTGCTCTTAAAACATTAACATTCAATGCAGAGTAACAATATTCTTCCCTAATATACCATGAATTATCTGGCACATCCAACTGTGCAATCAAAAATGAACTCACTTTGTGCACCAGAAATTTCATTTCAGGGTTACACAACAGTTTGTTTAAACACATGCATTGATTCCGTTGATGAATCTACAGCCTCTCCAACACGCCTGCACTGGAACAGATGCACATTACAACTATAACAGTAGGATTACACTCCAAACAGGTTCACTAAAGTTCTGTTTGGTTGTTTGTACATGTGGAGTACATGTTAGCTGTAAGATTCAGAGCAACTACAATATGTCCTCTCATGTAGAAGCAATCATGTGTTTCATGACTTCACTTTCATTGCATTTACTGTGTGTTGCCCCAAGCTCCCGTCAGTTTTTAATGGAGGATGCGGTGAAGGTAGCGCTCAGAGTCTCTGGCACCCTCCTGCCTTGCCACACCCAACCTCCAAGAGGAGGGTTTGAAGGGATTTTGGTTCTCTGGGATGTCTGCCTCAGTTGCCAACAGAAATTCTCCTGGACTGGGAGATTGGTCGATGATCTCATCCTCAACAGTGTAGCCAGATAACGGCTCCTCAATCCTGGAAGACAGAGAAGGAACTCTGGTTTAGCTGAACTATTACATACCGACATAGATGAACAGATGCTGTTGGAATAACAGGCTCTTACAGTAACGTGCTAATGTTATGCTTACTTCTTTACAACCCTAATTTCCCCTAGGTAGGGAGGGTGGTTGAAGAGCTAAAGGCGTCTGTCAGTTAAAGTTGGTTGTAGGGGTTTCACATTGGGCATTGAGAAAGGGAAGAAAATAGCCAACTGGGACATTACTGAAGGGGTAAAGAGTGTCAAGCAAGAGCCATGGAGGGAAAGGAGCTAGCTTGCCACCTGGACTCAAGATAAGGTCTGCTCAATCTCTGTGTAGTTGCCTGGAGATGGGGGTAGGATTTTAAAAGACCTAAACCACTTGATGATTAAAAAAATATCATCATTTTTTATAATTTTTTTTTATTTCTCCATTCAGCATTCGTGTAACATCATTGTCCAAATCAAGCTGCACATCAGACAGAAACCTACTTCATTTAAACAGCACAATGCTGAAGGAATTTTGTTTTTAAAAAAAGAAGTAAAAGTCATTAGTATCAGCCTTTTTTTCTTCTTTTTTTTACAGCTCCCCATTTTGTTTTTACTGTGCCGCCTTTTAGAAACACACTACCATTTTCCCATTCTGTGGCACTTCATTACTCCTTCAACAAATCTAATTTCATCTCAATGAGGAATGTCGAAACCAAAGCATGACACTTGACAGTAATAAGGAATAGTGTGTGTGTGTGTGTGTGTGTGTTTGGTATGCAGGGACAGGAGGGCACAGTCTTGTGAGGTCATGCTGAGTTGATTAGGCACATGACAATCTACACACTGCATTTCAAGGCAGCTTTGCAGTTGGACTAAGTTTGACCAATTGTTAAAAAGTATAAAATGAAGTATTTTTGATTATTAATAAACAGGGAGAGAACTGAGAAGTATTCTACTACTATTCTGATGGATTGAGAGAATCTTTTCTCTTCTTTTCCTTTTAAACTCCTCATCTACATTTCACTTTTCACATCCTTCTTATATGTCTCGCTGGCTCCATGCCCTTTGACACTCTCACTTACCGGAGGTATCCTGATCCTCTTAGCAAAGAGTGGTCTCTGTGTCCTTCTGCCCTGATGCCTGCTTTATTCCGTGCTCGGACTCGGAGCCCCACCAAGGCCTGGGCCAGCCCTGCCTCATCCCCTCTCTCCTCCCCTTCCTTTTCTTTCTCTTCGTCTGTTCCTTCCATATCTGCATCTGCCCCTTGCCACACAAGCTTTGCCCGATGTTCAGCGTCTCTGTCTCCTGCTGTCCTGAACAGCCTGTGCAACTGGTGCAGGTTTACCCCTGTAAAGATGTTGGAGTATCCAGTCTTTCTGCAGCGTCGATTGGAGGGTTTCCACTGCACCGGCAGGCCACCCTCAGTAGAGATGGATGCTGGGGCCTCTGTCATGTCTGTAGGTTGGAGAAGGTCTAGGTGAGATTAGAACAGGACAGGCGGATAATATAAAGGGGGAAGGCAGGAAGGCTGACAAGAAGGAAAAGTAAGCTGAGAAGGGCGGAGAAAGGAAAGAGACCAAATTAAACTAAAATGACGCAATTAGTTAATTAGTTAAACTAAGGATAAAGAGGTCAGTTAACCCAAGCCTTCAGCCAACAGACACATTTCCATGGCTGAAGCCAAAGAGCCCAGTTTCCTTAATTGCCCTTGTTGGTCTTAAGTATTTTGGGATGGGTAACACTCCAGCACAAGCACAGTGATGCTAGTGTCATCAAAATCTGGCACATTCAAACCAGATGATGATCGTTCTTTAAATTCAGTTTCTGCATTCCAGCTTCTTGTATGAAAACAGCCAAATTCTAGCACCCTTATTCTATTAAGAAATGCCAAAACTGTTTGCTAGTTCCTGAGAAGTTCACATGTTGGAGTTTCCCATATGGGGAAAAACATGACAGAAAAAACAAAGGGAAGCCAATGTGCGCTGTGATGACAAAATAGTAGCCCAACCTGGGGGTTGAGACCCCTCTACGAGGACGCTAGGTTGATCACAGGGGAGATGATGAAATCAGAGCACAACAGTTCTGTCACAAGAAAATGAATCATTTTCAAAACTTGCATTGCTTGCCTCTCAAATGACTCAAAGAAATAAAACTGTGAGGAAAAATAATATTGTGGTTAAATGTATAATATTGTAAAATCACTAGTGGAATACATCAGCTGATAAAGGTTGGTAACCACTAGCACCCTAAACCTAAAACATCCAGTGAAAATCTAGACAATAAACAACCAAATAGTTAGAATAACCAAAAGAATCAACATGTAATTTCTCATTTACATCTCTGTTAATTAGTCAATATACATTTCATAAAACTATATCCTGGCTGATATTGTTGAGCAGCAGTCTACAACAACATGAACAGAAAATATAACACTGACAAAAAACAAATTAGTCTACAAAAGCTTGAGGAGACCTCTTACCCTTTGCAGTTTATTGTAACTTTGAGGAATGCACCACACAGGCAGTCAGGCAACCTGAATATTGAACCAGCAACAACAAGACTACAACCTTCACAACCACTAATGCTGAGCCGACCCACTTCCAGCTGGCGCGTCAGTGGCATGCTAAAGCTATGGGAATTAATTAATCCAGACATGACATGCTTCCTCAAATCAAGAGCCAGTCTGCAAAAACAAACAAACAAATCAATGAATGTCAATAATGTACTTTCTACCACTAGTAATCAATGTCACAATTGCATCATTTGTGATTCATTAGTGTGAAGATTAATTAAATGGATCTATTGGTGGACACAGGGCCAAGCATCATTTAAAAGCCTTGCTATATTAAGGTCTTCTTTGGTTTGTACAATGGGGTATATGTAGTTTCTACGTTTGAAGAGCTGCTCAACATTATATTCAGCCCCAGAAGCATTTTGTGGTACAACAGTGTGTCAATAATGGTTCATGCCTGCTGTGCTCCTCCAGAGGATCTCCATCCTTTTGGTGTCATTGCATGCTCGCTCCTGGGTCCTGATCTCTGCCAAATCCTTTAAGAACCTGTGTCTGCATGGAGGAAGGAGTATCACACTGATCAGTGAGGACGAATTCAGAATTAGACAGCACTGAAAGGAGGAGCTTTAATATAACAAATGCTTTATTATCCTCACAGAAAAAGAAAATCCTTTCTTGTATTACTGGTTTCCAAAATTAAAAGCTTCAAGTACTGAAACAGGCTGGTCTGTACATCTATGAGTCCACTATTTTAATTAATTTACTTAGCTAACTTTTACTGCAGCTCTAGGTAAATACAGATTTTGTATGGAGCCCTTTTTCATCTAAGTTTATAACAGATATACATTTTATTTCAATCACACCAGGGATCCTGTTAACTCAATTTGAGTGTGGTAATACCATTGTGATTTATAGTAGATTTTGCACATGAAGATTAGTTGTATAAAAGCAGCTGTATGTTTTCTAGAACAGTTTTCTATCAAATAACCTTGATGTCACTGTGAGGTCATTAGGGCTAACCCGGTGTTGTATTGAGCTCAGCTTCTCAATCAAGATGTGCTTTCCCCTAGACTTTTGAATATTGTAGACTTTTCTGTCCACTGTGGTTCAGCTATTTGTAGGAAACTATACCTGATGGATTTCTGTCTCAACAAATACAGACTATCTATTTATTTTGACATTTGACAAACTGAGGAATTGATAGTAAGATAAGTAAG